>NC_054080.1:10815673-11127345 GCF_017639655.2 Falco naumanni | reverse complement strand
CGGAAACACAGGCGATGGATGTTACCTGTGAAATACTCTGCCTCACATCAAACCGGCCTTTAATGCCACTGACAGAAAGTCAGCATGGCTCCGCAGCTGTCAATGCCATTGCTCGTCTTGAGCTGACCTAAGACAGGCAGCAATAGGCCTGAAGCAAGTGATTTCCTAAGGACTGCAGCACAACGATGGGCTGTAAGCCAGACTTCTCTCTCAACCAAGCAAAGATGCTCTGAAGGGGCTGATGAACTCCCGTGACAGAAATGAAGAGATGTTGACAAAGGATCATACTGAGTGGATCTGAAAGGAGATAGGAAGCTCAGCTTGCAAAACGAGACATGAGAATCGTTTGCCCCACAAGAATTTTGGTGTCACTTTAGCACTGCTTCATGGTGGTGAGGTGTTCCCAGGAGGAGAGCTTTGTCAGACCCCCATTTCCGCACGCCTCCTTCAAGTGCTGAGAGTCCTCTGGCCGTAGGTGTGCAGACCATTGTGCCCGGCTCCGGGAGAAAGCCCCTGGAAGACCTCTTCTGCACATCCAGAGTGGGGGGGACCCCTACTTGCTGTCCCCATGCACACACTCCAGAGCAGTGTCCAGGGCTCCATATATGCTCCTTCTGCTGAGACAGAGCTTGGAATGGCCCCCGCAGCACTAGGGCTGTGCAGGGGAACCAGGGGCTGCCAGCTGAGACCAGGGGGAATGCCCACAGTGGGGTGTGGGGTGAAAGGGAAAAGTCACCAGGAGAAGAGGCAGAAAGCAGCGCCCAGAGGCTGTGCCAGGGAAACAGGAATTTATTTCCAACTCCTTGACCCAGGAGGGGCCGGAGCCTGTCTAGCGCCGCGGGCGGAGCTGCATCTTGCAGGGCTGGGGAGAGTCCTGGGTGCCAGCAGCCCTCCTCTTTCTGGGGCGACGGGTTCCCCTGGGCAAGCGTTCCGTGTCCCGGACGGGAGAAGAGGGGCTGTGTCGGCTGCCCTGGGCAGAGGGACCAGCCACCACCTGTGCGTGCCCCGGCTCCTCCTGGGGCTGCTCCTGCTCTGCAGGGTCGGGTGCAGATGGGGGACATCCAGGACCCTTGCGGAGGGCGACGTCGGATGTGTCGGCTTCCTCCTCGCCGTGGGAGCCTGCAGGGCTGCTGGAGGAGGCCAGGCTGGAGTTGGGAGTCCCCTCGTGGGATGTGGTGTGGCTGGAGCTGGAGGAGCTGGAGCTGGAAGGGCTAGAGCTGGAGGAGCTGGAGCTGGAGCTGGAGGAGCTGGAGCTTGAGGGGGTGGAGTGGAAGGAGCTGGAGCTGGAGGAGCTGGATCTTGAGGGGCTGGACCTGGAGGAGCTGGAGCTGGCCACAGGGCTGTTGTCCTCATCCCCCACAGCAAGCGACTGCAGTAGCCTCTGGGCCTCCTCGCTGCACTGCTCCGCAATGATATTGATGATGCCCTGGACCAGCCGTGCCGTGTGTTCCCCAAGGTGCTCCTGCATTATCTGGACCATGACCTCCCTGCATGGACCACAGGCGCAGAGGCAGTGCAGGATGGTGCTCTCTGCACTCTTTGCCAGCCACCACTGGGCCCCAAACACTGCTGCCAGCTCCTGGCGCAGCCAGGGCAGCACGGGATCCAGGAGTTGCTCTCGCCTTTGGAAAAGTCCTGCCCAGTCTTCGAGCAGGAGGCCGCCCACAGGCTCTGTCCCCTCAGCTCCCTGCTCAGCTGGGGATGGTGTGCGCTCTGGAGAGGACAAAGGGGGTGCCACGGGGTGATGGGGCCTGATGTCAGCGAGGTCGATGGGAGCTTCGACTGCCGGGTTGATGGCATCCTGTGACTCGTTGCGGGCTCTGAAGACACACAGTAGATGATCGTCTTCTGCCCGCTCAGAAAACTTGACAGCCTCGATCATTCCTCTGCAAAGGGGGCACAACCGGTTTCGCCTTGCCCAGCGCATGATGCAGCCCAGGCAGAACTGGTGGTTACAGGGTAAAGCATAAGCGATGGCATATTCAACACTGAAGCAGACGGGGCAGCTCCACTCTGTTGCCATGGCCGTGTTTGTGGCAGGCTGGGGAGGGCTGAGGCTGAGGAGCTGCTCCCCCTCGCTGACGTCACACGCTGCAGAATGGAGAGAGGCCATGGTCACTCGCCGCCTCAGGGAAGGAAGGGGAGGAAGAAATGCCCAGGCCCGTCAAGGAGGACGCCCTCCCGGCTCCCCAAGCCACATTGCCCACCCCACGGCCACCCTAGGGGACGGTTCCCCGCACAGCTCACCTGCGCTGCTGCAAGCACAGCCCGCGGTGCCCGGCTGCCTGATCCAGGCAGGGCCGGGGAAACACAGGCGATGGATGTTACCTGTGAAATACTCTGCCTCACATCAAACCGGCCTTTAATGCCACTGACAGAAAGTCAGCATGGCTCCGCAGCTGTCAATGCCATTGCTCGTCTTGAGCTGACCTAAGACAGGCAGCAATAGGCCTGAAGCAAGTGATTTCCTAAGGACTGCAGCACAACGATGGGCTGTAAGCCAGACTTCTCTCTCAACCAAGCAAAGATGCTCTGAAGGGGCTGATGAACTCCCGTGACAGAAATGAAGAGATGTTGACAAAGGATCATACTGAGTGGATCTGAAAGGAGATAGGAAGCTCAGCTTGCAAAACGAGACATGAGAATCGTTTGCCCCACAAGAATTTTGGTGTCACTTTAGCACTGCTTCATGGTGGTGAGGTGTTCCCAGGAGGAGAGCTTTGTCAGACCCCCATTTCCGCACGCCTCCTTCAAGTGCTGAGAGTCCTCTGGCCGTAGGTGTGCAGACCATTGTGCCCGGCTCCGGGAGAAAGCCCCTGGAAGACCTCTTCTGCACATCCAGAGTGGGGGGACCCCTACTTGCTGTCCCCATGCACACACTCCAGAGCAGTGTCCAGGGCTCCATATATGCTCCTTCTGCTGAGACAGAGCTTGGAATGGCCCCCGCAGCACTAGGGCTGTGCAGGGGAACCAGGGGCTGCCAGCTGAGACCAGGGGGAATGCCCACAGTGGGGTGTGGGGTGAAAGGGAAAAGTCACCAGGAGAAGAGGCAGAAAGCAGCGCCCAGAGGCTGTGCCAGGGAAACAGGAATTTATTTCCAACTCCTTGACCCAGGAGGGGCCGGAGCCTGTCTAGCGCCGCGGGCGGAGCTGCATCTTGCAGGGCTGGGGAGAGTCCTGGGTGCCAGCAGCCCTCCTCTTTCTGGGGCGACGGGTTCCCCTGGGCAAGCGTTCCGTGTCCCGGACGGGAGAAGAGGGGCTGTGGCGGCTGCCCTGGGCAGAGGGACCAGCCACCACCTGTGCGTGCCCCGGCTCCTCCTGGGGCTGCTCCTGCTCTGCAGGGTCGGGTGCAGATGGGGGACATCCAGGACCCTTGCGGAGGGCGACGTCGGATGTGTCGGCTTCCTCCTCGCCGTGGGAGCCTGCAGGGCTGCTGGAGGAGGCCAGGCTGGAGTTGGGAGTCCCCTCGTGGGATGTGGTGTGGCTGGAGCTGGAGGAGCTGGAGCTGGAAGGGCTAGAGCTGGAGGAGCTGGAGCTGGAGCTGGAGGAGCTGGAGCTTGAGGGGGTGGAGTGGAAGGAGCTGGAGCTGGAGGAGCTGGATCTTGAGGGGCTGGACCTGGAGGAGCTGGAGCTGGCCACAGGGCTGTTGTCCTCATCCCCCACAGCAAGCGACTGCAGTAGCCTCTGGGCCTCCTCGCTGCACTGCTCCGCAATGATATTGATGATGCCCTGGACCAGCCGTGCCGTGTGTTCCCCAAGGTGCTCCTGCATTATCTGGACCATGACCTCCCTGCATGGACCACAGGCGCAGAGGCAGTGCAGGATGGTGCTCTCTGCACTCTTTGCCAGCCACCACTGGGCCCCAAACACTGCTGCCAGCTCCTGGCGCAGCCAGGGCAGCACGGGATCCAGGAGTTGCTCTCGCCTTTGGAAAAGTCCTGCCCAGTCTTCGAGCAGGAGGCCGCCCACAGGCTCTGTCCCCTCAGCTCCCTGCTCAGCTGGGGATGGTGTGCGCTCTGGAGAGGACAAAGGGGGTGCCACGGGGTGATGGGGCCTGATGTCAGCGAGGTCGATGGGAGCTTCGACTGCCGGGTTGATGGCATCCTGTGACTCGTTGCGGGCTCTGAAGACACACAGTAGATGATCGTCTTCTGCCCGCTCAGAAAACTTGACAGCCTCGATCATTCCTCTGCAAAGGGGGCACAACCGGTTTCGCCTTGCCCAGCGCATGATGCAGCCCAGGCAGAACTGGTGGTTACAGGGTAAAGCATAAGCGATGGCATATTCAACACTGAAGCAGACGGGGCAGCTCCACTCTGTTGCCATGGCCGTGTTTGTGGCAGGCTGGGGAGGGCTGAGGCTGAGGAGCTGCTCCCCCTCGCTGACGTCACACGCTGCAGAATGGAGAGAGGCCATGGTCACTCGCCGCCTCAGGGAAGGAAGGGGAGGAAGAAATGCCCAGGCCCGTCAAGGAGGACGCCCTCCCGGCTCCCCAAGCCACATTGCCCACCCCACGGCCACCCTAGGGGACGGTTCCCCGCAGGGCTCACCTGCGCTGCTGCAAGCACAGCCCGCGGTGCCCGGCTGCCTGATCCAGGCAGGGCCGGGGAAACACAGGCGATGGATGTTACCTGTGAAATACTCTGCCTCACATCAAACCGGCCTTTAATGCCACTGACAGAAAGTCAGCATGGCTCCGCAGCTGTCAATGCCATTGCTCGTCTTGAGCTGACCTAAGACAGGCAGCAATAGGCCTGAAGCAAGTGATTTCCTAAGGACTGCAGCACAACGATGGGCTGTAAGCCAGACTTCTCTCTCAACCAAGCAAAGATGCTCTGAAGGGGCTGATGAACTCCCGTGACAGAAATGAAGAGATGTTGACAAAGGATCATACTGAGTGGATCTGAAAGGAGATAGGAAGCTCAGCTTGCAAAACGAGACATGAGAATCGTTTGCCCCACAAGAATTTTGGTGTCACTTTAGCACTGCTTCATGGTGGTGAGGTGTTCCCAGGAGGAGAGCTTTGTCAGACCCCCATTTCCGCACGCCTCCTTCAAGTGCTGAGAGTCCTCTGGCCGTAGGTGTGCAGACCATTGTGCCCGGCTCCGGGAGAAAGCCCCTGGAAGACCTCTTCTGCACATCCAGAGTGGGGGGACCCCTACTTGCTGTCCCCATGCACACACTCCAGAGCAGTGTCCAGGGCTCCATATATGCTCCTTCTGCTGAGACAGAGCTTGGAATGGCCCCCGCAGCACTAGGGCTGTGCAGGGGAACCAGGGGCTGCCAGCTGAGACCAGGGGGAATGCCCACAGTGGGGTGTGGGGTGAAAGGGAAAAGTCACCAGGAGAAGAGGCAGAAAGCAGCGCCCAGAGGCTGTGCCAGGGAAACAGGAATTTATTTCCAACTCCTTGACCCAGGAGGGGCCGGAGCCTGTCTAGCGCCGCGGGCGGAGCTGCATCTTGCAGGGCTGGGGAGAGTCCTGGGTGCCAGCAGCCCTCCTCTTTCTGGGGCGACGGGTTCCCCTGGGCAAGCGTTCCGTGTCCCGGACGGGAGAAGAGGGGCTGTGTCGGCTGCCCTGGGCAGAGGGACCAGCCACCCACCTGTGCGTGCCCCGGCTCCTCCTGGGGCTGCTCCTGCTCTGCAGGGTCGGGTGCAGATGGGGGACATCCAGGACCCTTGCGGAGGGCGACGTCGGATGTGTCGGCTTCCTCCTCGCCGTGGGAGCCTGCAGGGCTGCTGGAGGAGGCCAGGCTGGAGTTGGGAGTCCCCTCGTGGGATGTGGTGTGGCTGGAGCTGGAGGAGCTGGAGCTGGAAGGGCTAGAGCTGGAGGAGCTGGAGCTGGAGCTGGAGGAGCTGGAGCTTGAGGGGGTGGAGTGGAAGGAGCTGGAGCTGGAGGAGCTGGATCTTGAGGGGCTGGACCTGGAGGAGCTGGAGCTGGCCACAGGGCTGTTGTCCTCATCCCCCACAGCAAGCGACTGCAGTAGCCTCTGGGCCTCCTCGCTGCACTGCTCCGCAATGATATTGATGATGCCCTGGACCAGCCGTGCCGTGTGTTCCCCAAGGTGCTCCTGCATTATCTGGACCATGACCTCCCTGCATGGACCACAGGCGCAGAGGCAGTGCAGGATGGTGCTCTCTGCACTCTTTGCCAGCCACCACTGGGCCCCAAACACTGCTGCCAGCTCCTGGCGCAGCCAGGGCAGCACGGGATCCAGGAGTTGCTCTCGCCTTTGGAAAAGTCCTGCCCAGTCTTCGAGCAGGAGGCCGCCCACAGGCTCTGTCCCCTCAGCTCCCTGCTCAGCTGGGGATGGTGTGCGCTCTGGAGAGGACAAAGGGGGTGCCACGGGGTGATGGGGCCTGATGTCAGCGAGGTCGATGGGAGCTCCACCTGCCTGGCTGCTGGCATCTGGCAACTCGTTGAAGGCTGTGATTGCACACTCTAGGTAGTCGTCTTCTGCCTGCACAGAAAACTTGACAATCTCAATCAGTCTTCTGCAAAGGGGGCATGACGTGTTCCTCTTTCCCCAGCGCACGATGCAGCCCAGGCAGAACCGGTGGTTACAGGGCATCGCGTAAGCGACCTCCTTTTCAGCCTCCTGGCAGATGGGGCAGCTCCACTCTGTCTCCTTGGCCATGTCTGCTTGTTGCGGGTCTTTGGGTAGAGCTGGGGGTGAGGATCCAGGCAGGGCCGGGGAAACACAGGCGATGGATGTTACCTGTGAAATACTCTGCCTCACATCAAACCGGCCTTTAATGCCACTGACAGAAAGTCAGCATGGCTCCGCAGCTGTCAGTGCCATTGCTCGTCTTGAGCTGACCTAAGACAGGCAGCAATAGGCCTGAAGCAAGTGATTTCCTAAGGACTGCAGCACAACGATGGGCTGTAAGCCAGACTTCTCTCTCAACCAAGCAAAGATGCTCTGAAGGGGCTGATGAACTCCCGTGACAGAAATGAAGAGATGTTGACAAAGGATCATACTGAGTGGATCTGAAAGGAGATAGGAAGCTCAGCTTGCAAAACGAGACATGAGAATCGTTTGCCCCACAAGAATTCTGGTGTCACTTTAGCACTGCTTCATGGTGGTGAGGTGTTCCCAGGAGGAGAGCTTTGTCAGACCCCCATTTCCGCACGCCTCCTTCAAGTGCTGAGAGTCCTCTGGCCGTAGGTGTGCAGACCATTGTGCCCGGCTCCGGGAGAAAGCCCCTGGAAGACCTCTTCTGCACATCCAGAGTGGGGGGACCCCTACTTGCTGTCCCCATGCACACACTCCAGAGCAGTGTCCAGGGCTCCATATATGCTCCTTCTGCTGAGACAGAGCTTGGAATGGCCCCCGCAGCACTAGGGCTGTGCAGGGGAACCAGGGGCTGCCAGCTGAGACCAGGGGGAATGCCCACAGTGGGGTGTGGGGTGAAAGGGAAAAGTCACCAGGAGAAGAGGCAGAAAGCAGCGCCCAGAGGCTGTGCCAGGGAAACAGGAATTTATTTCCAACTCCTTGACCCAGGAGGGGCCGGAGCCTGTCTAGCGCCGCGGGCGGAGCTGCATCTTGCAGGGCTGGGGAGAGTCCTGGGTGCCAGCAGCCCTCCTCTTTCTGGGGCGACGGGTTCCCCTGGGCAAGCGTTCCGTGTCCCGGACGGGAGAAGAGGGGCTGTGGCGGCTGCCCTGGGCAGAGGGACCAGCCACCACCTGTGCGTGCCCCGGCTCCTCCTGGGGCTGCTCCTGCTCTGCAGGGTCGGGTGCAGATGGGGGACATCCAGGACCCTTGCGGAGGGCGACGTCGGATGTGTCGGCTTCCTCCTCGCCGTGGGAGCCTGCAGGGCTGCTGGAGGAGGCCAGGCTGGAGTTGGGAGTCCCCTCGTGGGATGTGGTGTGGCTGGAGCTGGAGGAGCTGGAGCTGGAAGGGCTAGAGCTGGAGGAGCTGGAGCTGGAGCTGGAGGAGCTGGAGCTTGAGGGGGTGGAGTGGAAGGAGCTGGAGGAGCTGGATCTTGAGGGGCTGGACCTGGAGGAGCTGGAGCTGGCCACAGGGCTGTTGTCCTCATCCCCCACAGCAAGCGACTGCAGTAGCCTCTGGGCCTCCTCACTGCACTGCTCCGCAATGATATTGATGATGCCCTGGACCAGCCGTGCCGTGTGTT
This sequence comes from Falco naumanni, assembly GCF_017639655.2. Classification (NCBI taxonomy): domain Eukaryota; kingdom Metazoa; phylum Chordata; class Aves; order Falconiformes; family Falconidae; genus Falco; species Falco naumanni. The sequence continues at coordinate 11,119,213 of NC_054080.1, read as the reverse complement.
CCCCAAGGTGCTCCTGCATTATCTGGACCATGACCTCCCTGCATGGACCACAGGCGCAGAGGCAGTGCAGGATGGTGCTCTCTGCACTCTTTGCCAGCCACCACTGGGCCCCAAACACTGCTGCCAGCTCCTGGCGCAGCCAGGGCAGCACGGGATCCAGGAGTTGCTCTCGCCTTTGGAAAAGTCCTGCCCAGTCTTCGAGCAGGAGGCCGCCCACAGGCTCTGTCCCCTCAGCTCCCTGCTCAGCTGGGGATGGTGTGCGCTCTGGAGAGGACAAAGGGGGTGCCACGGGGTGATGGGGCCTGATGTCAGCGAGGCCGATGGGAGCTTCGACTGCCGGGTTGATGGCATCCTGTGACTCGTTGCGGGCTCTGAAGACACACAGTAGATGGTCGTCTTCTGCCCGCTCAGAAAACTTGACAGCCTCGATCATTCCTCTGCAAAGGGGGCACAACCGGTTTCGCCTTACCCAGCGCATGATGCAGCCCAGGCAGAACTGGTGGTTACAGGGTAAAGCATAAGCGATGGCATATTCAACACTGAAGCAGACGGGGCAGCTCCACTCTGTTGCCATGGCCGTGTTTGTGGCAGGCTGGGGAGGGCTGAGGCTGAGGAGCTGCTCCCCCTCGCTGACGTCACACGCTGCAGAATGGAGAGAGGCCATGGTCACTCACCGCCTCAGGGAAGGGAGGGGAGGAAGAAATGCCCAGGCCCGTCAAGGAGGACGCCCTCCCGGCTCCCCAAGCCACATTGCCCACCCCACGGCCACCCCAGGGGACGGTTCCCCGCACAGCTCACCTGCGCTGCTGCAAGCACAGCCCGCGGTGCCCGGCTGCCTGATCCAGGCAGGGCCGGGGAAACACAGGCGATGGCTCTGGGATGGACACTGAGAGCTGCCGGCGGCAACCCCCGAAGCACCACCCAGCACCAGGAGAACCTTCAGACCTCGCAGGCACGCTCGGCAGGAGGCCAGGCACGAGCCAGACTGGCCCAGGCTCTGCTGGTGCCCGAAGATAAGCGGTGAGGGACGTGAGGTCACAAGGCCATCACTCGCTGATGCCACTGTCTGTTGCTAGGTGATGTCAGCTTCCACCACGCGGTGATGTCACAGTGGGCCTTCTCACAGAGAGAAAAGCAAATACCATTTCTTGTTTTCATCTTCTGTGTTCCTGTGTTGCTCCAGCTTGGACCCCTGCAACCTGTGCCCATGGCTTTGTGTCATGTCCCCGCTCCTGACGCCCCGCACAGGTCTCCTGCGAGAGGGAGCGTGGTGGGACCAGTCAGCGTGGCCTGCCCACAGCTGGGTGACGCCTCCCGCAGCTGGCTGCCTTTCCCTGTGCAGTGCCAGGATCTGCAGGCAGGAGCTGGGCGCTCGGTGGGCAGCCCCGGGCCAAAGTCTCCCAGCCTGCTGGGTTGTGCCCCCACCCACAGGGAGAAGCCTAAAGGGGCACTTTGCTCCAGCCCCATCCACTCCCGCTGGCACTCGCCCACAGTGCCGGGTCCCTCTCTGCTTCCCACGTTTGCCACGCTTCTGGTCGCCGGTGCTCCTGGCCAGCTGTGGCGTCGGTGGTCCCCAAAAGCACCAGCAATGGAGCCCGATCCGCTCTATGCCGCAAGGAGTTGTAGTCGCTGCCCCAACGGAGCACGGTAGAAGGGGTGCAGACACTCTGCTCACGACCCTAGGGAGCCAGGACGTATTGGCGTGTGGGCCGTGCTGTCCCACCATCCCTTCTTGCCTGTGCCTTTCATGGTCACCTCTAGTCGTTGGTCTAAGCAGTTCTGTTTTGTTTTGGAAGAGCGTTGCCCGTTGGGTTTAAGTTTGGCTTCGTGAGAGTGAAGGGTGCGGTGTAAGTCGGCCACACGGCTCTGCCCATGACAATCTCCTGAGGTGGCAGCCCGCCTCTCCTCCTCGCAATGCTTCTCGTCTACACCAACGGGAGAGGCAAACGCACGCAGACGTTCCAGGCCAGTGTGCTCTGCACCAACGTTTTGCCAGTTTGGTTTTAAAGTCGGAGAGTTTCCTCTCTGCAGCTCCACTGGACTGGGGGTGACGGGCACACGGACACTTTGGTTCTCTTTTGCCGGCACTGCTTGCCCCGTGAAATGGGTGCCCTTGTTGCTGCCCAGTGGTAGGGGAAGACTAAAGCCAAGCAGGAGTTCTCTCTGCAATTTGTTCTTGCCACGGCTGTTTCATCTGCATGTTTAGAGGGACAGGCCTCCATCCAGAGAACCTTCCCTAAAATGACAACGTTATACTCACAATGACAGCATGGAGGTATGTGAATCAAGGAAATCTGCACCTTTACAAAGGCTCCCCACGGTTCCGGTGTGTAGCTATACTTGCCTCCTCCTTCTGTCTTCCATCACATTGTAGAAGAGTTGTCCTAACTATAGGAAGACGTAAGGATTTGAAGGGTACTGCGCTAGCAAGCTTTGGTTGTTGACACCTTCGTTGCTGCCAAAGGAAGGCCCCTTCTCGATTCTTCAAGCTACAGAAGTATTTGAGGAACTAAAAGCGCATCAGAACTATACAGATCCTCAATTTATGCGGACTGTTTCAGCAGACAAAAATGCCGTTTGAAGTTGCTTAACTTTCCCAGTTCAGCTGCATCTTCAGGCACACCAGCATTTTAATGGCTTAGCTGTCAGGTCATTGACTTCCTTAAAGCCTTCCATGGCTCTCATTGCGTTCCAAAATCCTGTTGAGAATGGGCAGGTGCCAGAGAAAGAGGCGCACAAGCAAAATTTTGAGCAAAACCATGAAAAAGGGGGAGCAAAGATATCCACGGAGCTGCAGTCGTGCCCCCCTGTGCTGGAGTGGGCCACTGGCTGGGTACCCGAGCAAGGGCAGGTCTCCCTGTTCTTCTTCTCGCTGCTCGAAGCTCCCAAAGCTGCTTTGCGTGCTGTTTGCAAGGAGCTGTAAATCAGTGCAGCCAGGCCCACGGAGGGGTGTTGCCTGCCTCCTGGGGCTGCTGTAGTACAGTCAGTGGGAAGTGACCAAGTGAAGCATGGCTTGAAAGTGGGCTGGGACAGAGGAGGGGCTGTGCGTTTAAGCTGTGGGAGGAGAGTTTCCCTACCTGCCCGTTACCATCTTCTGAGGAATACCTCCCAGGGAGAAATCCCTGGGCACGTGTCAGGAGTCTGAACAAGCCCGCTTCCTTCAGCCTTCAGTACCTAGTCTCAGGCAGCGCTGACCGAGCAGGTAGTTTAAGTAGAGCCCGGACAGTGACTGTGACACTTCTTCTCCAATACATGAGTATGTCAGATGCGAGCACTGAAGAACTGGTGCTGACAGCAGGTGTTGAACATGAGAAGTGTTAGAATCAGGGGAACTCATGGGAGTATTTTTTCTTTGACGGGTCAGTCCCTTTCACGCTGGTTTCTTCACTGATATGAGAAAATACAGGGAACACCCTAAAACTCTGCTGCAGACAGAAGCTGCAATGATAACAGAAGCATTAACAACCTAGAAAGAGCAAAGGGTAGGAACTCGGCCCGCTTACCACTTTGATCATGGACAGTTAGTACTTATGCATGCGAGCTCAACGATAATGTAAATAAGGACCCTTCTGATGAGGACATGCTAACTGCTATAAAGAAAACAAACTGCAAAAGACTTCAAGGATACTAGGGTAAAACAGTTGTGGTACTAGGAGATGGTGACCTGCTACTCAAATGGCCCCCTCCACAAAGAGGGTGGATCCCTCCATCAGGGAACATGCTGGCATAGATTAAAACCAGCCCAGTGCACAAGTGTTAGTTTGACATTTTTAGATTGGACAATAAGGAAGGGCTAATCGTTATCTAACAGATGTTGTATACTTGAACAAAAGTTAGATCCCGGATGACATATAAAGAACTCTAGTAGATAACAGAAACCAAACAACAAAGACTGCTATTGTATGCAAAGATAAACAGGCACTTTAGGCAACTGCCCAAGAAAGTGAACAGTACATCTTGAGGCGTCAGAGGGATTGGATCATGATAATGAATTTTTGGAAACCTTATGTATATGCACGACTTTGTATAATAAACATGTCACTTGTTGAAACGGTGTGCGAGTCAGGAGGAGTGATCCCCCTTGCACCTGGCACTGCAATAAACATACCTGCTTTATAACTGCCCGTTGCCGCTTGTGCTGGGGTGAATGGCTCAGAGCTGTGCCAGCAGAGGTTCACACTTGACCTCAGGAGGCATTTCTCTGCCAGGAGGGTGGTCAAACTCCGCAACGGGCTTCCCAGAGGGGTGGTCGATGCCCCAAGCCTGTCAGTGTCCAAGAGGCATTTGGACAGTGCCCTGAATAAAATGCCTTAACATTTGGTCAGGCCTGAAGGGGTCAGGCAGTTGGACAAACTGTAGAGCAGAAGTGTCGGTAGCGGGCAGAGGGAGGGACTGGGTGCAGGCTGAGGGCGTCAGACATGCAATGAAAGCCGCTTCCCCTCCTGCCCGCTCTGCCCTCGGCATCTGCTGTCCTGTAGTTGCAGCAGGATTGCCTGTGGGAGGAGATGGTGCCCACATGGCCCTGGGGCTCTGGGGACCCTTGTCCGTGCCCTCTCTCAGTGGGGCACAGAGGGCAGGACCTGGCACCAGGAGAAGAGGGAGAAAGCAGCGCCCAGAGCCTGTGTCACAGAAAGAGGAACTTCTTTCCTTTCCCTTGAGTCAGGAGTTGCTGGAGCCAGGCTAGTGCCGCCAGCGGGGCCGCCTCTTGCAGGGCTATGGAGGGTCCTTGGGGCTGGTGGTCCTCCTCTTCGGGGGGTGCCGGTGTCCCCTGGGCAAGTGGTCCCTACCCCGGCTGCGAGCAGAGGGTCTGCAGCAGCTGCCCTTGGCAGGGGGACCTGCTGCCACTGCCGCCTGCCCCGGCTCCTCCTGGGGCTGCTCCTGCTCTGCAGGGACGGGCGCAGATTGGGGGCAGCAGGGACCCTTGCGAACGGTGGCCTCCAGCGTGTTCTGTTCCTCCTCCCTGTGGGAGCCTGCAGGGCTGCTGGAGGAGCTGGGAGTCCTCGCTTGGCGTCTGGTGCGCCTGCAGCTGGTGGGGTTGGAGCTGGTGCATCTGGATGTGGAGAAGCTGGTTGTGAAGGAGATGGAGCTGCTGGAGCTGGATGTAGAGGAGCTGGATGTCAAATAGCTTGAGCTGGCCACAGGATCGTCATCCTCATCCCCCACAGTACGGGACTGCAGCAGCCTTTGGGCCTCCTCACTGCATTGCTGCGCAATGGTATTGATGATGCCATGGACCAGTGGTGCTGTATGTTCCTGGAAGCAATCCTGCAGTGTCTGGACCATGAGCTTCCGATCCGGACCGCAGATGCAGAGGCAGTGCAGGATGATGCCCTCTGCACTCTTTGCCAGCCACCACTGACCCCCATATATCGCTGCAAGCTCCTGGCACAGCCAGGACAGCATGGGATCAAGGAGATGCTCTCTCTCTTTGAAAAGTAGTGCCCAGTGACTGGGCAGGAGGCCACCCACGGCCTCTGTCCCCACAGCTCCCTGCTCAGCTAGGGACAACATCCCCTGTGGAGAGGACAGAGGGGACACCACGGGGACATGTGGGCTGTTCTGGGCCAGGTGCCCAGGAGCTCCACCTGCCTGGCTGCTGACATCTGGCGAATCCTTGCAACCTGTGGAGACACACTGGATATAGTCGTCTTCAGCCCACAGAGAAAACCTGACAGCCCTCATGGGTCTTCTGCAAAAGGGATACGACATTTCACTGTTCATATAATGTAGGATGCATCCCATGCAGAACTGGTGGTGACAGGGTATCACACAAGCGATATCACTTTGAGCACTCTGCGAGATGGGGCAGCTCCACTCTGTCTGCGTGGCCACATTTGCTTGCTGCGGGTTGCTGGGGAAAGCTGAGGAGGAGCAGCAGCTCCCCATCACTGGCGTCACACACTGCAAAACAGAGAAAGGCCACGGTCACCCGCTGCCCCAGGGAATGGAAGGGCGGAAGAAATACCCAGGTCCCTCAGGGAGGACACCCTCCCGGCTCCCCAGGCCCCATTCACCTTCTCATTGGCCACCCTGTGGGGACGGTTCCCTGTACGGCTCACCTGCGCTGCTGCAAGCACAGCCCGCGGTGCCCAGCTGCCTGATCCCCTGCAACCCGCGGCCTGTGGCGGTTTGTGTCGTCCCTGCTCCAGACGTCTCGCACATGTCCCCTGCGAGGGGGAGTGTGGTGGAACCAGTCTGCGTGGACCCCTGCCCATGCCTGAATAACGCCTGCCCCAGCTGGCTGCCTTTCCCTGTGCAGTGCTGGGTTTTGCAGGTGGTAGCTGGGCGCTCGGTGGGCAGCCCTGGGCAAGAGTCTCCCACCCTGCTGGGTCATTCTCGTCGCTTGCAGGGAGAAGCCTAAAGGGGCATTTTGCTCCAGCCCCATCCACTCCCGCTGGCACTCACCCACAGTGCCTGATCCTTCTCCGCTTACGAAGTTTGCCACACTTCTGGTCAATGGTGCTCCTGGCCAGCTGTTGCGTTGGTGGTCCCCAAAATCACCAGCAATGGAGCCTGAACCACTTTATGCCAGAAGGAGTTGTAGTTGCTCTCCCGCCAGAGTATGGTAGAATGGGCGCAGACGCCCTGCTCATGCCCCCAGGGAGCCAGGATGGATTCCCACATGGGCCGTGCTGTCCCATCATCTCTTCTTGCCTCTGCCTTTCAGAATCATTTCTAGTCATTGGTCATGGGAGAGGTCTCCATCCTGAGAATGTCCCTGAAGTGACGTGGACCTCGCCACAGTGACAGCATCGAGGCATCTGAATGAAGTAAATCTGCACATTTACAAATGTTCCCCACGGTTCCGGGTGTGCCGCTAGACTGGCCTTCTCCTTCTGCCTTCCCTCATGTTGTTGAAAAGTTGTCCTAACCGTAGGAAGAGTTAAGGATTTGAAGGGTGCCAGCAAGCTTCGATTGTTGACACCTCCATTGCTGACAATCGAAAGCCCCTTGCGATCGTGCAAGCTACAGAAGCAATGCAATGACTAAACCCGTGTAAGAACTCTAGGAATCCTCAACGAATGTAGACTGTTGAAACGGAAAAAGCAATCCTATTTAAAGTTCCTTAACTTTCCTTTTCCAGTATTAGCTGCCTCTTCAGGTGCACCACCATTTTAAGGGTTTAGGCATCAGCTCAGTGACTTCATTGAAGCGTTCCATTGCTCTCATCCCGTTCCAAAATCTTGTTGAGGGTGGATGGATGAGAGAAAAAGAGGCACACAAGCAAAATGTTGAGCAAAGCTGTGAGGAAGGCGGAGCAAAGGTGTCCTGCCATCGAGCTGCAGTGCTGGCTGCCCTGTGCTGGTGTGGGCCACTGGCTGGGCCACCCGAGCGAGGGCAGGTCTCTCTCTGCTTGTTCTCGCTGCACTCCCCAAGCTGCTTTGGCTGCCGTTTGCAGGGAGCTGGGAGGAATCAGTGCAGCCAGGCTCACGGTGGGGTATTGCCTGCCTCCTGGGGCTGCTGTAGTACAGTCAGTGGGACGGGATCAAGTGGTGAACCCTTGCTTGAAAGCGGGCTGGGAGAGAAGTGGGGACGAGGTTTAAGCTGCAGGAGGAGGGTGTCCCTACCTCTCCATTTGTTACCATCTTCTCAGGGGTACCTCCCAGGGAGGAATCCCTGGGCACATCACAGGAGTCCAAACAAGCCCGCTTCCTTCAGCCTTCAGTACCGAATCTCAGTCAGCGCTGACCGAGCAGGTAGTTCAGTTTGTATTCTGTACAAACTGGCGTTTCTAAAGCAAAGTCCCTGCTGCTTTGGTGAAGGAGCCCGGTATCTCTGGCTCTCTGGTGGGTTGCGGCACTGGTCTGAAAGCTGTCTCAGCTCTTTCCTTGCACGGAACCCCTTCAGTGCCCAGGATAGCACGCACCAAAGCTGTCACCTGGCCTGTCCCTGTGCCCGGACTGTTGCCATTCTGAAGGGCAGGATCTCTTAAGCATCCCTAGAAGGGTTCTGGCTCCTTAGGGGAATAAAAAGTTACCACACACACAGAACCCCGGAGTAATATCTCTGCTTGGATCAGAGATTTACCTGATCATCCTTGGAGACAAGGATCTCTTGTGCCACTGGCAACGGGACTGGCGGAGCCTGGGTTGCCCTGCCCAGCCACCGCTTGTTTGCAAGCAGGACGGGATGCGTTTCTCTAGGGAGGTTTGCATTTCCACTGGGGATATCATTTACAGAGCCCTGCCGTGCTTGGTTCTAAAACTTGTCTCTGTCAGGCTGAGATCTCTGCAAGGTGAGGCTACTCCTTTGCAGCTGTGCATTTCCCTTTCCTACGTGATGCTTCACAAATCTGGAACTCCAGTTTGTAGAGAACGTAGAATTTAGGTTGGGAAAGACCTTGAAGGCTGTCAAGTCCAACTGTAAAGCTAACACTGCCATGTCCCAAAGTGCCCCACCTCCACCTCTTTTAAACAGACACCAGGAGAAGAGAGAGAAAGAAGCACAGAGGGCCTGTGTCAGGGAAACAGGAATTTATTTCCTTGCCCTTGAACGTGGAGGTGCTGGAGCCGTGCTAGCGGGTCACCTCTTGCAGGGCTGGGGAGAGTCCTGGGCGTCAGTGGCCCTCCTCTTTGGGGGGCGCCGGGGTCCCCTGGGCAAGTGGTTCTCCCTGTCCTGGACAGGATCCGAGGGGCTGCGGCGGCTGCCCTGGGCAGAGGGACCAGCCACCAGCTGTGCCTGCCGCGGCTCCTCCTGGGGCAGCTCCTGCTCTGCAGGGACGGGCACAGGTGAGCGGTGGCCGAGACCCGTGTGGAGGGCAGCCTCTGACGTGCCGGCTTCCCCCTCGCCAGGGGAGCGTGCAGGGCTGCTGGAGGAGGCCAGGCTGGAGCTGGGAGTCCCCTCGTGGGAGGGGTTGTGGCAGGAGCTGGAGGAGCTGGAGCTGGAGGTTCTGTAGCTGGATGGGCTGGAGCTGGTGGGGCTGGAGATTGGCACAGTGCCGCCATCCTCATCCGCCACAGCATGGGAGTGCAGCAGCCTCTGGGCCTGCCCGCTGCACTGCTCCACAATGCTATGGATGATGCCGTGGACCAGCTGCGCTGCATGTCCCTGGAGGCAGTCCTGCAGTCTCTGGACCACGAGCTCCCGATCCAGACCGCAGATGCAGAGGCAGTGCAGGATGTTTCCCTCTGCTCTCTTTGCCAGCCACCACTGGGCCCCAAATATCTCTGCCAGCTCGTGGCGCAGCCAGGGCAGCACGGGATCCAGGAGATGCTCTTGCCTTTGGAAAAGTTCCGCCCAGACCTGGGGCAGGAGGCCACCCACAGCCTCTGTCCCCGCAGCTCCCTGCTCAGCTGGGGATGGCATCCCCTGCGGAGAAAGTGGAGGGGACGCCACGGGGCGAGGGGGGCTGTTTTCGGCCAGGCGTTCGGAAGCTCCACCTGCCTGGCTGCCGGCATCTTGTGACTCGTGGCGGGCTTGGATGACACACTTTATGTAGTCGTCTTCTGCCCGCACAGAAAACTTGATAATCTCAATCAGTCTTCTGCAAAGGGGGCACGACGTGTTCCTCTTTCCCCAGCGCACGATGCAGCCCAGGCAGAACCGGTGGTTACAGGGCATCGCGTAAGCGACCTCCTTTTCAGCCTCCTGGCAGATGGGGCAGCTCCACTCTGTCTCCTTGGCCATGTCTGCTTGTTGCGGGTCTTTGGGTAGAGCTGGGGGTGAGGAGCTGCTCCCCCTCACTGGTGTCACACGCTGCAAAATGGAGAGTCCACGCTCAGCCGCTGCCTCGGGGAAGGGAGGGGAGAAGGAAATGGCCAGGCCCCTAAAGGAGGACACCCTCCCGGCTCCCCAAGTCCCCAAGTCCTGTCACCTGCCCCAGGGCCACCCTGTGGGACGGTTCCCCGCAGGGCTCACCTGCGCTGCTGCAAGCACAGCCCGTGGTGCCCGGCTGCCTGACCCAGGCAGGGCCGGGGAAACACAGGCGATGGCTCTGGGATGGACACCGAGAGCTGCCGGCGGCAACCCCCGAAGCACCACCCAGCAGCAGGAGAAGCCTCAGACCTCGCAGGCACGCTCGGCAGGAGGCCAGGCACGAGCCAGACTGGCCCAGGCTCTGCCGGTGCACGAAGATAAGCGGTGAGGGATGTGAGGTCACAGCCCATGGCTGGCTGATGTCATCATGGGTGATGTGACAGCGGGCCTTCCGCCCCCACAGGCACACAGCATCAGGAGAGAAAATACCATTTTTTGTTTCCATCTTCTACCTTCCTGTGTTGCTCCAGCTTGGACCCCTGTGACCTGCACCCCTGGCCATGTGTCTCGTCCCCGCTCGTAATGCCTCCCACTGGTCTCCTGCGAGAGGGAGCCTGGTGGGACCAGTCAGCGTGGCCTGCCCACAGCTGGGTGACGCCTCCCGCAGCTGGCTGCCTTTCCCTGTGCAGTGCCAGGATCTGCAGGGGGGAGCTGGGCGCTCGGTGGGCAGCCCTGGGCCAAAGTCTCCCAGCCTGCTGGGTTGTGCCCCGACCCACAGGGAGAAGCCTAAAGGGGCACTTTGCTCCAGCCCCATCCACTCCCGCTGGCACTCGCCCACAGTGCCGGGTCCCTCTCTGCTTCCCACGTTTGCCACCCGCCTGGTAGCCCCCCCCAGGCAGGTGCCACCCACGGTGGGGCACAGGAATCAGGGACATGCACTAGAAGAGGGAGGAAGAAGCACAGGGCCTGTGTCAGGGAAAGAGGAATTTATATCCTTGCCCTTGAACATGGAGGTGCTGGGGTGCATGGTGAACATGGACGGGAGGGTTTAAGCTGCAGAAGAAGGTTGTCCCTACCTCTCCATTTGTTACCATCTTCTCAGGAGTACCTCCCAGGGAGGAATCCCTGGGCACATCACAGGAGTCTGAACAAGCCCGCTGTCTTCAGCCTTTGACACCTAATCTCAGTCAGCACTGACCGAGCAGGTAGTTTAGTTTGTATTCAGTACAAACTGGAACTTCTGCCGTAATGTCTCTGTTGCTTTGGTGAACAAGGCTGGTACATTTGGTTCTAAGGGAGCCAGTTAGTCAAAGTGCCCTCCTAGGTCTGTTGTTTGCAAGCAGGGAGGGACGCGTCAACAAAGCGGTGACTGGTGGCTCTCTTGGTCACCATGCCCACCAAGTAGTTGAGTTTCACATTGTTGTCAACAGGAGAAAAACCTCCACACAACTTTGTCCCTGGGTGTAGCCAAGAGTGTGCCCTGGCAGCCAAAAGGGCCACCTGCGTCCTGGGGTGCACCAAGCCCAGCAGAGCTAGCCGGTCGAGGGAGGTGACTGCCCCACTCTGAGCTGCACAGGCACAGCCCCACCTCAAGCACTGTGTGCTGTTCTGGGCGCCTCAGCATAAGGAGGCCATCAAACAATTTGCACGTGGCCAGAGGAAGGTGCCCCAGATGGTGAAAGGCCTAGAGGGCAAGGCCGAGGAGGAGTGGCTGAGGTCACTCGCTCTGTTCAGCGTGGAGAAGAGAAGGCTGAGGGGTGAGCTCTGCGCAGCCTACAGCTTCCTCCAGGGGGGCAGCGGAGGGAGAGGTGCTGGTCTCCTCCCCCCAGTGACCAGCGACAGGACTCGAGGAAGGGGAATGAAGCCGGGGAAGTTCTCATGGGACAGCAGGAAGAGGTTCATCACTGAGGGCATGCTGGGTCACTGGAACAGCCTCTCCAGGGAAGCGGTCCCAGCACCAAGCCTGTCAGAGTTCAAGGAGACTCTGGGCGACGCTCTTAGCCACATGGTTTAGCTTCAAGTAGTCCTGCAAGGAGCAGGGAGTGGGACTCCATGATCCTTATGGCTCCCTTCCACCTTGAGATTTTCTGTCATCCTGCGATCAGGCACAGTCAACATGGGTTTGCAAAGGGAAGGTCTCGCCTAACTCATCAGGTGTCCCTCCAATATAAGGTCGCCCCCCTAGTGGATGAAGGGAGGGCGGTGGCTGTAGTTCCTCTGGACTGCAGTGAGGATTTTGACACTGTCCCTCACAGCGTCCTTCTGAACAAATTGTCCAGCTGCGGGCTGAGCGGGTTCAGGGTGCGCTGGGTGAAGAAGCAGCTGGAAGGCAGGTCTCAGTGCCTTGTAGTGAATGGGGCTACATGTGGCTGGCGACCAGCCACCAGCGGCGCTGCTGAGGCCTCAGTTCCAGGGCCGGTTCTGTTCAATATTTTCCTCAATGATGGGCATGCAGGAGTTGAACGCCCCGTCAGCAAGTCTGCTGATGACTGCGGACTGGGAGGTCCTGTTGACTTTCTCAGAGGGCAAGAGGCCTTGCAGAGGGATCTAGATAGACTGGAGCATTGGGCAATCGTCAGTGGCGTGCCGTGGAGCAGAAGGAGGGTAACGCAGCTGGCGAAAGGCCTGGAAGGCATGTCCTGTGAGGAGCACCCAAGGATTCTGGGTTGGTCTGGTTTGGAGAGAAGAGGGCTGAGGGGCAACCTCACTGGTCTCTTGCAGCTTTCCCAGGAGGGGAAGTGGAGAGGAAGGTGCTGACCTCTTCCCCCTGGCATCCAGCCATAGGCTCCCAGAATCACAGGATCACGGCATAGTTAGTGTTGGAAAGGACCTCTGGAGATCACCCCGTCCAACCCTCTGCTAAAGCAGGTCCACCTAGAGCAGGTTGCACAGAATCGCATCCAGGCAGATATTGAACTGTTATTGAGAAGGAGACTCCACCAGCCCTCTGAGCAGCCTGTGCCAGGGCTCTGTCACCACCAAGGTGAAGAGGTTTTCCCCTCATATTCCAATGGAACTCTCTGGGTTTCACTTCGTGCCCGTTGCCCCTTGTCCTTGGGGGGAATGGCTCAGAGCTGTGCCAGCAGAGGTTCACACTTGACCTTAGGAGGCATTTCTCCGCCGAGAGGGTGGTCAGACTCCGCAACAGGCTTCCCAGAGAGGTGGTCGATGCCCCAAGCCCGTCAGTGTCCAAGAGGCATTTGGACAGTGCCCTGAATAACACTCTTTAGCTTTTGGTCAGGCCTGTAGGGGTCAGGCAGTTGGACAAACTGTAGAGCAGAAGTGTTGGTAGCTGGGCTGTCCTGTAGTTGCAGCAGGATTGCCTGTGGTAGGAGATGGTGTCCACATGGCCGTGGGGCTCTGGGGACACATGGTGGAGCTCCCCGCCAGGCGGGTGCCATCCACTGTGGGGCACGGACAGCGGGAACGGACACCAGGAGAAGAGGGAAAAAGCAGCGCCCAGAGCCTGTGTCAGGGAAAGAGGAATTTCTTTCCTTTCCCTTGAGTCAGGAGGTGCTGGAGCCAGGCTAGCGCCGCCGGCGGGGCCGCCTCTTGCAGGACTGGGGAGTGTCCTGGGGGCCGGCGACCCTCCTCTTTGCCGGGGGCTGGGGCCTCTCAGGTGAGCGGTCCCTACCCCGGCTGGGAGCGGAGGGCCTGCAGCGGCTGCCCTGGGCAGAGGGACCAGCCACCACCTGTGCCTGCCCCGGCTCCTCCTGGGGCTGCTCCTGATCTGCAGGGACGGGCGCAGATGGTGGGCGGCCGGGACACTTGCAGAGGGCGGCGTCCAATATGTCAGCTTCCTCGTCCATGTGGGAGCCTGCAGGGCTGCTGGAGGAGCTGGGAGTCCCCGCTTGGCGTCTGGTGTGCCTGCAGCTGGTGCGGCTGGAGCTGGTGCATCTGGATGTGGAGAAGCTGGTTGTGAAGGAGATGGAGCTGCTGGAGCTGGATGTAGAGGAGCTGGATGTAGAGGAGCTGGATGTCAAATAGCTTGAGCTGGCCACAGGATTGTCATCCTCATCCCCCACAGTACGGGACTGCAGCAGCCTTTGGGCCTCCTCACTGCATTGCTGCGCAATGATATTGATGATGCCATGAATCAGCAGTGCTATATGTTCCTCAAGGCAGTCCTGCAGTGTCTGGACCATGAGCTCCCGATCCAGACCACAGATGCATAGGCACGGCAGGATGATGCCCTCTGCACTCTTTGCCAGCCACCACTGGCCCCCATATATCGCTGCAAGCTCCTGGCACAGCCGGGACAGCATGGAATCAAGGAGATGCTCTCTCTCTTTGAAAAGTAGTGCCCAGTGACTGGGCAGGAGGCCACCCACGGCCTCTGTCCCTGCAGCTCCCTGCTCAGCTGGGGGCAGCATCCCCTGTGGAGAGGACAGAGGGGACACCACGGGGACATGTGGGCTGTTTTGGGCCAGGTGCCCAGGAGCTCCACCTGCCTGGCTGCTGAAATCTGGCGAAGCGTTGCAGCCTGTGGGGACACACTGGATATAGTCGTCTTCAGCCCACAGAGGAAACTTGACAGCCCTCATGGGTCTTCTGCAAAGGAGACACGACATTTCACTGTTCATATAATGTAGGATGCATCCCATGCAGAACTGGTGGTTGTTGTAGCTTATGATGTGTCCAAACCTCAGTGCAGCACCTGAGGGACCATCAGCTCTCAGACTCTCATGGAGAGGAAGGCAAAATGGCAGTTTATTAAAAGACACAGGCACTTACGTACCAGTAGCAGAGCCAGCCCCTTCATGGGCGGTTTTCTACTTAGTTCCTACGTTTCCGTCACAACACGTGATCTTCCGCATCGCCACATCCCTATGCTACTACAATTCCCCCCTTCCATGCTAACAAAGATACAACATGAAGTGCATTGGTGACGATAGTCAGTCACGTGAGCCAACAAGACATACTGTGCCTCTACTGTGTCTAAGCGAGACTTAATAAATGCTACTAGTCTATTAAAAATGCACGGTCCAAAAGTTAAAAGCAACATCAGAATAAGAAGAGGACCAGCAAGACTAGATAATAAAGTGGTTAGCCAGGGTGATTGGTTAAACCAGGATTCATACCATGCTTGCTGTGCCTCACGTTCTCGTTTACGCGGTAACAAACCCTCATGCAATTTCGCTAGTGAATCTCTATCTATGCCCGTGCGGTCCGCATAAAAACAGGACTCTTCCTGCAGGGCTGCACAGAGGCCTCCTTGTTGTAAGAAAAGAAGGTCTAGGCCCCGCCTATTCTGTAGGACCACGTCCGACAACGAGGATAGGGATTTCTCTAGGGCCGAGATAGATTGTTCAAGTCTTTCTAAATCCTCATCAACTGCTGTGTGCAAGGAGGTCCAGCCGTTCCGTTGTTGAACTAGGGAGGTGACGCCAGTCGCCTTTCTGGTGATTCCAAGTGCCCTGAGGGTTGCGACCGTTATGGCCGTTATCGGCTCCCTCTTGACCTGGACAGGTGATGGTTGTTTTTCCCAGTGTGCATATGTGTCCTCCGAGGGATGATGCAGAATCCTTAGCATAATTAAACTTGGATACAAAAATCAGTGATGTTATTAAAAGGTTCAAGTGATCCACATGGTACGAGGCCTCTCCTGGAACAAATCCACCAGCCTCCTTCTCCGGGAATAACTCATTTGACGTTTCCACTGAAGGGCTGTTGAGAGATGTTATAAGCACACAATGAGACCCAGCTCCTTTTCACCTGACCCAGATAGGTTCCCTCACCCTGATCGCAGGCATCGTGAGGCCGATATTAGGCTTCTTCCACTTACGTGAACCGGGGTTATCCGCTGTAGAGAAATTATAGGTGCCATTCCAAGCAATACCTTCATAAAACGGGGGTTTGATGTCATAGCAGAGGCAACAGGGGTTAGTGAGGCTTGGATTAGATTCATTCAAGGTCAAATATATCGTCTGCATCATGGACCAAAGGGGATAAGGTTCAGGGCTTTCGCTATGAGTCCTTTGAGGGACACGAATTGTACCTTTAGTCGCTTTGGGAGTTGTGTCAGGGGCACGGGTCTGTGGGGGTAGAAGCCCTGAGATTACTACGTTGGGGCCTAGGGGTTGAGGTTGAGGGGTGTACCGTGGGGGTTCTTTTATGATTTTAATAAGGGTGCCCCTGATGTCCAAAGCATTACTCCCCAAGTTTTGCCAATAAACCAAGCTGGATCAGACGGGTTAGTGACATTTATCCAGAGGTACCTACAAGTCCCACGGTGCCATACCGTCCCACTATCAGTTTTAGAAGGGGTCTTACAGCCAAAGGGACCCCACGTTACCATATCTATCAGGTTGACTTGGGGTCCACGCTGTGGCAATACTTTCGCAGCCCCAGTAGGCACAATAAAAATAACCAGGGGAATTATAATAACTGCTACCGGGATTTGAACTTGGGCACCAATATGTTTGTTTGTTATTGCCTTGGTTGCTGTCATGTTTGCAAGGGCCCTGCAGAGCATGACAAACCTGGTACTAGCTGTTCAAAAAACAAAAAGAGGGAATTGTTGGGGTCTGCAGCGGGTCTGCAGATAAGTTAGTTGACTTCAAAGACTTAGCCGTGTACCTTTAAGACAACCACAAATTGTCAGGTATGTAAACAGGATGTGAAGAATCGGAACTTAGAACTGCAGCATACGGGCACCTACAGCAACAGCAAATAGCAAGCAAGAAGAAGGACACAAAAACCTACCCCCAGTGTCCCATCTGCTACTGTTACTAGCACAATTTGGGGCTCACCAACCGTCCAGTAGATCTGGGCCCATCAGCTGACAGGCTGTGACATTGAGGGAGGGAGCACCCTATAGATTGTAGTATTCGCGATTCTTGAAGCTGTATCAGTGTCCAGTTGTATGGGCGATCACCATTGACCAAGGACACCAAAACCAGTAGCAGTGCTAAAAACTTCGGATCCCTCCTTTTCCGTTTCATGTGACCAGGTTGTCCACAGTGACGACACGTCTGTGCGGTTACGACTTGCACCAGCGGGGTTGGTGTTCCTGATGGACCTGCTTTCTCCTGAAGTGCAACTGTTTGCAATAAACGAGGTAACGGTGTCGACGATGACAGAGTCTGCAAAATACTTTGTGCAATCGGGTTAGCATTACTACGCAAAGCCTCTGTCAATACCACATCATGAGTAGCTGGTGGCAGGTTAGAATTAGCTATCGCCCTCTGAAGCCTGTCTGCAAAATCTAAAAATGGTTCATTTAACTTTTGTTTAATGGTCATCCATGGTTCTTTTGCGCGCTCATATTGACTCACCGCAACAAATGCAGATTTTGCAGCCTGTGTCATTGCTCGTAGTATTCTGCCACGCAAGCGTGTTTGTGCCTGATGTGTTGCAAAGGCTCCTGTGCCATCAATTGGTCAAACGTTGCTCCTCTGGCATTTCTGCTGGCATTCATGCCCACCGGTCATTGGACAAGATATTGCACGTCATTAATTTAAATTCTGAAGCTACCAGCCAGAAAATGAACGCGTGGGGGGTGGTGGGGGCACGTGTGCACGGAGTGAAAAACCTGAAGGAGGCTGTAAATGGCCAGGAGGCAACACCAGCAATACAGAACTTGAACGCAGGGCGAAGGTTGACGTACACAAGTCCCGCGTGGATGTGATTTTTTTTTCTTTTCTTTTGGACAAAATGGCCTTTATTGTTTATACAAACTATTTATATATCTTAGACAGCACAGGTGTTAGACCCTGATAGGTTTTTGTGTCCTTTTTCTTGCTTGCTATTTGCTGTTGCTGTAGGTGCCCGTACGCTGCGGTTCTAAGTTCCGATTCTTCACATCCTGTTTACATACCTGACAATTTGTGGCTGTCTTAAAGGTACACGGCTAAGTCTTTGAAGTCAACTAACTTATCTGCAGACCCGCTGCAGACCCCAACAATTCCCCCTTTTTGTTTTTGAACAGCTAGTACCAGGTTTGTCATGCTCTGCAGGGCCCTTGCAAACATGACAGCAACCAAGGCAATAGCAAACAAACAATACTGCCAATTGAGTGAATGGATGCCAAAAAGGCTGACATTTTCTCAGATTTTGGTAACATGTTGCTGCAATGGGGCGCCTGAAATCCATGCAGCACATACCATCAAAATCATCACAGCCATGTTCTTGAGCCAACAACAAAACCCAAGAGTTGCTCTGTTTTGTATGTAATGGTGGCAAATTTGACTCGCACTTTTAACCGCCTAACAAACAAGGTGATTTAACTCTTTAATGCTTTCCCTGCTGTTACTCCGGATAAGGGAAGAACCGCTGCAATACGCTCCCATCAGTTCCATAAATCAACTACATCATTACATGCTTCATCCAAAGCTATATTGCATTTTAATGCATTATGCTTATCAGCATGTTCACGTGTTGACTTATGTGGGTGTCATGGTCCTGTCATAGCTTTCCACTACATTAGCATCTACGTAAAGACAACTATCAACATTCAAAGTGCAAACAATATCAACTTCTTTTGGGTTAACATTATACAGAGGTAATCAATTATCCCAAATACCAAGACTTTCAGTAAGAATCTTCATTCCCCACATACATTCACTTTTTTTGCAGCAATGTCTGCAAGTCAGTTTCAAGGAAGAGCACACCAAACAAGGACTGGTTCAGTAAGGAGGCCACACAGTAGTTGTTGGGTTGACTGGCGACAGCAGCGCTCCCACGATCCAGCACGCTAAGCTCAGGCCGCACACAGCGAGCAGGTATCCATCACGGGCCTTCATCTGTAGAAACACAAGCATAACCTCTCCCCCAAGTTAACGATTCACACGGTCCCAACCAATGCCCAACACGAGGGTCTTCATGCGTACTAAGACGCCTTCATGCTTTTGCTGCTTGTCACCAATTGACACAAAATGTCATACAATGGGAGGCACCGCATGGTTGGCAGAGATTTTCAGAAAGTTCAAAACATAATAACATAACATGCTTTCTTTAATCATGCCTCTGGGGTCATTCCCTTCATTCCCCTTTTTTTGTTTTTTGTGTTGTTGTTTGGTTTTTTTTTTTTGCTGTTTTTTTTTTTTTGCTCTAACAGACAGATTTTATTCAATACATGCACAACTAAGCAAAGCAAAGCGGAGATGTCCAGGCTCCAAAAACAAGATTTCACCAATCAGTTGGCCAGATGTCCTGGGAGTCTTGGGAAGCTGGAGATAGCTGCTGCAAAGGTCCGTGTGGATTCAGCTCCTTTAAGTCAAAGGTGATCACAGGGTCTTTCATTCTGCTCATCTTTCATCCTCCTTCCAAATCTGCTTTCCAAGTCTTTGAGGCTGGTGACACCTCTACTATCTTCAGTGGGTGCTTTTCCAAGCTCAGGCCCTACGTCCCCTTCCCTGTCCTTCCAAAGACACTGTCCTTGGCTTTCCTTATACCTTTCTCCTGCTTAAGGAAGTCTTAAACCACACAGGAGCAGCACCTGCCCTGCCGAGGGCTGCCCTTCGCTCATCGCTCATCATTTGGAGTTCCTATTGGAATTTCCTCTGACAGAGGTCCACACTTTGTTGCTGAAGTAGTCCAAAGTGTTAGCAAAGTATTGGGTATTAATTGGGATTTGCATGCGTCTTGGAGACCACAATCTAGTGGGAAAGTGGAAAGGATGAATCAAACTTTGAAACGACAAATAAGTAGAATTTGTCAAGAAACCAGTCTAAAGTGGCCTCAGGCACTTCCATTGCAATTATTATGAATCAGAGTACAGCCAAAGAGTGGAACCTCAGTCAGTCCTTATGAATTATTATATGGAAAACCATATGAGTCTCCAGAACCAAATCTAAACATACATGTAAAAGGAAAACAAGATGTGTATAACTATTTGCTTTCTCTAAGGAAAACTTTGGCTGCAATTCGGAGTGCAGTAATTTGGAATAGACCTTTATTCCAGGAAAATTCAGTGCATGATTTCCAACCAGGAGACTATGTCTATGTGAAGACCTGGACCTCCGAACCTTTGCAGGAGCGCTGGAGAGGACCTTTCCAGATACTGTTAACCACTTTTACAGCTATCAAGATAGCAGAATCAGATGCTTGGATACATTATACTCGAGTGAAGAAAGCACCTACTCCATGGAAGATTGTCAATCGTGACCCAGAGACTTTAAAATTGACGCTGAAACATGTCTAATTTTTCTATTGGATTTTCTTTTGGTCGGTAGTGTTGGTGGGATCATGGGCTGGCTTGGTGGACAGGAACAAAAGACAAGTAGAAACAGAACAAGGGATTGAAATTCCCAAACAAGTGGCTGAGGAAAATTTGATGGTAGGATTGACTAAAGAATTTGCCAATTTACAAAATGTCACGCAGATCACTGCTTGTTTGCCAGTACCGAGGGCAGTAGGTGAATCTGTTCCATGGGGAATTTTAACCATGAATCCGACCAATCTGGAATATAAAAATGAGACCACCTATTGTGAACAAAGGCCAGTAACTCAATGGTATGAACAAGTAAAGGTTATTAGAAAACAGTGGAAGTCGCCAGGTAAAGAAACAGATTGTAAAAACTACTGAATTATGATTTTATAACAGGATCCCGACCTAGTGCCATAGCTCGAGTTCTTTTTCCTGGGGGTCCAAATCCCCAGTTAGGATGGTGTTCGTATGATGAACAACTTAAAACCAATGTGAGCAGAAGTATCATGAAATGGAAGTGTAACAAAACTGGCCAAGGTACCCAATTAGTAGAACAACGGGACTCTATATGGTCTATGTCCATATTTTCCCATTTTCAGTATATGGCAAGAACTTCTTGGTGTTTCACCTGGGACGGAAAAGTTTTTTCAGTATTACCCTGGGTCAATGATAGGTCAACTTCATCGGGAGAGAAGGAAAATAAAATAGCGCCATGGTGGAAATGTGAAAAAGTGTATGATTGCAGTAATGCAGACTTAGTAATCCAAAGAATTCCTCCGTTGGCCGCTGCTTTGAAGTATGGTTGTTTCTGTCGAGGTCTTAAGAATATTTTCAATTTAACCAGCACTTTTACAGTTAGAAAAGGAACTTTGTTTAGTTGCAGAAAAACTACTATTCGAAGTCCAGGACATTTAGTTTGGGCATTAAGTGATGGAACCTGGACCACACATTTACCATTAGATGGCAAGGTGAAACAAATTACTTTAGGCATGTCAACATTGTGTCCAGTTTGGAAGAAATCACCATTTAGAGGATCCTTAGAGAATTTAGAATTGAAACAAATGAAGAGATCTGAGATAAATGATGATATTTGGAATGAACCATCTACAGGAGTGGAAATTGGCTGGGCACTTGGATCACTTTTAAATCCTATAGCTTCATGTAGAAACAGAGCATGGCTCTATCAGTTAACTGGTCAAGTGGAAAAATTAGCAAACGTTACCAAAAAGGGGTTTAAGGAATTGAATATACAATTACAGGTGACCTCCAGAATGACTTTACAAAATAGAATGGCATTAGATATGCTCCTACCTAAAGAAAATGGAGTATGTGGATATCTCAAGGATAAGCTGGACCACTGTTGTATCCACATTCCAAATGTCACACAAGATGTGGAACATGATTTGGATTTATTAGATAAAATTGAAAAAGAAACAGAATCAATTCAAGAAGATATGTCGGAAGACTGGTTAGGGAAAATTTTTAACAAACTGGGATGGAATTTGAGCTCTTGGATACAATCCATAATCAAGACTTTGTTTCTGTTACTAATTGTCTTTCTCATGATCATGCTAGTATATGCATATTTGAAGAAACAGTTTACCAACAGAATTTCAGTCAGTCGTATGAGAGAAGTACCAACTATTCCATCAAGACATAGTCCACCACCAAAATATGTAGAAACAAATGATATGTCAATAATGTGAAAGTATTGAAAAATGATTTTCAACACTTTCAAAGGGGGGAAATGTTATCGATTTGCTAAGAAGTTAAGATTGATTGACTTTATTTGATTGATTATTTGATTTTATTGAATCATTTTATCAAATAGAAATACAGAAGGATAAGACATATATTTTAATGAAACTTACAGTTGCACAGAAAAAGCTGCTATGAGATCCTCTGTATAGTCTCATACCAAGGCCAGAAGAATGGGCTAGAATCACTGTTAAAACTTAGGTAATAACTTCAGGGTTTGAAAGGTTTCTTTGTATTTGACCAGTCTTCTGTATGTAGAAAGTGTATTGAAATGTCAGAATATGAGATGAATGGAAACTGGGGAGAGTCAACTGGAACAGCTTGTGGTTACCTGCCAAGAAACCATGAACTTCAGTAAAAGGTAATTCCGGCAGGGGGAGATTGCGACCACCGACTCATATACCACCTACCCAAATCGTACCCCAGACCCATTTCAGGACTTTTCTAAGCTCTACTGCGCAGAATCGGATATAGGAGGAGAATATGTTAATGATTTACGGGAAATATCATGGTTATGCATGAATACTTAATGAATATGTATGAATAAGTTCTATATATGGTGTCTGATTTTGAGACCTGGTGTGCGTTGATCGTGAGAGGACTCGCTCACGCACCCAGCCGTCAATAAAGAAGTGTCTGCTTAGCTACACCACATTGTTCTTCATTCCGAGATTTCGGTAACAAACTCACCCCAATACTTTAACACTTGCACAGGGTCTTTGACTCCCAACAGTCTGCTTCAGATCTTACAAACATTCGTGCAAGTTTTTATCTTACAACGTGTTTCATTCTGGTTCCTACCACAGAAGGAACCACAACCTGAGCTTCTTTTTTTTCCTTTCTTTTTAAATTTTTTTAAACACACAAAAATTTCAACAAGAACATCTTTCTAGTTTAGGTCTCAGATTTTCCCTATCCTTTTCTAGAGCCATAATCAAAGGATCAGGTGGTGTTAATCCCGCACTCCTTCTGTCACACCAACATATCTGCACACATTTCATCCCACTTTTGTTCTCTACGAAGAAACAGCATAGGCTGTAAAATTGTGTTGTAATGTAAGACTTCCTCCGAATGGCCATCTTTCACCGTCACCTAATGCACACAAAGGCCACCAATTCTGACAATTTTTTTAAAATGTCTTCTTGTTGAAATTTCTACTGGAAATTCCACCAAATTCTTTCCAATGCTTCAAAATACATCCCAGGGGTGTGGTGTATTTTTGGGGGTTTTTTGTTTGTTTGTTTATTTGTGGGTTTTTTGTTTGTTAGTTTTTTGTTCTTCTTGGTGTTTTTTTGCGAGGAGATAGTTATCTTAGACACTTGCCACCCTTTGCTCGAGTATACAGACAGCACCTGCGACACTAAGGGCAGAGGCTAGTTCGTGCTTTTTCCAAATGATGTTAGTGTGAATGTTTTGTCCACAGTCTCCCGCTCTAATTTCTGATTATGCATTCCAACACTTCATAAATTGATTTTTCAATCGCTCCGTCCGTCTCTGGCCGGCCCCTCGTGGGGAACACGGACACGCAGCTCGGGGCTCCCCACTCGCTTCGCAGTTACACCGCGTCTCTCACACCCCCCGCGCTGTGCGGGCAGCCCTCAGTCACACGGGCAGTGTGTTACACCGTACCGTGCACCCAGATACAGCTCTAGGAACGCTGACAGTTCGCGTTATCACACAGAGTTCGTATTTCAATGGACAACTGCCAAAAAACAAATCCCATTCTTTTTCTGGCTCTAAGCAGCATGTTCAGTTTTCAGCTATTCACCTAGAATTTCCAGAATATATTCTTTTTCCTACTATTCATAACTCTAATTTTGAGCATGTAACAAGACACAGAGCGCTACTTCAGTTGTTACTTTCTGGGAATTCCCCAACTCTTAAGACAAACAAACTGGGCTATTACCCTTTTCGGAAGGCGTCCCTTCCCTCAGCCCTGCGAGACTGCATCCCGGCTTTCGTCTTATGGGGTAAACCCAAATCTTAAGACACCCTAAAGGAAGTTTTTAGCTTCACGTATCTTAAGACAATCAAATATTCAAAACAAAGAATATAAATACCTTTCATGTTCTGCAGAAGTCCTTGTCCACCTGTGTGAGAAGCCGAGGGGTAGGAGAGTGTCACCGACAGAAGATCCAGCCGGGGGCCCCGAGGGTCCCCAGGCCCCTGGATTCCAGCACCGGCGGAGAGTTCTCCTGCCAGGCTCGCCAGATTGATGCCAAAACGGCACAGAGTAACTGCTCAGAGACCAATTTTGTCTTTAAGCAGCAAAGGTATTTATTTCGTGCAACGCTGGGGAGCTAGCTGATTCGCAGCGGACAAACTAGCTCCAGAGTTTTCAGTGAACAGTCAGGTAACTTACACAGTCTTCCTGAGAGGTCACACAACATCCTTACATACATAGTCATTTGATTTTGACACCTAATCATTCCATTCACAATAGGTGGGATCTAGGTGGAGTAGACCTTTCAATTTACTTTGTTCAAAGATTTCCTGACTTGATGGTCTCCTTATGTCCTTCAGGTGCCCGCCTATCTCTTCTGATTTATTCCGAGTACATTCCTTTCTCAACACAAAACAGACATCACCCCGAGCATTGTACCAAACTAATCTTTTTTTTTTTTTTTTTTTTTTTTTAAGACCTTGTTCTGTTTCACCCCCAAAGACTTCTCCAAAATGAAGGGAAAACATGTACACCTCCTTTTGAAGCAGTTCACTTGTACAGTGCCTGCTTTTCTTAAGATGCCTATCGCAAAGATGAAAATATCCACCCCTGTACAGTTAAATCAGTCAAAGTTACTGCTCTTTTTGGTGCTCAGTGAGACATGCAGGATTAATTGCCACCACTGCCACCCTGAAATCCCTATGCTGCCAGCACAGAAATGCTGGAGAAAAATTTACTTAAGTAATTCCATTCAACTAACTGTTGAAAACAAAATGATGAATTTATATGTCTACTCGGCTTTCTCTTGCAGTAGAGAATATTCATATTTAGTGTATTTCCTTCCTATAGCCAGCACTATGAAACTGATATGGGAAAATATTAACTTCTAATGAATTTGTTTTGTTTGTTTTGTTGTATTTGTGGTCTGGTTTCGCAGCAGACAATACACTCAGATCCAAACAGCAGTAGACTGAATATGGTAAGATTTTATGAAAAATCTGAGGAAGCTTGCATTGTTTTTAGAAATTGGCACGTTGCTTGGACACATGCCAAAATGTATAATCTAAATATTTACTATTGGGGTTCTAACTAAGGATGTGCTTAACTGTTTTGAAGTAGGACCTTAACTGGTGAATTAGTACCTGTGAAATGGTGAGAGATTAACAAAACTGTCTCTGTTATTCCGGGGTTTGCCATTCTACCAGTACTTTACACCCTCTGACACATCCAAAAGAAAGCCTAAATGTAGTGAGATTTTCAGAAAAAGAAACAAGGCTGCTGAGTGTGTTGGAGGCTGCTGATAGCTTAGTTTGAAAGTAGTGAAAGGTATAGGTAAATTATTCCATGGGAATTTGCCTGGCTCGATTTGCATCTGAATGATCATTGAAAGCTTCTGGGAAAGCTCCTTTAGCCCTAAAACACTAACACACTCAAGTTTTCCAGGCAGGTATTAACTGGCTGAAGAAATGCAGCAGCAGCACAGAACAAAAATTAAGCAAGCGAGCAAACAAACAAGACAAATGCAACCCCCAAAAAGAACAATTTGAGCACTTTTATTATTAAGTCACCTCAAAAAAGATTTGTCTCATTAAATACCACATCACATTCAATTTTGTATCAAGAGTTATAGAACGGAGTGACAGTCTAGTGTAAAAGAAAAAAGCAAATGATTCAGTGTGTTTTGAAAAGTTATCATTCATTATCTGCTTTACAACAAAAATATCATTTCAGGAATATTGAAATATATGCTTTTAAGTAATTACTTAAATGCAGATGCAGTCACCATTTGAGCAAAAAGGAAGGACCCACCAAGAAAACACCTTATCTTTTTTTCTCCTTTTTTTTTCTTCTAATTATGCAAATGCATGTGACAAATCAATCAGGGACAGCTGGAGGAGAAATACTTTGTAGTTCACCTTGGAAGATCTTTACCTCAATTCACCTTATGTTCTGAAAATCCTACACAAAACTGCATCTTGATGGACAACACACTTAGTTGTTGAGGCCTGTGGGTAGAGAGGGCAGTAGAAGATTTTAAAACATCCAGCTAGTTAGGTGAAAGGTACCAACGGACTAATTTCCAACAGTGCTGTAGAACCACAACAGCATATCATTAATCAGAATTTACAGTGAGAAATCATAAGCTGCTGCCAGCATTTAACTAGTTTTCAGCAGTGAAAACAAGGTTTGAACTAGCAATTTGTCTTTTTCGCCTTTTCACGTTTCACAAAAAGATGTCTCTTGCTGTTTACCATTAAATAATGCAGCAGGGAAGTGGAATCGTTTATCATGTTCATTCCACTTAGAGCGATTTATAACCTGAGGTGAAAATTAAATATAAATGTTCTATATTTAGCTTGTACTGATACTGCTTTTACTCTTTGCACAAACTAATTCTTGCTCCCAACAGGTTGAATTCACTTCTATTTTCCACCTTATTGACTTCTTAAAATACTCATCTTGATTGCTAACCAGTGGAGATTCTTTTTTGTTTGGATGAGACTGAAAGTGTGCCCATACAAATGTACTATGATTCAGGAGGAACAGCCTGTTAATTCATTTCCCAAATGCATATTTCAATGTTCCCTTCACAACAAAACTGAACTTGCCAGATATGTCTTGCCAGAATACTTAAGTAATTCAACTATTTTATCATTAAACTGTATTTGCATTCTGTTACCAGATGTCACTGTTCTTACAATACCATGAAGAATGGAGATGGGTGTTTTGCTGTACACATGTGAGCAGCACCAGAAATTGCAACGACACTAGTCACAGGCTTAGAAGCTGTCCATGTGCTAAAGTCTGGTTATATGATGGGCTGCAGCTGAATGGATTCTCTTGGACCCTTACACTACTACCATGTTAAGTACATACAGAAATCATGCAGATGGACATCTTTGACTTCTTTCCGTCATAGCTGAATGCCATACTGCAACATTTAAACTGAAAGGGTTTTCTTTCTTTGGATAGTAACCATCTCAGAAAGGCTTGTCCTATATTTGTTACTTCATGTCCCATTTCAGTTTTCACCCATCAGTCAATCCAGGCTTCAATATTTCAGCCAGCCTTTGTCAGAAATGAGGCTGAGACCTGATATGGGATAGATTACCCCACAAGTTTTTCCTAATTTTATTTTTTTTTTTAATCTCTAAAGCATGGGATCCTGTATACCAAGACCAAGATCCAGCTGATGCACTTTCAGTGTAGGTCAGCATGTTTAAGCCCAAGAAAGGATTGTGTGTTCTCGTGTGTTCTTTCCCTTCTGACATGTTTAAAAGTGACAGACGCACATTCTTTTCCTGCTTTTCTTTTTCCCTCCTACCAAACTATATACTTGCAATTAGTTTTCCTGATTCTTCCTAGTAAACAGGGAATTACTGCAAGTCTGAGTCCAGAAAAACAAAGCAAAACAAACAGTTCACTGTAGTTGGGATACCATTAAATTAGGCATATATATTTAAAAATATATAAATATATATATATGAGATGGAATAGCTTAAGCATTGTGGCAACTTCTTGAAATTCATGTTTCCAGATGGCTTGCTTGTTTGTTTTTCCTAATATTTATAAAGGCTTCAGCTAACAAACAACAGTCAATATCCATCATTTTGATCAACGCTGTGAGAGCTAAGCCATCTCACCATCTCAGGAGCCAGCTAATGGTCTGATTTCTTCTTCTTTTGTAACAGGATTATATAGTTACTGAAATCATTCGGTGTAAGAATTCTTCTCTCATTTAACAGAAATAGATTGTAAATAGAGGAAAGAGTGTAAAGGTCACAATAAACAGCTAGATTTTCTTTTTCAGGATGACATTTCCACCTACCCGTGACGTAGAACAGTAACAGTAATGTCAAAATAATAGCTAAGATTCTTGTCTGAAGGTGTTCGGTTGTTTGAGGGTGAAATTGCTAATCCCTAGAGGTTGCTCCAGAGGTTTCTAAATTCAGTATAGTTTAGAAGCCTTCTGTATACAAGCTTCATGTGCTGTAGAGCCATAGTAGAAAAAGCATTGCAGCTTTTGTTGTTTGCGTTTTTCTGACTTTAGAACTGCAAACGTATTTACCCGTGGACTATTGATCTTGTTTCTTCACATCATTTTCCTTCAATACTGCCGTCAGCTGTGGATTGACAGGCGCTTGTGGATCGTCTCCTTCTTCAGGCAGCTGCATATTTCAGCAGGCTCTTATCTTGTCCAGACAACCCTGAAAACTGCCAACAGCCATCTACATCCTAGAAGTGGCTATTAGACAAGTCACCACCATCTGAAAGAAATCACAAGTGACAAGTATTGACCCAGAATAAACACTTCCTCACCCTGTGTAAAAGATCCCTTGAAGAGCATTTTATTTATCTACATAACAGGCATTGCTTCTGTTGTTGTAGAATTTGTAATACTTCACAAATTCTTCTTCCTCTCTTAAAAAAACTGCTTCAGTTTTCAACCATATGTTCTCTATTATTCAGTGAATTAACTAGTTTTTTGTGTTAACAGGGATTTGAATGTCCACTGTTCACAGCATGCTGTGGCTTCTCTCAAGACACTCAAGTATCATTTAACATGTACTTACTCTTCTAAATAAAAAAAAAATATGTTATCCTATCAAACAACAGGCTCATATTCCTTTTAATTTCTTTTTCTTGATATTTAAATAAAAGGCAATCTAAAACAAATTTTCATCTAACAAAGTTAAGAAAAATCAGTCTGCAGTAGAATTATGTGTTTTGTAAAATAGGAGGACAAAAATGTGCAAAACCAAGAAGCACTAGGGGAAAAATTTGTCTTGAAGTGAAACTAAAAAATGAAATGTGGTGAGGGGGAGACTGTTAAGAAAAGAGAAAAGGGAAACACTTAATCTGGCCATTTCAAAAAACTTAGGTAATATATTGAGTGTAATGTGGATTTTTAGCTCTAGCTTGAATTTTAAAGACACTTCACCTTAACATTGAAAAAAGCAAAACCAATTTCAGTTTTCCTAAATGAGCCGGTTTTCTCCTGAATTTTTTTTTTTAGAACAAGACACTAACTTTGATTCATGCTCATGCATTCTTTTAGACACTAGAAAGTATATTTTATCAAAAAAAGTTCATTCATCTTATGGTTTATTGACTGTTGTTCTTAGAAAGTTCTTTTTATTCATTCTATTTGATGTATTCTATAAGTATTCTATAAGTATGAAAACGTTTGAAATATAGAATGCTACTTTGTACAACCAAAAGGGCTTACTGCAGCTGAACAAACAATGGTCTGCAAGCTTAATAACTTGCAAAGGCATACTTTTATGCTAGATTGTGGCTAGAGCTTTTAAATGGCAGAGGAATCATAACT
Source organism: Falco naumanni (assembly GCF_017639655.2). Lineage (NCBI taxonomy): Eukaryota > Metazoa > Chordata > Aves > Falconiformes > Falconidae > Falco > Falco naumanni. The sequence goes on along the minus strand of NC_054080.1, from coordinate 11,090,113 downwards.
TGTCTTAACAAATGTTAATATAAATATAAACATTCATAGATACAGCTCTAGTCTCATTTGAGAAGCGATCAATCAATGCAGCAAAAAGCTTTGAAATTCGGTCAGCTTATGACATCAGCCATTGCCTCCTGTTTCTGAAATGATGCCCTAAATGTATTACTCAAACATTCAAAGGCATATATGTAGACTGGAGACTGAAAAGATCGAACAATCACATTACTTGGATCTGTGAGCAAGACACATTAAAATTCAAATTCCAGTGATATATTTCAGAGATCATTTCAGGTGCAAACGTAGTAATATCTAAGGAACACACCTGATGTTTTATTAGCATGCCTATATTAAAAAATGTGAAGAGGTCATGCAACTATGGCACCAGCACCCCACAGACCTCATTGGCTTAAGCACATCTTTCCCCCTGTGCGCTTTCTCTCCAGGACATGGGTTTCATTCCTCATGCGCTAAGACTGCTCAACCACTTAAACCAGCAGGTGCAAATCCCTTCAGCCACCAGGTTTATGTTCCCAGGAAAAAAGCTATGGTATTTTTACAGAAGCCATCAACAGCACGCAGAATTTTTTTAAAAAGCAGTTTCTGTCTTGTACTTTGCAGTACTTGCGATTTTTTGCTTATCTGAGCATTTGTGAGCGTATTCAAGTATTGGAGGAACTTCAAAAAGTTCCACCTAGCTCTTTGACATGAGGGTCTACCAACTCTTCCGGATAGCCGACAAATCTGCTTCTGCAAGCAATAAAATTCTTCATTAACAGATTGCTTCCTGATTGCTTCTTCTGATGTTTATTGCTGAAAAATATGTTTGGATGATAACCACCCATTTTCTAAATGTACTTGCCTCAGAATAGATGACTGCGGAGATTAATGAATGGCTACTGCTTACCATCTTGGACTATCCATCCATAGTGGAACCTCAAAGCTACGTCCAGTACTTACTTGGGACCAGCAGGCTGGTGAAGAAGCTCACCGTTCATTCTCTGAGATCTGGATGAGATCTACATTTTGCAAAGACAAAATTGCTTTCAGTGGATTTATGGCAAAACCTCCTGCAGATTACATTTGCACAAACCCAAGAACACCTAACGTGCATGTTCAGTACGTACCACCCAACACAAAGAGATCCAGTCCTTACAATATTTATATAGATTCTCTAAGGAGTTAAGCAGACAACAGAAGAAATAATGGTATTAACTAATGGTATTAAATACCTTCCACATCGCATGGCTCTTGTACTCCTTCAGGCAATGCCTGTGTACCGTGGAAAGCATTTCAGAATGCTCTTGAAAGTGCTCCTGAATTGAGGCCCTGCAAAGCCCTTCCAGAAGAGGAGCTTAATGAGTCAGTATTGCTTTCAGATTAATGAAGCGTTCCTATCTTCTGCATTTTCAATTGTAAAGGCCGTCAACAGCCACTGTTCAAATTAAAAGAATACTAACAAAGGATTTAAACAAGGACACCAAGTATGAGTGAAAAACAAAACAGGGTAGCCTCAGACACAGCAATATGAAAGCAGCTGTTGATTACAGAAGTAGAAGGACTTTGGTGTTAAGGAGTACTAAACTTACTGAATTAACTTTTCTAAATGACATTTTATCATAAAAATAAAAAGAAGAATAGATATTTTTGGCATTAACTCAAGCTCTGTATATTATATATACAGATAGACCTATATGAATATAAGGTTCCACCATTCCTGCCCCCACCCCCGCCTCGAGCCCTTACTTCAGCCCTGGCCTTTCCCTCTCTTTTTATCCCCGCTTCAAATTGGCTTCAGCGCATCTGGCAGAAGAAGTCTGTTTTGTTCTTTTATACTGACCTTTCAACCATCTTTATCACATAAATGTTAGGGCTGTAAGGGGGATGTAAAATCTTTAAACTTTCAGTGAGCCAAAATACTGGTTTGGGCAAATATTTTGTCAATAACTCCCTTGCATAATTAAAAAAAAAATAGTGCAGATTGATTTCATAAAGCTTTCAGGATCCTGTTCTTTGGCTATGATTTCAAGAACAGTGCTTACACAATTCCTGCACTCTTATGATCTTGGGTTTGCATCATTGCATATGTGTTGGTTTTAGATACCTTCTAATTAATCCTAAACAGGGGAAGCTATTTCTCAGAAAACCATCTTCAATATTTTAGAAGTATATTCTTTCCCTGAGAAATAAGATTAACTATTTTCCTATCTTGTGTAACTCAAGGTAAAAATGCAACCACCATTAGTGTAGCCAAGAGACCTTCACTGAACTTTGAAGGTCATTAGAGATCAATGTTTGTCTGCATCCAGTCCTCAAAGAATGCAGATGTCCACTTTGCTTCTGTGATAATGGTCAGTATGGCCACAAACCAGGTGGCAACTCAGCAGTGTAATAGATTATCACATTTGTATTTGTCAAAACAAATTCCTGTTTGACACAGGTGGCTGGATGGCATTCATCAACTAAACCAAGAAAATCAGTTGACTTCTTGGTTGTTTTTGGTTAGCAAATCAGAAATTTGAGTAGTGTTTCGTTGTATCCGAGAGATGCGTATATTTGCCAGGAGTCCAGACGAACAATTTATAAGCAAAAAGAGTTTGGTACTTTCTGCGTCTCTCTTCCATTCAGAAGCAGCACAGGTGACCATCACACAGCTCGGCCTCACCTTGGTGAGGCAGCTCCACGTGGGACCTGACCTACTGCTTGGCGCTCCTGTGCTTGACCACGCTCCTGCTTGGGCTTGCTCCTGTCTATTGAGAGCAACCTCTGTCTTGCCGGGCTGTGTGAGGGCTGGGGGATCCTGGGAGGTGCGGCAGGACTGTTGGCACTGTCTGCATTGTCACAGCCACCTGAATCAGTATTAACCTATGTGGAAATCAGATCTAGGATTTAATCTGTAGCTTTAGGCAGTTCATTCCATACAGGTAAGAAATTGCTGTTGTGGTCAGACAACATTTTGATCTAAAACCATTTTAGACCTCCGGTTTGCCACAGAGGCACACCTTTGAGAAACACCTGTTTCCCAGAAAAGCATCTGACCAGTCAAATTTTTTTTCATGATCCTTATTTGAAGGACTGAACTTTTTCACAGAATAATAGCGGACAGAAAGCAATGAAAAGGAAATAATGAACATTACTTTTCCAGGATGAATTCATTAGCCTTTATAATGCACACAAGATTTAATTGGCCGAGTGCCATATTAGTGACCAGAGCAGCTTTTAATTCCCTACTGTGAAAACTTTTCTTGTCAGGAATAGATGAAGTACAGCAGATCAATTTTAAATTTGGCCACATTCAGTGAGGCATTTGCAACCAGGCATCTAAACAAGTGGCTGTATTTTAAAATGTGCTGAGCATCTGTGATTATTATTGACAAACACAGGGACTGCAATACTCAGCAGCCCTTGCAATCAAACCCCTTATTTAGGTACCTAGAAGCAGACCTAAGTGGTAATTTTCTCTGCACCTTCTTTTATTAATTTCTCCTATATGATGCTGTCTACACAGAAAAGAAGTAAAAGATTTTATAGGTTGCAGTTGGGCAAGACTTCATTTAATCTCTACTACATGACAGTAGCTACCCACCAACACCACGTTCAGCAGCTGATTCTAATTTAAGCATGTCAACTAAAAGTCTTACCAAACTTTATAGAAGTGATGACCTTGATGAGAAAAGAGATATCCTGGGGTCTGGTTTTGTGTTCTTATTTAATCCTTTATTTCTCATTTTAGTAAAATGGATTATCTCATTATTTCCAACAAACCTCGTAAACCAATACAGAACAGCAGTGTAGAAAAAAACCCCACAATTGATCAAATATGGTAACAAATATTTTTTTCCCCACATTTGACACATAAACCAGGGTTTTGCTGAAGCATCTGTCTTCTTTACTCCAACCTGTAATGCTTGGTGCTTCTTGTCTGAGATGAATTTATGCTTTGATTTTTGGTAAAATGATACAAGTTAAAGGTGACTCTCAATTTTACCGTACCATGCTGACAGAATTAAGACTCTTAAAACTCTGGTTCAATTTAAATGAAAATCTGTGCAGATTGTTGTTTTGGACATCAAAAGTTTAATGGCTCTTGCTCAATGAAAATAAGGGTTTCAGAGGAGAGCTTCCTATCCTTGAGAGGGACTATTGCTCTGGTTAATGTTTTCACCTTATGTTCTTGTCTGTACAGCAGCTCTGTCTCAGCAACATAGAGAACAAGTAGCAACAGAGCAGCAATGCTTTGTTTGCAACATGAAGCAAACTTTTACACTAGTAATTGCTCTTACCTAAACTGATTTTTTTTTTTTTTTTTTTTATAACAGGGGCTATTTATTAGCTTTCAGAACTATTTTCTGAAGGATCAAAGGCCAGACAGCTGAGCAATTACATAAAATTTGGTTGCTCATAAACAGCATGTTTCATTTCCACCTGATCATTTCAGTTTACATCAAGTACAATGCTTGCTTTCACATTTGTAGACGTTATTTGCTACAGAGCCATTAGAAACTGGGTAGTCAGGAGGACAGTTACCTAAGGTTAGAGTGTAGAGTGCTCTCTGTGATTATTCAGCAACAGCTAATTCCAGTGACTAAAGTTCTTGTTACAGCAAAAATGATGAAAATGGAACATACATCAATTCAAATCCAGAGCCAGAATAACCTGGAGGATCAATGTTCAGTTTGTAAATGTGCCTTACACCGTAAAATAAGCCAAGGAAAAACTGCCTGGTGGGATGAGGTCCTGACTGTCCTTTCCCACTGTTTGCAGTGTCAGTTCAGTTCAAGAACACAAATTATTACCCTTCAAGGGATGGTTTTAGGGTGCTGTAGCTTACAGCTCCGCTCAGGCAACAGCTTACCTCTGTACTTTCCAGGTCATGCTGAAAGCATCACTTCTGGAGCATCTTTTCTGCACTCCAGCTGCAAAAGCACGAGGTTTAGATGTTGCATGTTTTCCTTTTGTTTTCACCCTTTCTACCATGAAAAAAAAAGATTAGTTCTGAACATATTGTCATACTGTTCTCATTCCATCAAGAGCACACAACTCTCTTCCTCCTCTGTGTTTAAAACCTAGGGAAAGCTGAGTCAATTTCTCCGTTGTTTTGTGCTTGTGATACCACTTCATTCTTCACATACTACATAAAACCAGCCAAATGCTACGTACAAAATAGCATCTTGTTCTTACCAAATAGCGTTAAAGAAGAGAGTAAAGGAAGTTAATGGCAGCAGTTGAATAAAACCAAGATCCACTGATACAAAGACAAAAACTTTCAATTGTATTCAACAGAACTGTTACTCCACCCCACTATTTTAACCAAAAAATATTTTTCCCAGTGTTTTCTTTTCTGTTACATGTGTATTTTATTTACAGTTCTGCCAGGTCACATCACATAAGTCATATGAGTACAAGACATCAGTTCCTTACTTCAAATAAATAGTTGTCTTACTGTAGATCATCTCAGTTCTCTGCAAAGGTTACTTATTTTGATAAAATACAATGCTAGGGGAAAACAGAAAAAAACCACAAATGAAACTAAACAAACAAACAAACAAAACCAAAACAACAACAACAAAAAGAAACCAACACCAAAACAAAACCTCAAACATACAAAATGCTGAGGTTTGATCACTGGTATACTTGTGAAAAATCTTGTCTACAGAAACCAGCTCTCTCAGATACCCTGTAAAAGACTATTGCAAAGATCATCTAGGAGTTCTGGGATTTTGTCTATTTCCTAGCTGATCAGTGATTGTCCTCTCTGAAAGGATTTATCTTGCACACCTTCAGTATCTTTTGAACATATGCCATCCTTAATTTTCATATGTCTTTAGAAGATTGAAGAAACCTCATTATCTATAATGAGAGAAAATGTGTTGCTCGTAGCTAGAACAATCACTTTGAAGAAATTCAGAGAGGAAAAATTTAAAAGCTTTGCTAAATGGAAAGAATTCAAGCCCTTAAAGTAATCTCTAAATATTAAGTGCTGGATATAAAAAGGAGAGCAGCTGTGTTGCAGCATGGGCTGCATCAAAAGAAGCATTGCCAGCAGGTCGAGAGAGGTGATTCTCCCCCTCTACTCCACTTTCATGAGACCCTACCTGGCATACTGTATCCAGCTCTGGAGCCCCCAGCGTAAGAAGGATATGGATCTGTTGGAGCAGGTCCAGAGGAGGGCCATGAAGATGATCAGAGGGCTGGGGAGCCTCTCATATGAAGGCAGGCTGAGAGAGTTGGGCTTGTTCAGCCTGGATAGGAGAAGACGCCAGGGAGACATTCTTGCAGCCTTCCAGGGGAATACTGAATTTCTGAAGGGTTGTGTTTGTCTTTGTTTGCTTGTTTGTTGTTTTGTTTTTTTCCTGAGGGGTGGGGTTTTGTTAAATATGAATTGATGTTTTTCTTTTGCATAGAAATGAGAAGACAATTTTACACACAGAGAAAAGTCAAGTAAAATTTTGCATCACTGGAAAACTCTAATTAGCCTATTCCTTTTTTAATTATTGTTTTCTACATTGAAATTGTTACAAAACTTGGTGAAAAGGAAGTAAAAGTACTCAAAATAAAGTAATGCCTTTTTTTTAAGTACAGTAGAAATATTTGTATGAGCCATGTGTCATAGTTAGGAGCACAGAATCATCAGGAGATGTTCGTTTTCACTGTTATATGTCTTCTACTTGAACCTGAGGATGTGTTTCAACTTAGGAATCATGCTAAATCATTTTAGAACACTATAGGTTTAAATTATAATTTGTTTAGCAGTTATTACTGAAATTCAACAGGAACATCAATATTTCAAAGTAAAAAAAGAAAATCGTGCTAGCATAAGCACAATAAAGGATTAAAAGAAATGTATTTTATTGTTTTTTTTCTAATTTAGCTTCTCAGTCTTTTTAGAGAAATCTTATAAAATATGCCTTCTGTAAACTACAAAAATATTGTTGATTATTAGGTAATTATATTCTCATTTACTTTTCCAAGGCTGCATACCTGCTTTTCAAAATAAAATACCCAAAGCCAACACACAGAGGCATGACTGCATCTGTTTTCACTGGAGAACAAGAGGTTTCTAAATGTTCTTTGTATGTTATTTCTTTTCAGCTGTTATTATAGTAGCCCAGCCAGGAAACAATCCTATTTCTACAGCTTGGCTCAAAACCCCACAAGTACATGTAGTTATGCTTGTCGTAACTCTCCATGGTAATTTAATATAAAGTAAATTTGAACTCATATTAACCTTATCTAAAGTAATGTGCAGTGCATTACTAAAAAGTAGAACATATATTTGTAACATTCTTGCAAAGGTTAACATTTGTTCTGAGGTGTGATGCATCACAGGCCCTGCAGATATAACCCAGCTAATGAAGCTATATGGACTTTTTTGTTTATAGAATCAGTTATCTCTTTGTAAAATATATTTTTCATATGTCTATGTAGGCACGTTGTAATTTCAGTACTGTTACGTAAGATTGCATTTTCCTCCTTTTATCTGAATGGTGAGATTACTGTGTTTTTAAATCGGTGGCATGGAGAAAACAAAGTGTACTGGATGCAATAGCTGCAAGAACTGCTCTATTGAATCAGAAAGACAGGATAAACTTTAGTTTGATTATTTTATTGTTATTTTTTTTTTTTACATTTTAAATATTATTACCTCTGTTCACAATTCAAAAACTGTTTTGGGTTAGATGAAATGAAGAAATAATGTGTGTGTGTGGGGGGCGTCTGATGTCTTAGCAGATGGTTGAAACTGAGCCTTTTTCCTTTCTTCTTTTCTGATTTTAAATACTGCAGCTGATCCTTTTACTAAGACAAACAAGCGGCATGTAAAAAATCCTCACTTTCCCCTGAAATAAACGTTCTGAGTGTTTGGTCCTCAAGAGTCTTTTCCTGCCATAACCCCAGCTCCCTTATATCTGTTTTACAAAGCACATTTTCACTTATTCCAAACTATGTGCCGTTTCAACAGCTAGGGCAGTGGACAGAACTGGCTGACTGAAATTCCTCCTCTTAAAGATGATCTCTTTCTCATTACTTTCCAAGAAAAACAATGTTGCTGTGTGGATAAAGGAAGTTCACACCTCCCGTCACAGATACCTGGGTCATCCCAAGTCTCCTGCAGTCTGCCTAAATGTAATTCCTAACAGAACTGAGAATTAAGCACTTGAATTTTAAATCCCATTCCTCAGCATGTTTGATATTCTGGCTGCCAAACGGCATTTTGAATGAGATAGTGTGTGAATTTAATTCAGCTGAGTGTCATTCCCTGCCGCCATATTTGATAAATGTCTTGCTAGCTCTTGACTATTTTTTTTTTTTAAGATCCAGCATCATTTCATTTTAAAAAAGCTACACTATATCAAGCACCACTGTGGCAGAGCTGGATGAGGGGATGGGTGGAAGAAAGCTGTTCATTCCCACCTAGGGAAAGTGGAAGGAAAATGCCTGAGGAGAACACAGCCATGTTTGCAGCTCAGGACAGGAGTTCCCTGAAAAGTACCATGCAGATTCAGCTTGAATCTTCAGCTGCACAGACACCATTTTCACCACTCTGCAGAAAGTGGTGGTTCATGGGTAGCCTGTGGAATCGCTGCCAAGGCAGGGCGTGGAGGAATAAGGGGCCTCTCCTCACCATTGCCGTTCAACAAGAACATAATTTTAGGTTTGCTGGACCTGCTACAGTGTTCCACACCAGCACTCCCAAATTCCGTCCCTCCAATTTTTCTCTGCCCTGTCCAGGTCCATCCCAAAGCTGAATCAAGAGTAAATGCAAATTGAAGACTGTTTAGAGACTTCTCTACCTGACTTGCCAGCTCTATATCATACATGTATATAGGAGAAACTCTCCTTATTTACATAAATTCATCAAACGTTAGCTGCACAGGAAGAAATATTGTAAGTCACAGAGGAAAATACTGTACCATATAATTTGGCAGAATGACTCAAATACTTGAGGGCACATTCGGATTTTTGGCTGTATAATTGCTTCAAGAATAGCTCTGAGCAGCCACACAGTTCTGGAAAGAGATGTGTGTGTGGGTAACGTGTGGGAGCAGGGCTTGGACCTAATCCTGCTCTGAGTTCAGCCACCTTCAGCCACGCTAGCACATAAATGTGAAAGCAAAGGAATTTCAAGCTCCATTAGTAGCATAGGCAAAAATCAATGATCTATAGACATGGAGGACAAAAGAATCAAAGAAATTATACTTTTGAGGTTATAACATACAATGAACAATAAAAATACACAGTTTTTTGAAAAAGTACTTGACAATGGGGCTTAAAATATGGTGGTTTGGGAGCCGAGTTTTGGGAAAATGGCTAGATGCTTAAACCAGAATTTCCTCCCTTTTCTCTTTAAGTTACTGTAAACTCCTTCCCAGTTTATCCCCTAGACACCTAAAAGCTACAATTAGCTTAGGCTTTTAAAAAAGGTAATGAGAATTAATCAGCTTTATTATGCAAGTTTAAGTATGTTTTCTTGAATTAGGGTAATTCAGAGCAGTTGTTCAATAGCAAATATCGCAATCTCTTCTCACTGGTAACAAAAAACCCCAGTCCTCAAGACGTGTTTTATAAGTATTGCTATCTCTCTCTCCCATATATGCTTGTTAGCTTGATGTCCTAATGGGCTGTACACCATCAACTGACAATTTGAGCTATTATTTGCCGGTTCATAGGGCTGTCGTCTCAGCCATGAGCCTTCCGTACTGAAGATTTATTTTAATTCCTTCATTGTGATTAAGTGATCCGTTGTTTTCAGTTACAGTTCTGTTCCTGCTGGCTTCTTCAGGGGTGATCCTACCCAGCAGGCTTTGGCAGGTATATTTCGGGCCTGGTTTGGGTAAGTAGCAAAGACATTTAGCCAGTGGAATAACCATCATTCTTATACTTCAACATGAGTTAAAAACCCCAATCTGTATGCACATAAATGTTCTCAGTTCCTGATCTTAAATGAAGTGAAGTCAGAAGCTAGTAGTTTGTTCTCAGAAACTCTTCCTCGGTTCTGTGTTCCACTATTTTATAATATTTTTCCTTGTGCTTGCGAGCAGTATTTCTTTACCAATAATTACCAATGTTCCTCCAGGGGAAAATAAAATCAAATAAAGCCATCTACTAACCTTACAGAGATAGAGATAGAGAAAGAGGGAGAGAGAGAGAGAAGCATACACTCAAAAGCTTACAGACCATCTCTAACTCACAAAAGAACTTTTAAAACTAAAATTTTGGCCATTTCACAGACCTGCTTAGAAGAATCCCATGGGATACAGCCCAGAAGAAAAAAGGGTGGGAGAGGTCATTGATACTCAAAAGGTCCTCTCCTGCAAGCTCAGAAATGATCCATGCCAACATGTAGGACATTGAGCAAAGACAGCAAGAGGCCTGTGTAGAAGAAGAAGAAGGATCAGCTCACTAAAATCCCATATAAAAAGGAGGCACAGGCTTCTACGGTTGCAGCAGGGACAGGTTGTCCAGGAGGACTACCAACACACTATGAGAGCACGCAGGTATGGGGTTAGAAAAGCTGAAGTCCACGTGGAGTTGGACCTGGTGATGGTCCTGAAAAGCAACAAGAGAGACCTCTACAGATATGTGAGCAACAAAATGAAGATGTTCACATCTTCTGAATTTTGCTGACTGGGGAACAGCACCCAGTAACAAATGTTATGGAAAAGGCCAGGATACTAAATTATTGGTTTTTTGCTGAGAAAAAGAAATTTACTAATAAATTTACTAGTAAAAATGTTTACTAGTAAGACTAGCTTACAGGAATTCCAGGTCATTGTGGCCAATAAGAAAGTCTGAAGCAAGGCAGATAACTTCAGTGGAGGAAGATCAGGTTAGGGATCATCAAAACAAACTGGATACAAGTTCAGTTTGTACTCGCAAGTGCTGAGGAAGCTGATGGATGTCACTGTGACACCACTCTCAATTGTTTTTAAAAGGTCACAGCAGCTAGCGGGGGCCGGGGTGGGGGGTTGTCCTGAAGACTGGATAAAAGCACATGCCACTCCTGTCCTCAAGAATGTAGAATAAGGAGGGTCCTGTAAACTACAGATTGATTAGTCTCCCCTGAGTGTCTGGGCAGGTGATGGAACAAATAACGCTGGAAGCCATTTGAAACATCTAAGGGACAAGGACCTGGCTGAAAATAGTCAGCATGGATTTGCACGAGGAATATCATGTATGACCAACCCGATAGCCTTCTGTGATGAGATGACTGACTCAGTGGATGAAGGGAGAGCAGTTTACCTTGTCTTTAGTGAGACTTCCAACACTGTCTCCAATAGTATCGTCATCAACAAATGGATGAGGCACATACTATATAAGGGGATGGTAAGGTGGGTTGAAAACTGGCTGAACTGTAGCACAAAGTCCAGCTGGGACACAATCACCCGAGAGATCAATGCTGGGGCTAATACACTGTTTAATGCCCTCAGTGACATGGGTGCTGGGACAGAGTGCACCCTCAGCAAGATTGCAGGTGATTAAAAACTGGAAGGAATATTCTATAGATCAGATGTTTGTTCTGCTACCCAGAAAGACCCCAAGACGCCGGGAAAATGGGCTGGGGGGAACCTCATAAAGTTCAACAGGGAGAAACACAGTCCTGCACCTGGGAAAGAATAACTCCATGTGCTAGGACAGGCTGGGGACCAACTTGCTGGAGAACAACTTTGCAGAGAAGGTCCTGGAAGTCCTGATCTACACCAGGCTGTCTGTGAGCCAGCAATGCACTCTTGCAGCAAGGAAGGCCAACAGCCTCCTGGGCTAGACTAGGCAAAGCATTGCCAGTAGCTTGAGAGAGGTGATCCTTGCTCTCTCCTCAGAGCTGATGAGACACATCTGGAGTGCTTGGGTCCCCCATACTACAGAGACACAAATATACCAAAGTGAGTCTAGGTAAGGGCAATGAAGATGACTGAGGGCTTGAATCACCCCTAGGAAGACAAGCTAGACTAGGTGCTCTCAAGAGGTCCCTCAAACCTTTTGTGATTCTATGGTTCTGTACCACCTATTTCAGTGTTCCTTATACACACTGCAAAGGCAGAAAGACATCTTCAGAGGAAAAGAACATGAAGGCAATAAAACCACCATATTCAAAAGCTAAATTGGAAACTATTCCCAAATTAGCATTATAAAAGCATTTAGTTCTGTTAGCTTTTAAAAATTATGTTCTGGTAATTCTTAATAATCAACACGAGCTAACTTAGAAATGGAAACAGGAGGAAACAATAATTTTGTGAAAGCACAAAATACTGCGCACTGAATATGCAGCTCTGAACATGTCGCAAATGAAACACAGCATTTCAGATGAAATGGAAGAACTGGAAAGTTGCCCAATCTTTTATTTCTGTAGCTCTAAATTATTGAACCTCTCAGGAAATGTGGAATACTAGTTGAACATTTAGGGCCATGTTCCACTCGTTCCTGGACTCTTGTCCTAGACCCTTCATACACTACTGTGACAAAAACCTTGATGAATATTGTAATAGAGCTCGAGACATTCAAATTATGCATCAAACTCAATAATATTTTTGAGTTGTTGTTAGGACATTTATTTGGAAACGACATAATGACTTTTCCATGCAATATACAGCCTCTTGCATCATCATGCTTTTTCATAAATGTTTAAAGTTCAAAACGGTAAAGTATATTAATAAAGATGATAGGTAGATGGTTTGACGGATAGGTAAATAGATCACCATTGTGCCATTCAGTCACTGTTTAAACTGTAAAAATCTGTTCATGATTCTTGTTAATAAAATCCTCCTTTACTATGGCAGAGTGCAACTATATGCATGTATGGTTTGTATTAAAGATTTTTCTAATGTATATACAGTTATTGAAATTCAAGGCTTCTGCTGTTGATCTTATGTTTAAAAAAACATTTAACTTTAAAACACATTCAAATTCCTTCCCACCCACCCCCCTTTTTTTTTTTTAAAGCACTATGCAAACACAAACCTGTATCCTCAAGCACGCTCAGGACAACAGAAGAACATTGAAACAATAGGGAAATATATATCTTGCGTGCTACATTTCTGAAGTTCTATAAAGTTATTGCAGCTTGAAAGGTGCTCTTCTGAGAAATTCTTTTAGGGATCAGAGTTATTACACTGAGAATTCAGATTTTCAGAAACCCTTCAAGCCCCACTCCACTCTTACCCCCCTTTGAATTATGGGTTTCTTTTAAACTGTTCTCTTACACCATCTTGTACCTATTGTGCACAATACTAGATGTTAAGGGGTTTGTGCAAGACCTGTGCAAGATTTTCTCTTGATAGATTATTGCACTTTCCAGTAATCAATCCCAGCACAAACATGATGCACACACATACAGCAAATATTACGTATAGATCAGCAGTCCAAATAGTTGCAGGAAAATCACATTTCCGTGTAATTTTAGCTTTCTCTCAACAATCTGGACAGAGTGGCACTAATAAACAATTTTTTGTAATCTACCCAAAGCTACTGGTTTTAGTCCAGCAGAGGTAAAATCTCTGCATCAACACTCCACCCACAGATTTATTTAAAACTTCACTGAATATGCTTGTGCAACATGGTGTAACTCTTGAAGCTGGATCTAACTTTTAAGTCAGTTCTGCTTTGGGTGACAGTGCTGGACAACATTTATCGATTTCTTTCAACCTAGCTTATCCTTTATAGAACTTCATTTTCCCAAGGACTCAAGTGGCACTAAGGCCAGCTGAGCACCTGCAGGGTTTAGTCATCGGAACATCCTTTGTTACGTGCTCTCTAAATATTCAGTTATGTTCTGGTCTTTCTCTAGCAGAACCAGTTATAACAGGTACTTCTGCTTGTCCTTGTGGTGACATGACTCCTGTTCATGAAGAATGCATGGATGGCATTTGGTCATCTCATAGAAGTTGACAAATGAATATCAAAGGGTGATGACTGGTGTCCTAACCACCAGTTTGAGACACAGTACAGAAAAAAAGAAGAAAAAGAAAAAAGAAGTTTCTGGATATAAATACTTCCTCAACAATGACATTTTAAGGAGTTTAATTAGAACTTTTTTCCTCTCTTTTTTAGAGTAGTCTGATGAAAAAAAATAGGATGAGCCACATTTTTCAATTCACAGCAAGGACATGCAAACTAGCAATGTCAGCTGTTCAGTAAGCATCATTTAGATTATTCTCATACATATGTAACAAAAGTAACAGCTAAAAAAGTGATCCGGAGGAACAGTGTCTATTAATACCTGAAGATCCACAGGATGCTGGATTTCTGTTTTTAACTCGTGCATGTTAATTTCAATAAACCATTTCTCCAAAGCAGAAAACATGTCTGCAAAGAGCTTGGATGGCCTTATTATGTCTGAGTACCCTGAAGTGATGTATGCCCCCGAACGCCAGTCCCACTTGAAATATTTCATTACACAGTCCTTCCCAGCTTCAGCGTTGGATTTCAACCACAGAGTTTTTTTGCCTGTTTCTGGAGTGATCAAATACCTTATTTCTCATAACTCTTAAAGATACCTGGCACATTTACTTTGGCAGTAAAATATGATATCACTGTGTAACAAATGACTGAATTTCATTTGCACAAGAAACATCTCACCGTAACTGACTCTATATACATCCTGTGAAAAACAAGTACTTTTTTTCGTTTCCTTCTTTTTTTTTCTTTCTACTGTTTTCTTTTTTTTTTTTTCTTTTTCTCTCCTCGCCTCCCCCCCACCCCTCTTTTTAAAGGATCAGACTATTAGAACAGCTAAGTAGCACAGGTTGTATCTAATTACTGATCTAGTTCCTAGTGAATCAGTGCAAGTCTCACTCAGGATCTAATACGCAGATAACTTTAACTATACCTAAAGAAAACGTCTTATATGTTTTTTCCAGCTGCAGCGAAGGAATGTAAAATGAAAACTGAGGTTTTATCCTCCTGGTTTAGCATATGCCATCATCCAAGACTGAATCATCTGAGCTTGATTTAGTCCTGCAATGGAGGAAATACAAATACCTGCAAGCAAATTCTATGGCAAGAAACAACATTTTTCAAATTTTTTGTCTCATTTATATTTTTTAGAATATCACAGCTATAACTACATTATTATTATGCCTTCAGTAAGAGTCCTGCTAGTATATGTGCTCAGTCTTGGGAGGCAGTAAGAGCTAGTTGTGTTAATAAGCCATGTGTGATTTTCCTAAGACAAATTCCTTTAAATTTCATTATGTTCAATGCTCGAGAAAAAAAGTCTTCATCAGGGTTTTCAGATGTACTGCAACTGTGCATTGCTAGGATGTAACGAATGGGTTCATGTTCCTAGGCTATCCTGATGCAGCTTTGACTCTTCTTAGAAGCTTGACATGACCAGAAATGGACAAAGATCATTGTGCAATTTGTCACAAATCACATATAAGAAAAAAATGAAAACTATATTAGTTAAGTGATCAAAGCCAAAACCAAGACATGATATAAATCATTGACTAATGTGAAATATAGATCAGACTGAGGCAATTAATTTAAGCCATTAGTAAAAAACATGCTGAATTTTATTTCTGTCATCAGATTTTCCGTAACAAATCAGTGAATCCTTGTCCATTTTAATAACAGGGTTTTTTTATAATATCTTTATTCAAGTGTGTTAGATTGTTGTCTGGTGAAACTAAACTAAAGGTGAAACTTTAAACTACAGTCATTAAAGTCCATCCCATCCTCCTACGTAATTTCTGCTGTATATGAAAAGGGAAGTAATTTACACTTAAATTCTTAAACCTTTACTGACATTCCTGCGGATGCTGAGGCAGACCAAGTCTAATAACAAGCAAGAAAAGAAAAAGAAAGAAAAAGTTATGATTTTTATCAAAAACATTAGAAGGATTTTAGCAGAAGCAACATGAGAGTTACAAATGCAGGACCACCAAGTATAAGGACAAAGAATTTATCTTCAGATTTTAAATCTGAGTTTCTGAACTACAATATGATATAACTCTGCCTTGCAATCCAGTGCCTATGTCATAGTCTGTCAGCATTTGATAATTTGATGCTTTAAGTAGTTTTGGAAATGTCCTATCAGTTTGATACACAGAACATGTGTTTCTCATAATTCTTTATGAAGGTTTCATAGTTAGATTGTTGATTTTTAACAATCCAGAAATTGCCCAGAAACTCTATCAAGCACAAAATAATGAGCAACTTCATGTGAGAGGAAAAGTGTGGGGTGGTTGAAAGATATGGTACAGAGGAATATACCTTTTAATCATTGCCTAAGCTTGGCTTGACACATGATATAAAAATACTTGGCTCACTATGGTCAATGATAAAAGCTAAAATCTTAGTATTTGTACAAAATAGTAAAGGAACTTCTAAATTTCGTTCCTAACATGCTGTTAGTAACAGTTATGCCTGTGGTTTGAAGATTTGTTTTAATGAAATAATTGAAGAAAATTTGAGAAGTGTTTGCCTTCGGTAGAATAGAAAAAAAAAGTCAAAGGAAACTTGCACATAAACCACCAATAATTTATTAAAACTTTAAAAGATGAAATTATTTTGACTTCCTATGTTACCACTTTTAAAAAAATTAATGTGGATTTCAGCTATTACCTTGAAGATTTCCTTCCTGTTTTGAAAAGCAAATGGCAAGGAGCTGATATTTTATGAAAAGATAACATTACTTTGGTATGTTTAATGTAGTCTAAAATGAAAAAATACACAGAAAAGGTATATTCCCTCTGCTTGGGCTGCTGATATTTGAAATGGTATCAAGAATCTCAGAACAATGAATTAAGTAAGAAATACTCTCTTTGAGAGCGTTGCACATTTTATGTTAATAACCTCTTTTTTTGGAAGCATTTTCAGGCACTGTAGAATTATATTTAGTTAGAGAATGTAATATAGACCTTGCCTACTCCTTCCAATTCTTTTTACCATTTCCTATTCACTTGAAAGGCAAATCCCATGAATTCTCTTAAACCCAAAAGAGAGTGTAATACATACTTTTATCGATCCTCCCTGACCTGAATGTGAAGTGATTTTACATTGCTAATGCCCCACATTGCTGTTAACTGCTGGTGGATAACCCTTTTCTGGAAATACACATTATCCTTGTACTATTCCTATATCTAATTCTAGCAATGATGGTTAGATTACAACTTTCAGTTGATACAATCCCAAGGACGTTTTATAAAACCCTGCTAAGGTCCTTTCCCCTCCAAAGAGATTTATGACGTCACATGACAAAAATGCAACTGTCTGCCTTCACGATATCTTGCACATAGGGCCACATAACTGGCCACACAGGTAGCTTTCCTTTGCACTCCCTAGGCTGTCCCTGTCCTTCCATCATCCGTGCAGGAGCGCCTTCCTCTCAGAGGTGGTGGCTGCCTTTCGGCCAAGTGACAGAGGGCGTCTGAGAAGGATCAGGTCTTAGAACAGCAGTGAGAGGGGGAGTGTGGCACCAAAGTTCATCACACCCACAATCTGCTCTTGTCTAAGAGCCTCTTAGCAAAGATCAAGTAGCAAACTATAAAGGGCAAAATTCCTTCAGCTTGCTCATTACTCAGTATTCCCTCTTGCATTGCAGGACTTGTTGCATTACCTATCTGCAGCTTAACTCAGCCTGCAGATCAGCGTTTCTGTTTCGGAGGACAAAGCCTCCATGAGTAAATCTGTTCAGTCTCTAACTTCTTAAAGGAATGAGGAGACTGGGAGACCATGGGGTGTGATACCACACTCAATGACACATCATCAGTCCTTGAGTAGCAAGCGTTACATCCAGTGTTTACACCTAGTTTACGTCCAACACTTGGAAAGCTGTTTATTTGTTGGGCTAGAATCCTGGCAGCGAGCATGTGCATTTTCTTCTGATTTAAACAGGCCCTTGCCCTCAAAATGTACATAAAAATGCTGATCTTCGTACAAACAGGAGCATCATGCCCGTGGTCCAATTATTTATTTTTATACTGTCAAGAACAGCTCTACCTGAGAAGAATCATGCCCAAACAAATTTACAAAAAATGCACAAGCATAGCTTAAATAAATAAATAAGCAAAGAAATGAATAACCAGCTATCCAGCTTTACAGCAGAAATGCTCTGCCTTGCTAGGGACACAAGTAGCAAATGTATAGAGCAGCACTCACTAAAGAGAAGAAGAAAAGAACAGGCTTCACAGTGTGTGTGGTGACCCTGGAAGGTAACAATAAATTCACTTTTTAGTGTTACTTTGTATATTTAATAGTTACCAGTCACAACAATGACACGGTCTCTGCTCACATTTTGCAGGCGCCAGACTATAACTGTATGTGCATTCTGACCAGCATTTTCTCCATAATCTTTCAGATTTAGGCCCTCTGATGTATGCCACAGATTCTGGTAAATGATAGGTAGTTTTGAGTTCAGTGCCAGACTCTTGGTGTTTCTTGACTTCAGAGTTTATGTATAACTGGCATTCTTTAACGTATTTGAGACAATTCTGTGTACTGGTTCCCAAAAGCACAGACTTTGCATAACACGATGTGTTCATGAATGAGCATCAAGCACTCATCAGATATCAAACATTGTTCAATATTCAGCATTAACTAGTTGCCTCCAGCTGAGCATACGGAACTTCAGCTGAGTCAGAGCACATCTGTTGTCTAACACAAATTTCACTTCTTAATATTCTGGACTGGATACCAGGAAAACCCTGGGAGCAAGCAGCAGCTTGTATGAAGAAATAATGATATATATGAATATAATAAATTATATAAATGACATAATGAAGTCAAAATGCTGTTTCAGGATACAACTATGTCTTTTGTTTGCTTTAGATTTTAGTATGAGGCAATTCTAGTTCATAAGGTATTCTACTGTAAGACTGCTGATTTATTAGCCTGACATTCAGTAACATGATTGAGTGTTCTTTTATACAGTTGATTAACTACAAGTGCATCAGGATGCCTGAAAAACCGAATGCCTACCTATTTCAGCATGCTGCTGGAGTCTCTGGGTGAAACTTTTTCAATGGGCTATGCAGGAAACTGAACTGCAGGGTCAACACTTTCCTATGGTACAATACCTCACAACAATATTCTGGTTTTGTTTCTTTTTTCCATAGTGGATTTCTTTTTACTTTCTCCTAATTCAGTTTTTAAATCTAATGAAAGTGACCAGAAAGTGTCTGTTTGCTACAGAATGAGTAAGAAGAAAAACCAAATCCCCAAATACAACAGTCATTCAAAGCTTCATACTTCATTAGAAATCAATTTACACTGTGAGCAAAGCTGTCAGTATTTGCCCTCAGAAAATGGAAAGACAGATTTGATTTTTTTTTCCTTCCCCGTCTGTTACAGCTAGCTCAGCTTCAGGGCTTCTCAGGATAAAATGTTATGCCTCATGTATCCAGGAGAAACCTCACAAACACACTCCCAACCCTCAGTATTCTTCCTTTCTGAACAGAGACTTAAATATGGCGTTTTCCCTACTATTGGTGAAGGTAGTTTCTCATAGCTAGAGTGTAGGAAGTGCGTTCCCCCAGCAGGCACCCTAGGGTCCAGCAGAAATGGGCTTCAAACCATCTCAAATTCCTTGGGCCTTTCACCTCACACTCAACTACTTCAGTGACCACAGTCTACTCAAGAATGAATCTCTGCAATTACATCCAAACTCCAAGCTAGCCAAGATCTGCAGAGGAAAAATATACATTGAGTATATATCACTGGTAGGAGAAGACACCCACACCAGAGTAAGGAATGCATGATGCTAGTTCAATATTGATACTGTACTCCTCCCTTTCCCTCCTACTTAGCTAACTTTTGAGCTTTTCCCAAATGTACTCTGGATGGATCCTTCACTTGGCTGTGCAACCCTTCTGTGTAATCTCTCTCCAAGATAATTTAGCTACCATCCTAATCATGCCATGAAAATTCTCACATCTCTGAAAGTACCTGCTGAACTTTTCTAAAATACCATAGTTCAGCTGGGGGAATCACCACCTTTTCTTCTTTAGGGAGAAGAGGCAGGCCGTGCTGAAATCCACATTCAACAAGGTATTGTTAATGGAAATCGGAAAGAAAATACAGATGTGAAAATCACTACCATCACTTGGTGGGAACAGAGTGAAAAAGAAACTCTATTTAACATGCTAGATTAAAAATCAGAGTAAAATCACTCCCAATCTTCCACCCACCAGTGGCAGGAAACTGTTGTTGCATTTATTGTGCTGCCCAATATTGATTTTCTGGTGATGGGCTAAACTCTAGGCCCACATTATTATGACCAAGCAGCTGTCTCTGACAGCGTAACTCTTTATTCTTTTAATCAAAATTCAGTAACAGGCCTGGTCCCTCTGGAATAATATTTTTGTCCAACTTGCTGTCACAGGAGTAAAAGTGAGTTACTTATATATAGCCACAAGGACGTTTTCTGTAAGGTAAATTGCCACTGCGGGGGTTCGTGAGGATTATTTACAGGATAATATGAACCGTGAGCTTGGTTTAGCAAGTATCCCTTGCTCACTCTAGAAGATGCATAAGCATGAGTGAGGTGGGTGATACCCTGCTGAAGAAAGGTAATGTGGAACAGGATGATTTGGTGGACATTATATTGTAAAGAAATCCACTGCAGGTGAGAGAGGAGATTTAACAATCCCTTTAAATTTTTTGTAGGGTTAAGGTTAGGGTAATTCATGCCTTTGCCTTGACTATAGCAAATAGACAAGAACAGCAGGGCCATCATAAATCCTACCTTGTTATTTCAACCTCTCTGCCCACTAGTTATTTTTGCAGATGCCAAATTCAACTGCCTCCTTTCTCTTTAGATATCCAATGAAGTCCAGGGAGCAGCAGGGCCACAGACAAGAATCTGACCCTTTAGTTTCCCTGAGAAGCAAAGGTTTCTCAAGACTGAGAAGAGCCTTAATTTCATTCTATTCAGAAATAAGTGCAGTAGAATTATTTTAATCTGAGGCAGTTTTGTCCCAAAACCTTTGTGCTGCTTCTTTCTTTGTTAAGAAAAGGTGTAAAACACTACCTACGCTGGCCAGCCATTCTTACCAGCAATAGACAGAAATATCATCAACAATCGGGAAGAGCTCACAGCTCATCCCTCTAAATCATCCTTTGTCCTAGAGGAAAGACTATGCTGGGGAAAAGGACTGTTTTGCAGTCATGTTTAACTCTCGTTATCCCTGCAGGGAAACTTTTGGATCACCTCATGATTTTCTTGTTACTCATCTCCTGGGAAATTGACAGTGAAGCAAAAAGATGAACCCTGCAAAGCTTACTGCAGATGGCTCCTCTATATAACAAAATTCAACAAAAAGAGGCCAGTATTTTGTATGATTTAGAGCACCCGGAAAATAATCCTAACTGACTGATTAAATTTGAATTTGATTAGACTGGAACATCAGCCAGGCAGTGCAGATCTCTTCAAAATTCAGCACTTTTCTGGAAGTGGCAAGATGTTGGTGACACTAAGATAAATGCAGAATATTCAGAAACAGGGGAAATTTCTTCATGGAACAAGCTAAATGCAAAGTTTCAGAACTGGTTTGCTGTCACCCAGCGTAGGCAGGTGCAGTTCACTGGTGCATGCACTTTCTGCAGGCGTAAATGATTTGTAAAAGCTGTCCCTGGAACAGCAATTCACTGAAATCAAAAACATACAGCAATGGCTCTGAAAAAGGAAAACATCTTTAAAAGCTGGTCAGAAAGCTACAATATTAGGAGTCCTTTCAGATAGAAGCAGTACTGCTGGTGAGGACTGACTGTGCTTTAAAGACTGAGCTTGTGCTCTGAGCAAGATAGGCACTGATGAAGTATGTGGTTGTAAGCACAAAAGATTTCCTGATCGTCATCTGAGTGAGGGGGAAAAGGATACAAAAACTGTAAAGGGTAGGAATGAAACAACTATAAAGGCAAATATAATTAGCTCAGTGGAGCTTTGTTTTTGCCAAATATACATGAAACAAAACAAAACAAAACAGATCTCACAGATTTGTTTAGCAAGTTTAATGGAATTGAATTAATTTAATGTCAATTTTTGTCACCAGGGAATCTGGCAGTCACATCAACCTTGACAGTATTTACTACAGCAATAGCTGTGTGCAAGGGGAAACCTAAACCATGAAGAGATCTGGAAATCTCTGACTTCTCCCTTGTATTTCTGTTGTTCATTCTTTGTGAATATTCAATAGCATTAGGTTAAAGGCCATAATTTTTCTATTTCTGTGGAGTAATATTCATTGAATTCACACTGTTCCGTTGCTTAAGCTGAACTAAAGTTCTAGCTTTACACAGAAAATAAATATTACATGGGAGAGAGTGAAATAATTATGTCATTGTCCTATCAGACCAGTAGATACAACTAGGCTGATAAGTTGGGCCTACCTGTATGTTTTGAATTGGTTTATTCTTACATTAATAAACATCTGTGGTTTTAAGACTTCCACTGCTATGGATTAGGAATGAGGCAGTTTGGTTTAAACAAGGAGCTCAAAATTTCTCCTAATTTCTCCTGTCTCTAAACTGGAGAGGGAAGGAACATATTTTCTTTCTCATGAACACTTTCTCAGACTTAAAAAAAATTGTAGTGTAGAGAAAAAATCAGGGCGAAGATATGGGAGAGATAATGAAGTAAATATTTATGAACCTAATAAATTATTTTCTTTTCCTTTGCAAATAGTCTTTGTCTTATGGTACAAGGAACTTTTTTATACCACACTGTCCTGGTTTCAGCTGGGATAGAGTTAATTTTCTTCCCGGTAGCTGGAGCAGTGCTGTGTTTTGGATTTGGTGTGAGAACAATGTTGATATCCCACGGATGTTTTTGGCTGTTGCTGGGTGATATTTACACTAAGTCAAGGACTTTTCAGTTCCTTGGGCCCTGCCAGCAAGAGGGCTGGAGGGGCATGGGAAACTGGGATGGGACACAGCCAAGACAGGTGACCTGAACTAGCCAGAGAGATGTTCCATACCATATGTCATGCTGAGTATATATATGAGCTGGGGGGAAGAAGAAGGAAGGTGGGGACATTTGGCATTACGGCACTTGTCTTCCCCAGTAACCGTTACACGTGATGGAGCCCTGCTTCCCTGGGGATGGTGGAACATCTGCCTGTTGATGGTAAATAGTGAATTAATTCCTTGTTTTGCTTTGCTTGTGTGTGCAGCTTTTGCTGTACCTCTTAAACTGTCTTTATCTCAAACTATGAGTTTTCTCCCTTCTACTCTTCCAGTTCTCTCCCCCATCCCACTGTGAGGGGAATGAGTAGTGGCTGTGTGGTACACTGTTTAATTATCTTTCATCTGATAGGTGTACTGCAGTAATACTGAGAGTGCAATTCAGGGGTTTAAGCATGAGTTATCTAGGGCAATTTAAGATGCCCTTGCACAACCTGTCTGGTCTCCTGCTGACACTGCAGAAGGATGTTGATATCTGTCAATTCTGTGTGATCTTCTGGCCATTACACTTGACTGTGTGAGGAGAAATTAAACCACTAGAATAGACAGTTCTGCCATTATAATTTAGCTGAGTGGTAATCTCCATTCCCACATTAGGCTATGCTACTTAGTTGTCCCTGCCAAGAGTGACAGAACTTTAGGCTGAATGCACATCAGCTCAAGTTTATTATTTAGTCTTTTATTTTCCAAAGCAATTTTGCTAGCTGCAATGTATCGGTGATTTTTTTTCATTCTATGGTTCCTTTACACCATCTTTCCAGTGTAAAGCCTGGGATTCAAGGCTTGCACTATTAAAATAGCAGGTCCTTTACCTGAGGACACACACACTAATCAAAAGAATGACTGTGTTCAAGAAAGCCTGGGGCAGAGAATTTTTCCTAGTCTGTCAGTGTTTCCAAAGCACATATCTACTGACTGTTGATCTATGGCACTATTGAATTCAATCACACTAAAAAGCTTTGTGCTAACAAAACATCTGTAGGGAAGCAATAAATACCTAACTCTTTCCCCTCCCCCCCCTCCCCCCCCCCCATTTCTTCTTCATATATGCCAAGTGGAAATAAATGTCTTTTCCTTGTGACACCTCAATTATACAGTTCTATAGATACCATACTTAAAACCGCATATGAGGACTACTCTAGTCCTCACCTATTAGTGCAAGTTTAGCTGTCATTCTACTTCTGTTGAAACCATCCTGTTAATGATATTAAGCTCTTTTCTGGCTTAGAAAGTCCTTCAGCTTGACTTATTAAAGCTGATCCAACAGTCTGCCTCTTGGGTCTCGATTGTGAAAATTCTGGTAGTGGCACTGTCCCTCAGAGGGATTCTGTTCCATTTTATAACTTCGTTTGTCCCACTGTCATCTATCAAAGGCTTTTTTTCACACTGCCTCCAGAGAAATTTCATCAGGAGCATTCAGACATCCCATTGAGAGGGCAGCCCCAACATGCTCTGTGCTGTGGATCAGCAGAACGTAAGGAAGAAGACTTGAACAGAGTACTGACGATACTGTCAGCATTTCTCATGCTACTGTCATGAGCTTACTAGGGCGATGAGGAAGAAAGGAACGGGAGATGAAAAAAATGGTCCTTTAAGTATTTTATGAATAGGTGTCTGGCACAAGCAGGGTGTCAGACATGTTTCACATAAACTGGAAGAAAGACCTGTATTTTCTAGAAAATAATCCAAATACTGGCATGCTTTCTAAATGTTGAGCCATCAGTCAACAAGCCAGCTTCACAGGTGAATAGGTAAAACTGTGAGCAAACTAGTTTGGGCATCAAACTTAGTATTTTTAAACTACCCTAAGGTAGGATCCCCAGAACTGGCTACCTCTGAACATCCTGTAGACTGGAAAAAAGCAACTTGGTATATTAAAAGTAGTAAAGAGTGTTTTCACTCTACAGCTGTAGGAATGCCTACTTCAGGAGTCTCCTATAAGCAAAGAGGGAGAGATAAGTGCCTTTTCAGGATTGTTCCAGCTAGACCTAATGCTGTTACTTGTACCCTGCTTGATCCTTACCCTCTTAACTTCCTATGCAGACATCCTAAATTGTTTCCTTCATGTAGATAGTAACCTAAACTATGTGCCTCCAGTCTGGATCTTCCCAATACCTTTCCAAATAATTAGGCAGGCTATTGTGTCTTGACAAAATCGTGTATCTCCAGTGATCAGATCTTATTTGCACTATAATAACTTCAGAAGAAAACTACTACTTTATTTAAATTGGCCAAACAACAATTTCCTGGTAACAAAAGAAAAGTGGTGCACTGAACTGCAGTGAATTCACAGAACATCAAACAAATGTCTCACACATTGTCCAAGAAGGAAAAATATTTACTCATCCTGCTAATAAATTGTCTCCTAGTCACATGCTGTTGTCCTAAACAAGATAGTCAAACTAAGTGGGCCTTTAGACCAGTCCAGGGCAAACATCCTGAGATCTGTAATTATATTAGAGGACATAAACGATAAGAAAATGAAATTTTGAAAGGAAAAGTATGTAAATGTAAAGAGTGATGTTTAACCATGGTAGATAATGGTATCAATGAAAAAAATATTTAGTGGATTTGATCTCTCAGTCTGCATCTGTGTATTTCATCATTATAACATGTAGCTACAGTGCACAAGGAGTTTCATTCTTTCCATAATAGTGTTGTGATTACGTTGGAGAAGAAATCTTTAATTAAAGGTGAAGCAAATTATCTTCCTAATTTCACTGAGTTTATAAAAGCCTTCTTAAGAGATGCTTACTGGCAGTGGAACTCAATGAAGCTTTGACTGGTTTTAAAGACTACCTAAAAGCTTTGAATGAAAACGGTAACATAAATGTTAATGATTGTACAGCGTCATTTATGTGCTCAACAATGCCACAACCCTCTTCACTCTTCAAAAGACTGTGAAAAAACTGAGTCTCTTATTGCACTTTGTGACAATTCAAATACGTACGCAAACAGGTACAACAAAAAGGTATTTTGCAGCTCTGTATAAATCTGTTGATTGCTGGGCTGGTAAGATTTGATTTCTGCTCTAACATGTTTAATTACTTGGTTCAGATCCTCTGAAATGAAAAATGGTAAGGTCTAGGCTGACTGCTCTCAGGATTCACTGATGGTTTTTCTGTTGGGTTACTTCACACAAGTTCTGAGGGAGATTCTACAGTGGGGAAACTAAATAAAGCAACATCTTCATTATTAAACATCTACTGCTCAGTTGAATAATCATGCTTAATAACATCTAGCTTACTCTTATAATCAGTGACTCCCTAAATTAAAGATTTCCTGTTGCAGTGTTTCACTAGTGTCCTGGTTTCAGCTGGGATGGAGTTATTTTTCTTCTCAGTACTAGTACAGTGCTGTATTTTGGCTATGATGTGAGAACAATGTTGATAGGACACTGATGGCTTTTGGTTGTTGCTGGGTGATGTTTACAATGAATCAAGGACTTTTCAGTTCCTCGGGCCCTGCCAGCCAGAGGGCTGGGGGGGCATGGGAGATTGGGAGGGACACAGCCAGGGCAGGTGACCCAAGCTAGCCAAAGGGATATTCCATACCATATGATGTCATGCTGAGTGTATAAACTGGGGGAAGAAGAAGGAAGGGGGGACATCTGGTACTATGGCGTTTGGCTTCCCAAGTAACCGTTACATGTGACAGAGCCCTGCTTCCCTGGGGATGGCCGAACACCTGCCTGCCCGTGGGAGTGGTGAATGGATTCCTTGCTTTGCTTTGCTTGTGTGTGCGGCTTTTGCTTTACCTGTTAAATTGTTCTTATCTCAACCCTTGAGTTTTACATTCCTTTCTGATCCTTCTTCCCATTCCTCTTGGGGGGTGGGGGTGGGGGGTGAGGGGGGAGCAAGAAGCAGCTGCATGGTGCTTGGTTGCTGGAGTTAAAGAGGTTTAGTTAAGGAAAAAAGCAAAGCAAAATTAAAAGTAAAAACTGTGCTGCCAATATCCTTGGGAGATAGAATTCAAGACTTCTAACTGCTACATGTTAATATTCTATGCTGTCCTACCAGCATCCTACGTAATCTCAGGTAAAGGTAAATTCTGTTACTAGATTCATTTTCCTCATGTATTTGAATGGGTATTCCACAATCATTAAACTGCGTTAAAAACAAAGGATGGATGTAAAAATAAATCCTGATACACCAAAGGGATCTGTCCTACCGCAAAGATCTATAATAGTACACCCTTTCTGTCAAGCTGTTATTGCTAATCAGCCCAAAAGACTCCTTGTCAAATTAATTAGCAGTGTCAGTAGAGGCAGTGCACTAATGCCATCCTTAAACAGGCTTTTTTTTTTTTTTTTTTTTTTTTTTTAATGCAAGAAAGAATGAAAGAACCAATGTACTAGCAGATATTTTCCTGCATAAGTTATGCATATTAATTGCATACACAACCACAAGTAGGGGTGAGTAAGATATCTGGTTGACTGAAACAGCAACAAATATGATTATCTTGCCACTTGCTGATTTATTTTACTTCAGTCATGGTTGCTATCATCTCCTTTTCTTATTTTGTTTTTGTAAAGAGTGATATTTTTGAAGTATAAGAAATTCATTTGCTTCTTCCAATAAATATATATTTCAATGCAATCGATTGTTACATGCACTGACTCAAGTTATTGATCAGAATATATTATTATAATTATCATTACTGTTAATAATTAATTTAGTATTAGCATTAGTATTAGTAATTGTATTATTTTGTGGATGCAATTTAAATCAAAGTGTTAACAAAAAGTTCCTACATGTAAGTTTTAGAAGTTGCAAAGATTCAAACAATGCTTCTACGTGTGAACTCCTAAAGTCCAAACAACTCCATGCAGGCTCATTATTAAGGTTAGATTGAAGGATGCAGACACAAGACTTGTATAAAGGCTTTAGGAAAGAGCTTATATTTCTAGTAAACTAGTAGAGAGCATCGCGAGAAAGGCTGTGATCTTGACTGGTCTTCAGCTGCAAGTTTTATTTTTCCTTGTTTATTAGAAAAGTTCACTTTATATGCCCATGTGAAATCCAGCTAATATTTGTTAACCTTTTCAATAATTCATGTTTACACTACTTCTTCATCATCGTTCACGTTCGTATTGAAAGGTCACCTATGCCGTGCAAATTTCTTGTCAAATTAAGCTGACCTTGGTTTTCCTAGAGAGAATGAGTAACAAGTGATTGATTTGTAGTTCCCTTCAACACCTTAAACTCTGCTTGGCCTTGGCAAAATTCCTGTGATGTGAATATCATCATCAACTTATCCAGCATATTTATGGATTCTAGATGGGGCACTGTTGTGGTTTAACACTGGCAGGCAACCAAGCACCACACAGCCGCTTGCTCACTCCCGGCCACCCAGAGGAATGGGAAGGAGGATCAGAAAGGAATATAAAACTCAAGGTTGAGATAAGAACAATTTAATAGGTAAAGCAAAAGCCACGCACACAAGCAAAGCAGAACAAGGAATCCATTCACCACTCCCCATGGGCAGGGAAGCAGGGCTCCGTCATGTAATGGTTACTTGGGAAGCCAAACGCCGTAATGTCAGATGTCCCCGCCCCTTCCTTCTTCTTCCCCCAGTTTATACACTCAGCATGACATCATATGGTATGGAATATCCCTTTGGCTAGCTTGGGTCACCTGCCCTGGCTGTGTCCCTCCCAATTTCCAGTGCCCACCCCCCCCACCCCCACCCCCACCCCCAGCCTTCTTGCTGGCAGGGCCCGAGGAACTGAAAAGTCCTTGATTCATTATAAACATCACCCAGCAACAACTAAAAACATCTGAGAGGTTATCAGTATTGTTCTCACATCAGAGCCAAAACACAGCACTGCACCAGCTACTAAGAAGAAAATTAACTCTATCCCAGCTGAAACCAGGACAGGGAGGAGTTCAGGTTTCCTGACATGACTTGACACCCTCAGGTGTAAGACCATGCTAAAGGGTTCTTCAAGCAGAAGCAAAAGAACTGATTAGAAATGGGAAACTTAAGAAGCTGTTGTTTAAGCCTGTTTCAAAAGATACAGAAAATCTATATGCTTATCAGATTAACAGCTTTTACATCACTGCAGTTTCAGGAACATCATTTTTATTTGACTTTAATGTGAACCTGAAATTCCATAGTCATCAAACACAGGTGTTACGGAGGAGATAAGCTTGGCTCTGCCCAACAGGTCTGCATATCTGTGTGTCACTCACCCTGGTGACCTGCTAAATCATACATAGATTTCAGCTTCTTCTTATATCTAAGAAGTGAGATGGATTCCAGAGATTTTTCAACCAGAAACAGTAAAACAATTTCTTACCTTTCACAGATATGAGATGGACAGGGAGCAGAATAGAGAGTAAATCCTTCTCACAGGTAAAGAGGCAGAAAGCCCCAGCGGCTAATTAGACAACGCTGTGAAGGCATAACCTACAGTCTTACCTCAGATCCTTAACCCAGCAATTAACTCTAGCGTTCATAACTGAATATAAGACAATATTTCTAGGCAGGGAAAATAATTTTGCCAAACACTGTTATTTGGAAAGCATGTCACCCATTTAATTTATTCCAATATTCATCATTGTATTACCTGGACATTTTGTTAAGCATTATATACCAATGCCTTAAGTTCCTCTTGCTTGTGAGAGGTAAAATGGAATCAGGTCTCCTGGGGTTTACATCAAAAAAAAAAAAAAAAAAAAAAAAAAGACTTGAAATTAGAAAGGCACTTTTTACCTTTCCAAAGGCCTTCCATAATTGTTTAATCAGATTTGTTAAAATGTAGTGTTAATAAATACAGAATTTCCTAATGCCTGTGTGTTTTGTTTAGAATACACATCCATGTGCACCAAATATGTATTTGCAAACTGGTTAAATTTACACGATACCTGTTAGAAGTACAAACACCCGTCATTCTCCAATACTTCTTTGGATACATGTAATCATGAATATATAGTCTCAGTAAGAGAGTCAAATACCTTGCATAATGATGTAATTGGCAAACAAAAATAAGGCTTAGTCCCCTAATCAAAATCACTTTGAGGCTGGTACCCATGTTTTTCCAGTGCACTTAAGACACAGTCTGAGGCTTATTCTGTTCTCAGCATTGGGGTTTTAGGGGGTTTTGGGGTTTTTTATTGTTTGTTTTCCAATAAATCTTTCAGGCTTCGACACTGTGCTCTGAAGGATTGCTGTTGTGTGTTTTTTCATAAAAGAAAGTCATGCTAGAAGAGACTTACAGAAGGTATCTTGATCAGAACAACTTGACTTGATAAAGTTCCTTAATGACTCTGGACATGAGTGCAAAAAAATACCGAGCCCACTCCAGCAAATTGACTTAGACTGAAATCGGTGATGAGCTAACAAAAGTGAGGAGTTTTGCAGAGAGGCAAGGACCTTGCTGAATCCAGATGGAAGACAATTAGGGAGAAATTTTCCTTTAACAGGAAAAGAGAATGTTGCTTACTGCTTGTCTAAGCTGAGGGAACCAAGAGTTATTCCATATACTGTACCAAGAGTAAAGTCAGGCTTTAAAATCAGGGGAAGAGAGAGAGAAACTGAAAATTCATATTACTGCAGACAGGAATAACTTTTCTAGACATAAAAAAGAAGTATGATCTCTGTGACAAGAGGAAGGAAAAACAGATTGGGGTGGGGTGTGTGTGTGTGTGTGCGCGTGTGGAGCCGGGAGAGAGATACCATGTTTTTTCTCTTTATAACACCTCCAAAGCTTTAACAAACGGATGCACCCTTTCCCAGGAATGCATGAACATGTTCTTCTTACAAATGAGACAGTCTGTTTACACAGTATACTGTCCTGAGTTTATTCCTAGCAAGAACAAAAACAATGCAAGGAGATGATGATGCTGATCTTCCACAAGCAGATCCTGGGAGCCAATACTGAAGTACACTTCAGAAAGTTCTCTCAGTTCCTCCCAGGATATCAGTCTATGATATCAAACCAGACATGGCCACTGGACCAAACTAGTCTTGCCAACAAGTTTCATCCTTAGCTTGTGTATTTATCTACAAAAACAAGCTTCTATGGTGGAAAATTTTGGAACACTTCACTCCATGTTTTACTGGAAGTTCAACACGATAATGGAAAAGTCAATCTGATTTCTACCCCTAAGAGTTTTGCATCCCTGTGGTTTCTGTGTGTGAAGCTGCTGACAACTCTGACTTAATACTGAGATTCTTAATCCCTTTACTCAAAACAATATCCAGTGCCAGGTGGAAAGTTTGAATTAAATTAAAACTGTGTCCAGCATGTTAAGGGGAAACATATTTCAAAGTCTATGTGAGCCATTTTCCTCCAAAACCTACTTGCTATGCAAAAATATATCAAGTTTCCTCAGCAACAAGCATTTTTTTGTCAAAGACTTGCTCTCCCAGCACATATCCATTATGGATTATTTATCTCATTATCTCTATGTAAAACAGTGCTAGCAAAAAGCATTCATTACTGCTCAGTCGCTGTATTTGCATACTGTTTTTTGGCTCTTGAATATGTGAACACCACCGCCTTTAATGGAGGCTAGTGTAAGCTTTTATTACTGCAGTTAAGCTAGCATGTCTAAATAGAAATGAGAAATGCTAAAAATCTCTTTAAAGTACTAATGAATCTTTTCCAGAACTTCTATTGAGACTATATTTTTTTGTTAGTGATGCCATAAAATAATGGACTCCATTAGTATTCTGTTATTCTTTCCAACCACCTGAAATCCTTTCACATTATTATTTTATCTGAAAGAGTTATTTATTTTACTCTAGAGATGAACAATGGTTTTACATTGCTAACAATAACTAATTGGTGTTGATGATCAACAAATTATTTTATAGACTGAAAAATTTAACGTAGTCATTCACTGTTCTATGTTTTTTCCCACTATAAGGGAAGTCCTATTAGTAAATGCCTAATTTACTATTTTCTTCAGCAAAGCAGGCATCTGGCTAGGAACCCTGAAAGACTGAATGTGGAGCTGTTCACAGAAAGCAGGCTTGATTTCATTTCTTCATGACTTGTGTGTGATGTGAGTCCAGTTCCCCTGTGTGCTGGTTAGCCGTTTGGTTTGTACCTCTGCACAAATATGACAGAAGCAGCACGGTATGACTGCACACCTCTCTGTGCTCATGCTTTATGGCCTCATCCTGCTCCCACACAACAGTTAAAGTGCTTCTAGAAACTGATAATTGAGATTATAGTTCTGAGGAACAGGGAAAAGGCATTTGCCGTGTCTTAACCTTCAGATTAGACTGTATATATACCGTGATAAAAGCTTCAAATACCACTTGTTTAGATGTTATTGGAACGGTTAAAATGGTGTAGTGATTTTACAAATGGAGAAAAAGAAATTCCGTGTTTGTCTGTTACAATGACTTGAAGGTGGTTAATACAATCTCCAGAAAATTTCAGATTTTCAACAACTACACAATTTCTTTTAGAACAAAATACAGGTTTGGAACATACCTGCATCCAAAGAAAAATTTTAAGAGAATTACAGAATCACAGAACTGTCAAGATTGGAAGGCACCTCTGGAGATCACCCCATCCAACCCCATGCTAAAGCAGGTCCACCTAGAGCAGGTTGCACAGAATCACATCCAGGCAGGTTCTGAATGTCTCCGGAGAAAAAGGCCCCACAGCCTCTCTGGGCAGCCTGTTCCAGTGCTCTGCCACCCTCAAAGTAAAGACGTTTTTCCTCTTATTCAGATGGAATTCCCTGGGTTGCAGTTTGTGCCCGTTGTCCCTTGTCCTGTCACCAGGCACCACTGAAAAGAACCTGGCCCTGTCCTCTCAACACTCGCCCTTGAGATACTTGTATGCATGGATAAGATCCCCTCTCAGTCTCCTCCAGGTGAAACAGGCCCAGATCTCTCAGCATGCCCTCATAAAAGAAAGGCTCCAGACCCCTCACCATCTTTGCAGCCCTCTGCTGGACCCTCTCCAGTAGTTCTCTGTCTCTCCTGAACTGGGGAGCCCAGCACTGGGCACAGCGCTCCAGGTGGGGCCTCACCAGGGCAGGGTAGAGGGGCAAGATCCCCTCCCTCTGCCTGCTGGCCATGCTCCTCCTCATGCACCCCAGGATCCCATTGGTCTCCATGGCCACCAGGGCACACTGCTGCCTCATGGACAACTTGCTGTCCACCAGCTCTCCCAGGTCTTTCTCTGCAGAGCTGCCTTCTAGCTGGTCAAGCCCTAGCCTGCACTGGTGCATGGGGTTGTTCCTGTCCAAGTGCAGGACCTTACACTTGCTGCTGAAAACTAGAAATATATCTGTTTTGTAGTCATAATGAAAGAATTTCCAACAATAAATACTTAATTATAAAATTTATGGTGTACAGCCTGTTCTGGATAAAGAAAGAAAATCAATAGGTATACAGTATAATTTCTGTGAATGCAAAGCAAATTCTTTTTAAGGGATGAGACAGCTGATCTCCCCTCTCTATCAGAAAAACTTGACGGAACACAAAATTCTGTGTTTGCAATAGGAGAAAACCTTAATTTTGCATACTGTATTTTTCTCCAGCCTGACAACTACGTTTCAAAGTGGCTGGAAAACAAACATTGAGTGGGGTAGAAAGACTTTGGAGCCAACTGTGAGGCTGCAGCAGGGCTGGGCAGCCCCAGGGGAGCAGAAGCTGAGCTTGCACTATGCCATCAGGAGCAGCAATCTCACTGGCAGGGACACAGCAAAGAGAGCAGGGCAGGCAGAGTGGAGGTAGCCAGGACCAACCAAGAGATCAGGTGACCATGAAAGTCCATGGCGGTGATGCAGCTCATGACAAGAAGTCATGTCCAGAGAATGGCTGGGATCAGAGATATGCAGCCAGGTGCAAGCGTGGCTGCCCTGTGTCTCAGGAGAAGAACCAGTGCTTGAACCTTGGCACAGCTCCCTATGACGGTGGACCTGTGCCTGCTGCTCACACCTCTTCCCCATACCTTAGCCATGCTCCCAGCCCCCAGCCCCAAGTTTTCACAGCTGCCCTATGTCCAACCTGTACTTGAGCAGGAGCTTCTCTGAGAGAGGGGTGTGCCAAGGGTCCTTCCCTCAGCTGAAACACTGTTTTTGAAGTGGGGCTTTAAAGGTGGTCAAATACAATCAAGAATAAAGAAAATATATATATATATATATACTGAAATAAAACTAACTGAGGAGTTTGCTTCTGTGGTCTGCTTATCTGTATGTTTGTTTGTTGGCATCATTTTCCCCCACATTTTTTAAAGAAACTAAAAACTACTCAGTATCAGACAGGTCAAAATGCTGAGGAGTGAGAAGAGTCTTAAATGTAAAGGATTTACTTGACTATCTGATTTTGTTCAGAGCACCTGCTTTTCATGAGAAAACATGATTGTATCTCATGGAAAGCAAAAGCAAAACATATTTTATTGAGGGAAGGAACATATTTGCTAAAATCTCTGGCTTTTGGAAACAATTCTGCAGGGAACCTACACCACAAAGGCAAACACATCTGGTAACTGTTTCACATTTCAGACAGATATGAGAGGCAAAGAATCAACTCCTGCCTTGTACAAAGTGGGGAAGATAAAGGAAAACCGCAGCAGGAAGCCACTGTTGCCCAGTGTGACTAGTCAGAAGTGGGAGGTGTTTATAGCTCACAGACAGCACTAAAGAGGAGTTATCTGCTGCTTCATCAAGTCTTCAGGGGAAAAGCACTTCTGAGAGCAGCCTGCATTTTTACTTCAACAAAAGCATCTGTTCCACCTGCAGTTATCACTACATCCATCTCCACAACTTGCAAAGGGCCCGTTACTTCTGCACCCAAGTTTCTAGCAGAACTGAATGCATTCATATGCACGCCTTTTGCATGGGAAAAGACATAAGAACCAGAGCCTTGATAATAAATATATCATGCAAAAATATAATACAAAAAGATCTACTGCACAGTTTGCAATGAAGAACGTCTTGTGACAATCTTCATACTTGCATGCTAATTGCTGTGTCTGTATTAAAGGATACCTGTGAAATATGCACATATTAATATGCCGCAAGTGTTCATTTGAGGACCTTCAAGCAATTGCTAGGGGGTTTACAAACTCCCTAAGAAAATTTCTTTGCGCTGAATGCTGTATAATGCCAATGAATTTACATTTCTTCATCTCATTGTGTTGACAGATTAGGAGTAGTTCATGTCCACAAACCACAAACTGAAAACTGCTAGGAACACACTCTGTTCACATTTAATATGTAGCTTGGCTTACAAGTTAATAGTAGGTAATGTGGTTATGCAAGCCTTTGCAATCTGGATCTTAGCAACCTCTTCAGACCACCCTTCAAAAGGCATCTGACACGTAAGATTGTTGGGAATTTGCTTTTACTTACGTCTCTGAAACTCTCCATTGAGGATCACAGCATTCTCTTGGGTTTCTGATCACACACATGGTTTAAAAGAGTCCTTCATGATACAGATAATGGAGACAGGAATTCACTGGTGTGCTGTCCCCAGCTCGACAAGTTTTGGCCTTCATCTAGTGCCTAACATCAAGCCTCATTTGTCTGATCACTCCCATATGCCAAAGACTCAGTGTCCTTCTCCTCCAAATAGATCTTGACTCTGTGTTCCTTGTAATGATCAGTTTTCTCTAATGACTAAATGCATTGAAACAGTGATCCTTCCATTATAATATACAATGATAGAGTACTGCAAGTAAGTAGTAATTTATAGAAGACTTATGCTAACCTTCCTGCAATAAACTCATTTGCATGTTTCACCACAAGAATAAACAGAAACAACCAGAACTTCCAACACCTTCTGGCACCTGGGCTCGATGTAAGGAAGGATGTAATTTTCAGAAACTGGCGCTTCAGGAGGTAAGCCTCAACACTGTCGTTCACATTTAACAAGTCTCAACGTAGTATGAACTCCCTTGGGCAGCAAAAGCTCAAAATGAAAGCCACTCTGAATTAAGTTTACCCATCTTTCCCATTACCATTAGACCAAAGGTTTCTTTTGTATGCAGTTTAATCCCATGACATTTTTTCAGGACATGTAATTCTTTCATGGACCTTCTGAAGTGTCTTCTGTTCCAGCCTTTCCGTCAGCTTACATTCTATCATCCGAGTATGACCACCTCTCAGAAAAATAATTGTGACAATATTTCTCCCCCAGGTTCATTTCTCACTTACTTGAAATACTGAGGACCAGAGACTTTGAAGGTGGCAGGTTGATTTACTGCGGTTTAGGGTTTGGCCCTACTGGTAATGGCAAAGACCAGTCAGTGAAGCTGTTACAAACGGAACAGAATGATCTCAGTATGTCCCACTCCATAAATCAAGCAGTAACTCTCCATTTTCTCATTGCAGATGCCATTAGAAATCACTATTTGTACCAAAGGTATTCACTGTCCGTGAAGCTAACCTATCTGGACTGTCCCATGTTTCACAGGACACACTTTGGAGGCTCAGGTCATGTCTGTTCCTCCGCCTCCTGCGCAGCTGAGCAGCCTCAAGCCCCCAGCCAGCTTCCAACCTGGAGGCAGACCACTGGCTGTTCCTCACCAGCAGAATGGTGACAGAATACCACCGTTGTACCTTAACTGCACTGTCGAGCTATGCACTACAGCAAGCTTCCCATTCACCTCACCTCCAACAGAGAAACTGTTTCCTGTAGATGAATTTCACTCAGCATTCAGCTTGTACATACTGTATTTTAGCAAGCAATGCTCATTCTGGCACAGTCTTGTCGTGCAAGTATATACCGAGTAAAAACATACTCCCTCTTAGGCAAAGCCTCGGCTTAAAACAATATATCGCATCGGCCATGTAAGCTATCTGGGAAGTTTCAGTGCCTTCTTAATAAAATCTGGAATTTCAGGAAGTATGTCCTCTTTACAAAGACTGGTGTGGGAGGAGGAATTCTCCACTACAGCTATGTACTTGAGGAAGAGGTAACAACAATTCTTCCTTAACCGTTTTCATCCTTCAGTTTCCTGCTTGGTAAATGAGCGTAATATACACTCACCAAGCCTGACCAGTCATTGGAGGAAATAATGTCATTTACTATCAACAGCAAATGCTGAATTTCTTAATGCTGTGTAAACTGCTCTTTACATTGCCTAACCCCACTCCTATGAAAGAGAGCTAGCAAATACTTGTCACTGGTTTTTATATGTCTCTGCCCATTTTGTAATGGGGAGCTCTAAACTTTGCTGTTGTTGGGAATAGAAACAGGAAGTTATATACACAGTAAACATCTGTACACACCCCAGTGAAGATGTTTTTGCCTGACAAAACATTATCATTAAAACCTTATGAGCAGGTTTGACAAAAAGAGCAAAAACTGAGCAGCTGCAATGCAAATGTGACCACAGTTACGTAATACTCACGTGCCATTAGTCCATGCCAGCCATATGAAACCTCCATTAATTTTCTCTATAAACAGTTTAACATTAGCTCATATCAATAATCTACATCAGACACAGTAGGACCCACTGTTGTGCTGCACTTGAACAGGATGACTCACAGCTCTCTCATGGAAGCCAGGCAAGCCCTGGAGCAATGCAGCCCTCCAGTTATTGCCATGTCAGGCTCATTGAGAACCTTTAATAGAGTATTTTTCTAAGTGGTATTTTATTGGCAATAAAACTTTCAAGCTTTAACTGATATGAGTATTTTCTTCTCATTCATCTTTTCTCAGTCATAATGAGTTCAAACAGCTGGAGCAACACAGCAGCAAAAATGTTACCTCTAATACTTTATATACACACAATCAGGAACTAGAACACACAGTCTCAAATCTTAGAATACTAGCAGCTCTGCAGAAGAGGTTAGATTTCGCAGAACCCCTGGGAGTTAAGTGAAAGTCATCTAGGAAAGAAAAAGTTAAGTATTCACTTCCACATATCAATGCAAATAACTTAAAAAGAAACACAGATGAGTTAGAAAGCTTGGCATTCAGAGTGGCAGTACGTCGAGGTGTTTCCAACTCATGGTAGGATGACCGTAATAAGTAATTTTTTCAAGACAAACAGATTAAGTCATGGAAGAGCTAATTCTAAAACCAGCTGTTCTGACATGCGGTCCCCACAATGGAGGTGCTTCAGACAGGGCAAGTGCACTTTTTTGAGTGGTCTCTGGACCCAGGTAAGCAATTCTAGAAAGATGAAGCACAACACAGAAAATAGCAGCACCTGTCTGCTGGCTACCTCACAGCGCTGAGTATGCAGTTTGTTCAGAAGCACTAGTGTGATCCAAAAGACCTTATTTTCAAAGAGATTTGGTATCCTTGGTATTCAAAATACCATGTTCCCACCAAGTGCTTAAACATCCTTGAAAATAAGCTCTTCGGTGAAAACTGAACTTACAGATACTGGATGATTTCTTACTCTTATTTTACTTTCAGCTTCTACTTAAAAGCATAGGTAGAAGCTCCAGACACAGTGCATAGGATCCTTTCTGAACTGAAGTGAATTTTGCAAACTCACAGCCAGCACAACACCTCGATGCTAACAGGAATGGGGACATCAACCAAGGAGCACAACCAGGGTTCAACAAACAAGAGGAATGCAAACAGTTGTCACACTCCTCCTGCGAAACCTGGCTACAAAAATTCACAGAACCTGCTGTATTGAAAATTGTTTGCTAAGAGTCAAAATGTTTCATGGGAATGACCTCATAAACACCAGATGTTGTCAGCATATTGAGCCCATTTTGTATCACAACAAAGCATTTCATTCTGAATGCTGTGACAACAGCTCTGAACCAAGTGTTGCAAACAATGTTTTGGTAAGGCCATTTTGAGGTTCTTGACCCTTGAAATAATTCCATTTTAGAACTCCCACTGCACAACACATTTCAAGCTTGCTTGTGTTCCAAATACTGATGACAAAGGGCTTTCAGATTTCAGAAACTGCTGTGTGCTCTGAAGCCTGCTCGCTTTGTTCTCAAGAGATTGGTTCACTGATGGAAGAGGGAGACAGCAGCCCATTAAATAAGATGCTTACGTGTGGCATTATTCCATTACACGCGTACTGTGTTGGTGTTTTAACGAAGGGGACTTTATTGTGCTAGCTTTACCGCTGACAGCAGAGAACGTCCATGAGGCAGTAAGTAATTTATTAGGAACAGAAAGGGTTTGCACGTTTACTCAAACATTGCACTAAGCAACCCTCAAAATCCATTTTGCATGAGGAACCTATGCTGGCAACATCAGGTCTCTTTCTGCTCCATAGAAGCTGTGACCTTTTGAGCTTACAGTTCTAGTTCATCTGCATCTAATGCATCACTTGAGTCACAAAATGTGTTCACTTATACACAAAGTGTTTCATTTATACCTCAGTACTAAACAAACGGTGACACCAGTAAAGTAACAGTAATGTAGAAGTTCTCTGTGAAACGAATGAGTAAAACAAGACGTTTAGCTTGGCCACAGCCTCCTCTAAACCACTGCTGCCACAATAGCTAGACAGCACATCTCTCCACCCACCACCCCTGCAGCTCCACATGAAATTCGATTAGCCTGCTGTCCTCATAAACATGGAGATGTCAACGCCCAGGCAGAGAGACTGATTTTGTCATGGGATCTGAAACTGCCAGTGCTTAACAGTGATGCCTCTGTGCTCTGCAGATCACTACTGAGAGCCTGAGGCATTTCACCTGGCACGCCCTGGCCAAGTTTAGCCTGGCTCACAGCCAGCTTCATTAGAAAAGCAAAGGAGGTCATCAAGAAACTGTCCCACCGGTCTCCAGCTGCAGTGGTGAATGAACAGGGGTCAGAAAGGAAATCTCAAACCTTGCGATTTCACTGGTATCGGATCATTCTAAGCACCCTCTTCATCTATCGCTTTCCCTACTCACCCCACGTGGCGAGGATCGCTCACTGCGAGATGGCTTAAGCCGCTGAATGTTACGGCTGAGACCATGAAGCAGCACATGCTCAGTAACGGGAGCTCTGCTTTCGGGAGCTAGTAAAATGCCCACCCAGGAGTCTCTCTTTGGACGTCAGTGTCGTAACACCAAGTCTGAGAAGAAAATAATGCTACCAGGAAGTCAATACCTGCAGCTGCTCGAAGCTGGTGATTTTGTACTTTGTACTGCCTTCCTGTGTTTTCCATTCCCTTTTTTTCCCTCTCTCCTCCTCCCTTCCTCCCTCCCTGCCTCCCTCCCTCCCTTCCTTCCTTCCTTCCTCCCTTCCTTCCTCCATCCGTCCTTTCCTTGCCTGGCTCATGAAATCTGAAAATTCCGAGAACTAAAGCTGAGAAACACAAATTCCAAGGCAATATTATTATTATTATTATTAAAAAAGCCCTAGTACATAACAAGCAATTGAAATTTCATACCTGTGTGACAGGTGGGTAAATCATTTAGTGTTTTCAGCTGTGACTCCTAAATTCAAACCCATTGTGGAGGAGGCCTTGGTGCTCTGATGCAAAGGATCAGAAAAGACCAGTGCCATATTCCCTCTCAGAAATGCCCTGCGGGGAGCTCACTGTCTCTGCTACCTCTGTGTAGGATTCTAGCTTCTTAATTTAGTCCTCCAGTTTTTTAAAGTCTAAAAGCCGTTTGATGCAAACACTTCCCTTCTTGTCCTTTCCTCCCCTTTTCACTCACCAGATTTAACTTGTTGTGACTGGTCACATCTCTAATCCCAAGGGCAGAATCTTGTAACACTCCACCTCACAAACTAGGATTTGTAATATCTCACGTTGCCGTTCCTAAGATAAAGCTTCCCATTTCATAGATGATAACTATCCAGATTCAGGTAACGTTAAATTGGAAGCATTACTGGGTAGTTTATGGGGTGGGCTCTCTTTAATATCTCTACTGAAACCAGCTCAAGAACAGGTTCTCTTAAATGTGACAGAACATTTTTTACTGTAATTTTCTTTAGCTATAAAGAATCTCTCTACAGGGAGGCTAGAATCTTCTTGATCCTCTATAGATTTTTCTGACTTAGATGAATTGCAGTCTGCTTTTGACCAGCAAGGTTTCTTGATATTTTTTTGCATTTTCATTTGATTTTATAAATGGAAATTATCCTCTACATTCCCAACGAGGAAAAAAAAGCCATTTATAGTATAAAAAGCTCCTCGGGGAAAACATGAGTAATTTATCATCTTACAAAACATGTAAGTATTTCTACAGGGTTAAAGGTTGCTGTTGAACTAAATATTTTAAAGCTGTACATCTATTTTCAAATACGTTGTCTCCTGATGTTTAATGCACCTACGTCTTCCATGATAAAACACTGTCCTTCAATAACCCACTAAACAATAGAGCACATACAAATCTTGGTAGAAAAGGGAAGCTGGAAATACAGTGTTGAGTCACGTGGGTTTAGTTTATTCAAAGCCAAAACACAGAACCATAGACTCATAGAATCACTTAGGCTGAAAAAGACCCTTAGGATCATCGAGTCCAACCACAAACCTGACACTGCCAAGTCCACCACTAAACCATGTGCCTAAGCACCATACCCACAATTGTTAGTGACTGCACATTTGGGATGCATTATTCAGATCAGTTGTAAAGATATTGAGACTCCACCTGTTGCAGAGTCTGTAAGGTGCGAAAAAGCTGTTTAATACGGTGCTTTGGATACGAACTAGAATACACTATATGAGAAAAAGCAAATAACCTGTATATGCAAGAACAAATACATTTTATTTTTTTTTAATTAACTGTAAGTTATGTGAAGATACGTGCTATGAATTTTGCCTAGCAGTTTGGCACACACCACAGACTAATGGAGTTTAGGACAACCAAAGTGTCTAATACTGAAAATCTAATGCTTCAAATCTCCAGTTCACATATGAATGAATGCAGAAAGAAAGCATGGAAATACTTCAGCTAATGCTATGCTGTAATTGCCAGTGTAATAATACCATCTACAGGGTTTAAGCTTTTAAAAAGGATCTGAATCTCTTTACTACATGTCCTAGTTTCGTGCCAGAAATGCTTTTTCCAACCATTGAAGTAAAGTGATGATTAACATACAGTTTAAAATACAGAGCCCTGGCGTATTCCTTCATATCACAGTTGAGAGGATTAAAAAATGGTGAATAAACATCAAAAAGGGTATTGCCAGAACATTAAAAAATATTCTTAATCTGCAAGATTTAGCAGGAGATTGATATCCCCTTTTTGTGGCGTAAAATATAAATAAATAAACAACAAACCCTTCAATGATTGCGGTTGATCACTAATCTGATTTTTGTTCTCAACCAAAGGAGGAAAATTGTACAAAAGGTCATAATAATCTTCTTAGCTGCTCAGTGATTATTCAGAGGGGAAAAGACTATGTGCGACTACTCCAGATCTATAAAAAGACACTAGCTATAAGAGATATCTTCTATTTCAGTAATTTTGACAGCGATCAGTCCACCAAGACTTTTTTTTCATTACAGGTGTATCATTCTACTTAGATGCAACACTTTTCCTCATCCAAATAAATGCTGGATCAGACTTTTCTCTTTACTTCCCCCCCACCCCCCCACCCCCCCCACCACCCCCCCCGCCCCTTAAATAGATACATTCTAAGTGCTCAGGGTTAATCCAAGAGTACGAAACTGGTTTCATTAGGATGAGACATTCCAACCCACATCATAAAATGTTTCATGTGTCAGAAAGTAGTTTGTTTCACATTTAAATGAAATTCAGAGTTTTAGATTATTATGAAAGCAAATTAAATAGAAACAGGCAGGCAGTGCTGCAAGGTTTTGCATTCCTAATATAATCACAAGTTTAAATTTACATGTTGATATTTTCAGACTATGATTCAAAAAAAAAAATGAGCCAGCTTACACATCCCAACGGTCACAATGCGTTGTCAACAGCAGACACAGACTAGGTTCCCTGTCCTGTATACACTGTTAGGTTTAGATGAAGTGTTCATTATCAATATTACAATCACACCTTGCCATGCTTTCATGGTACCAGAAAATTGTTAGATGAAGCATGATCAATGTACTACTGAGAATAAATTAATTCTCTGTTAATTCTCTGAGATGGTTCACCCTCAAACAACCAAACACCTTCAGACAAGAATCTTAGCTATTATTTTGACATTACTGTTACTGTTCTACGTCACGGGTAGGTGGAAATGTCATCCTGAAAAAGAAAATCTAGCTGTTTATTGTGACCTTTACACTCTTTCCTCTATTTACAATCTATTTCTGTTAAATGAGAGAAGAATTCTTACACCGAATGATTTCAGTAACTATATAATCCTGTTACAAAAGAAGAAGAAATCAGACCATTAGCTGGCTCCTGAGATGGTGAGATGGCTTAGCTCTCACAGCGTTGATCAAAATGATGGATATTGACTGTTGTTTGTTAGCTGAAGCCTTTATAAATATTAGGAAAAACAAACAAGCAAGCCATCTGGAAACATGAATTTCAAGAAGTTGCCACAATGCTTAAGCTATTCCATCTCATATATATATATTTATATATTTTTAAATATATATGCCTAATTTAATGGTATCCCAACTACAGTGAACTGTTTGTTTTGCTTTGTTTTTCTGGACTCAGACTTGCAGTAATTCCCTGTTTACTAGGAAGAATCAGGAAAACTAATTGCAAGTATATAGTTTGGTAGGAGGGAAAAAGAAAAGCAGGAAAAGAATGTGCGTCTGTCACTTTTAAACATGTCAGAAGGGAAAGAACACACGAGAACACACAATCCTTTCTTGGGCTTAAACATGCTGACCTACACTGAAAGTGCATCAGCTGGATCTTGGTCTTGGTATACAGGATCCCATGCTTTAGAGATTAAAAAAAAAAATAAAATTAGGAAAAACTTGTGGGGTAATCTATCCCATATCAGGTCTCAGCCTCATTTCTGACAAAGGCTGGCTGAAATATTGAAGCCTGGATTGACTGATGGGTGAAAACTGAAATGGGACATGAAGTAACGAATATAGGACAAGCCTTTCTGAGATGGTTACTATCCAAAGAAAGAAAACCCTTTCAGTTTAAACGTTGCAGTATGGCATTCAGCTATGACGGAAAGAAGTCAAAGATGTCCATCTGCATGATTTCTGTATGTACTTAACATGGTAGTAGTGTAAGGGTCCAAGAGAATCCATTCAGCTGCAGCCCATCATATAACCAGACTTTAGCACATGGACAGCTTCTAAGCCTGTGACTAGTGTCGTTGCAATTTCTGGTGCTGCTCACATGTGTACAGCAAAACACCCATCTCCATTCTTCATGGTATTGTAAGAACAGTGACATCTGGTAACAGAATGCAAATACAGTTTAATGATAAAATAGTTGAATTACTTAAGTATTCTGGCAAGACATATCTGGCAAGTTCAGTTTTGTTGTGAAGGGAACATTGAAATATGCATTTGGGAAATGAATTAACAGGCTGTTCCTCCTGAATCATAGTACATTTGTATGGGCACACTTTCAGTCTCATCCAAACAAAAAAGAATCTCCACTGGTTAGCAATCAAGATGAGTATTTTAAGAAGTCAGTAAGGTGGAAAATAGAAGTGAATTCAACCTATTGGGAGCAAGAATTAGTTTGTGCAAAGAGTAAAAGCAGTATCAGTACAAGCTAAATATAGAACATTTATATTTAATTTTCACCTCAGGTTATAAATCGCTCTAAGTGGAATGAACATGATAAACGATTCCACTTCCCTGCTGCATTATTTAATGGTAAACAGCAAGAGACATCTTTTTGTGAAACGTGAAAAGGCGAAAAAGACAAATTGCTAGTTCAAACCTTGTTTTCACTGCTGAAAACTAGTTAAATGCTGGCAGCAGCTTATGATTTCTCACTGTAAATTCTGATTAATGATATGCTGTTGTGGTTCTACAGCACTGTTGGAAATTAGTCCGTTGGTACCTTTCACCTAACTAGCTGGATGTTTTAAAATCTTCTACTGCCCTCTCTACCCACAGGCCTCAACAACTAAGTGTGTTGTCCATCAAGATGCAGTTTTGTGTAGGATTTTCAGAACATAAGGTGAATTGAGGTAAAGATCTTCCAAGGTGAACTACAAAGTATTTCTCCTCCAGCTGTCCCTGATTGATTTGTCACATGCATTTGCATA
This sequence comes from Falco naumanni, assembly GCF_017639655.2. Taxonomy (NCBI): domain Eukaryota; kingdom Metazoa; phylum Chordata; class Aves; order Falconiformes; family Falconidae; genus Falco; species Falco naumanni. The sequence goes on along the minus strand of NC_054080.1, from coordinate 11,045,218 downwards.
ATTAGAAGAAAAAAAAGGAGAAAAAAAGATAAGGTGTTTTCTTGGTGGGTCCTTCCTTTTTGCTCAAATGGTGACTGCATCTGCATTTAAGTAATTACTTAAAAGCATATATTTCAATATTCCTGAAATGATATTTTTTTTGTAAAGCAGATAATGAATGATAACTTTTCAAAACACACTGAATCATTTGCTTTTTTCTTTTACACTAGACTGTCACTCCGTTCTATAACTCTTGATACAAAATTGAATGTGATGTGGTATTTAATGAGACAAATCTTTTTTGAGGTGACTTAATAATAAAAGTGCTCAAATTGTTCTTTTTGGGGGTTGCATTTGTCTTGTTTGTTTGCTCGCTTGCTTAATTTTTGTTCTGTGCTGCTGCTGCATTTCTTCAGCCAGTTAATACCTGCCTGGAAAACTTGAGTGTGTTAGTGTTTTAGGGCTAAAGGAGCTTTCCCAGAAGCTTTCAATGATCATTCAGATGCAAATCGAGCCAGGCAAATTCCCATGGAATAATTTACCTATACCTTTCACTACTTTCAAACTAAGCTATCAGCAGCCTCCAACACACTCAGCAGCCTTGTTTCTTTTTCTGAAAATCTCACTACATTTAGGCTTTCTTTTGGATGTGTCAGAGGGTGTAAAGTTCTGGTAGAATGGCAAACCCCGGAATAACAGAGACGGCTTTGTTAATCTCTCACCATTTCACAGGTACTAATTCACCAGTTAAGGTCCTACTTCAAAACAGTTAAGCACATCCTTAGTTAGAACCCCAATAGTAAATATTTAGATTATACATTTTGGCATGTGTCCAAGCAACGTGCCAATTTCTAAAAACAATGCAAGCTTCCTCAGATTTTTCATAAAATCTTACCATATTCAGTCTACTGCTGTTTGGATCTGAGTGTATTGTCTGCTGCGAAACCAGACCACAAATACAACAAAACAAACAAAACAAATTCATTAGAAGTTAATATTTTCCCATATCAGTTTCCTAGTGCTGGCTATAGGAAGGAAATACACTAAATATGAATATTCTCTACTGCAAGAGAAAGCCGAGTAGACATATCAATTCATCATTTTGTTTTCAACAGTTAGTTGAATGGAATTACTTAAGTAAATTTTTCTCCAGCATTTCTGTGCTGGCAGCATAGGGATTTCAGGGTGGCAGTGGTGGTAATTAATCCTGCATGTCTCACTGAGCACCAAAAAGAGCAGTAACTTTGACTGATCTAACTGTACAAGGGTGGATATTTTCATCTTTGCGATAGGCATCTTAAGAAAAGCAGGCACTGTACAAGTGAACTGCTTCAAAAGGAGGTGTACATGTTTTCCCTTCATTTTGGAGAAGTCTTTGGGGGTGAAACAGAACAAGGTCTTAAAAAAAAAAAAAAAAAAAAAGATTAGTTTGGTACAATGCTCGGGGTGATGTCTGTTTTGTGTTGAGAAAGGAATGTACTCGGAATAAATCAGAAGAGATAGGCGGGCACCTGAAGGACATAAGGAGACCATCAAGTCAGGAAATCTTTGAACAAAGTAAATTGAAAGGTCTACTCCACCTAGATCCCACCTATTGTGAATGGAATGATTAGGTGTCAAAATCAAATGACTATGTATGTAAGGATGTTGTGTGACCTCTCAGGAAGACTGTGTAAGTTACCTGACTGTTCACTGAAAACTCTGGAGCTAGTTTGTCCGCTGCGAATCAGCTAGCTCCCCAGCGTTGCACGAAATAAATACCTTTGCTGCTTAAAGACAAAATTGGTCTCTGAGCAGTTACTCGGTGCCGTTTTGGCATCAATCTGGCGAGCCTGGCAGGAGAACTCTCCGCCGGTGCTGGAATCCAGGGGCCTGGGGACCCTCGGGGCCCCCGGCTGGATCTTCTGTCGGTGACACTCTCCTACCCCTCGGCTTCTCACACAGGTGGACAAGGACTTCTGCAGAACATGAAAGGTATTTATATTCTTTGTTTTGAATATTTGATTGTCTTAAGATACGTGAAGCTAAAAACTTCCTTTAGGGTGTCTTAAGATTTGGGTTTACCCCATAAGACGAAAGCCGGGATGCAGTCTCGCAGGGCTGAGGGAAGGGACGCCTTCCGAAAAGGGTAATAGCCCAGTTTGATTGTCTTAAGAGTTGGGGAATTCCCAGAAAGTAACAACTGAAGTAGCGCTCTGTGTCTTGTTACATGCTCAAAATTAGAGTTATGAATAGTAGGAAAAAGAATATATTCTGGAAATTCTAGGTGAATAGCTGAAAACTGAACATGCTGCTTAGAGCCAGAAAAAGAATGGGATTTGTTTTTTGGCAGTTGTCCATTGAAATACGAACTCTGTGTGATAACGCGAACTGTCAGCGTTCCTAGAGCTGTATCTGGGTGCACGGTACGGTGTAACACACTGCCCGTGTGACCGAGGGCTGCCCGCACAGCGCGGGGGGTGTGAGAGACGCGGTGTAACTGCGAAGCGAGTGGGGAGCCCCGAGCTGCGTGTCCGTGTTCCCCACGAGGGGCCGGCCAGAGACGGACGGAGCGATTGAAAAATCAATTTATGAAGTGTTGGAATGCATAATCAGAAATTAGAGCGGGAGACTGTGGACAAAACATTCACACTAACATCATTTGGAAAAAGCACGAACTAGCCTCTGCCCTTAGTGTCGCAGGTGCTGTCTGTATACTCGAGCAAAGGGTGGCAAGTGTCTAAGATATTATCTCCTTGCCAAAAAAAAAAAAAAAAAAAAAAAAAAAAAGACGACCAAGAAATAAGGCTAAATAGAGGTCTTGAACTGTGGTGTATGTTCTGTGATAAGTATGGTGCCTCCAGTAATAACTAATACATTGTAGACTAGTATATCAGAGTTATTAGGAAGATGGGGGGCAGACCGAGCCAAGAAATAAATACCAAACCACCCCTGGCATGTATTTTGAAGCACTGGAAAGAATTCGGCGGAATTCCCAGTGGAAATTTGAACAAAAAGACATTTAAAAAATAGTGTCAGACTTGGTGGCCTTTGTATGCGTTCAGTGATGGTGAAAGATGGCCACCCGAAGGAAGTCTTAATTGCAACAAAATTTTACAGCTTATGCTTTGTTCTTGGAGAACAAAAGTGGGATGAAGAAATGTGTGCAGATATGTTTGTGTGGCAGAAGAAGTGGGGGATTAACACCACCTGATCCTTTGATTATGGCTGTAGAAAAGGATAGGGGAAAACTGAGACCTAAACTAGAAAGATGTTCTTGTTGAAATTTTTGTGTAATATATGATTGCTATGTTTTGTTAAAAAAAAAGTGCTCAGGTTGTGGTTCCTCCTGTGGAGCAACCAGAATGAAGCACGTTGTAAGATAAAAACTTGGACTAATATAGGCCCTGAAGCAGAGGGCTGGGAGTCAAAGACCCTGTGGAAGTGTTAAAGTATTGGGGTGACCCGCTCGAAGGTGCGACTGAGTCCTGCTGGACCCGTGGCAGGCTGCTTGCTGTTTGCCTGCGAAGGCACGATAAATAAGAACACAGACTTGAAGCAACAAGTAGCAGATTTGCATTCAGGGTAAGAAAGAGTTAAAGCAGAAGTGCTGTTGCAGAGGCAGGCTTGTGGAACCTGCAGAGCAGCAGGAGCATCTCCTGCGCCAATCCTGACCCTGAGGAGGAGAGGGATATTTGTGTGAATATGTGAAGGCCTTCCAGAGACAATTAAAAATTATAAATAAACAAGTAGTGGGAACGGGGCCAGAGGATTAGATCAACCAGTACATTCCTTTAAATCTGGTGGCTATGTGTATAAGTGAAATCTTTAAGTAAGGTGGTAATCCAGAATAGAATGGCCCTTGACTGAATTACTGTAAAGGAAGGAGGGGTATGCGTGATAATAAATCAAAGTTGTTGTGTATACGTAGACCAAAGTGATCAAATTGAAACAGATATCCATAAGATATGGAACAGGTTTCAGACTTTACATGAAATTACTAAAGATGATTTATCATGGAATTTTAAGACTATACGTGCGGCGAGCAAATGTCAATTTATTGTACAGAAGCACGAGTTTTTATACACTTTCAGAAGCTGCGCGTTTTAAACAGATTGGTTCTTGAAGCTAAGCCTTGCATACTAGGCAATCCCTGATTGGTGGTTAACTACCATCAATTAACAGCAAGGTGTTATCTTCCCTTGGCTCCATCCGTCTCCCACTCCCCTGTGCTCTGTAAACACATCTCATCATGTTAATTGTTGTCTAGACAAGCTCGAGCACACCCCCCTCAGCTAACTGATTGCTGCGCATGGTCCTAGTTTCCAGCTCGCTCCTGCATCTCCCCCTTCCTGCTGCGCAAAAAGAACCTTTGAAACCGAACGAGTAAAAACAAGGTATAAGTAACAGAACAAATAAAAAACCAACTATGACGTATTATCAATGTCAAAATAACCCACTGTCTTTGTTCCGTACAATTTTACAATTTCCCCTTTTTGTTTTTGAACAGCTGGTACCAGGTTTGCCATGTTCTGCAGGGCCCTTGCAAACATGACAGCAACCAAGGCAATAGCAAACAAACAATACAGCCAATTGAGTGAATGGATGCCAAAAAAGGCTGACATTTTCTCAGATTTTGATAACATGTTGTTGCCATGGGGCGCCTAAAATCCACGCAGCACATACCATCAAAATCCTCACAGCCATATCCTTGAACCAACAACAAAAAGCAGTGGCAATTTTGACCCATATTCTTAACTGCCTACCAAACAAGGTGATTTAACTCTTTAATGCTTTCCTTGCTGTTACTCTGGATAAGAGAAGAACCGCTGTGACACGTTCCCATCATAGCCTCCTACTACATTAGCAGCTACAGAAAGACAATTATCGACATTCAAAGTGATGTGAATAAGCTGTAAATAATATGGTCAAGTTTGTATTCATAAACCAATATTCATTGTAATGCATAAACAGGCTTGTAATTGTATAGCGACAAAGGGGTTAAAATGTCTGAAAGATCATATAGACTGTTCGGACAAGAGAGTTGCAAATCTCTGCAAGGGGAGCTGTCCTCCTTATCTGCAAAGCAAGCTGCCCTACCAAGGAGATAACGGGACAGCTGGATGTCTTTGAGTAAAACTACAAGGGGTATTGTAAAAACCCTGGGAAAGATTTCTACAAGTCTGCCAACTCATCACTTTTGAAACACAGCAGTGAAAGCAAAGAGAAGGGCCAAGACCTGGAGGGAAACCTACTGCTTCTAGAATAACTAAAGCATATGCTTCAAAGTGATGTAATGTGAACGAACTTTAGAATAGAATTAAAGAATAAACATTATGTTTGTTAGCCACTGTAACAATTGTAGATATTGTAATAAATTGAGACCACAATTGATCATAATCCAATTAAAATTTTATTAATTATAGCAAGTAGAATATGAGCAAAGACAGCGCTGGACGGCAGGGGAGTCTGCGCTCCGCCAACTGCCGCCCTGAGCAGTTTAAACAGTCCTTTTTTATACTTTTTACTTTCGTGTTTATGAAGTAGTGGAGGTGTTAACCCCTTACTCATATATCTTTATATGGGGTCGTCTGTCTTGTTTCTGTCTGGCGGTTATCTTCTCTTTTACAAGCAGCATCCTGGACATCTGGCGGTTATCTTATTTTTCACAAGAGGCATCCTGGATATCTGGCGCCTAGTCTTTACATTATGCTTAACATAAATCTTAATAAACAATAACCTATTCCATAGTTTCTTACAATCCCCCCTTTTTTTTTTTTATCCTATTATTGTTTATTAGACACTACTTTCATTCTCGGCACTGCAAATAAACCTTTTTCCACAATCCCAACATTTATCATAACACTCACAAGGTAATACGTCACAATTACAATAGGCGTAGTTGGGTAATACATATAATAATAACATACAAAACCAAAACTTAAAAATAACACTTTTTCTTGACACGTTCTCCTTTTTTTTTTTTTTTTTTTTTTTTTTTTTTAATGCGTCACTATCATGGCTAGACTATAGGGATTTCGCATGCGCAGTCTTTCCAGATTTTTCCAGCACATTCTGTGGGGCTTTAAAATCGCGCATGCGCATGTTCAAAGGTATACACGGACCATTCGCGTGATAAACAATGGCTACTGCGTGCCCAGATGAAGTCCCAAACCCCTTTCCCGAGCTTACCACTCCGGTAAGTCTGTTAATGGTAACATTCATGGCACTATGGCCAAATGACAGGTCCCAGTTTTCAATGTAAGGTTTTTTTACCACCAGACCACCACGTCACCTGCCAGAGAAGAATGGTCTAGAGTGGACATTTCGCCCTCTGAACATTCTGTAAGGTGAGTGTTCTCAAAACGTTTAACCTATATGGTTCATTAGAAAGAAGATCAAAATTTTATATATATATCTTTTTTTTTTTTTTTTTTTTTTTTCCTGTTGCTGTTTAGGCAGAGGGTGCGTTTTTCTGTTGTCTCACGTCAAGAACTTATGGCGGAGGTGAAAAAGTATAAAAGGCGTTTCCATATCGTCGTCTTTGCGTTCCTGGCGCTTGTTTTTATTGCTATTCTATTTTTTTTTTTACTCAGCTTACATTATTATCTGAATTGTTAAGAGTTAATTGTTTCCAAATTCTTGTTGGCTATTAAAATGTTATTTTGTGTGTACATTTTGTCATACTACTCGCATTTGTTTAACGCCATCGGGTGAAACCATAATAGCAAATTGCATGTTAGTTATAACGTGTTGAATTAATCTTATAAACATGGAACAACACATGGCAAAAACAATAAGGTGGCTAATCCACATAACAAATAAAATAGGATTCGTTTTACCCAGGGGCTCCCGAGAAGCCAGGAAAACAAGTCAATATTCGTCTTTCCAAGTTCAGACGGGAACATGGGCTAACTTCCCTGTCTCTGATGTGATTTGTTTAACTACCTCACCATTGTCATCAATTTTCAAACAACAATTGGAAACATTTACTTTACCACAAACACCTCTTTCTTTGGCTAGCAGGTAGTCCAGAACCATCCTGTGTTGATAAATTGCATTTAACATCAAAAGCTTTAGCTGTTTGATTAATAATAATAATTTCCAAGACAGCCTGTAGACGAATGATATGATTCAGATTGTAGATAGGTTCTCGAGCACCGTTAATAAGTTCATTAGGATTCCAAGTTGCAGGTTTATAATACTGTATGATACGTTGGGGTGTCCATTCATTTAATAAATATTGGTACCCCCTCAATTCTTGGGAGTCTGGAAAAATCAACTTGCCACTGTTGCCCTGGCTAATTTTCAAACACATTTCACATCGCTGAGTCACCTGTTTTATTACAGTATACAAGTTCTGCCCTATCAATTTCTGATTTAGACTTTTATATAAATTATCAGCTCCCCAATGCATCTTATTATGTTCTATTACAGCTGTGGTCCATATTAAATTGGATGGTACCACTATACGACCATCCCTCAAATAAGTCCACTTATTTATTTTATCATTCATGTCCTGAATGACCTTTAAGTTTTCTTTAGAATAATTTGGCTCCTGATCTGTACTTACAGTTTGGATTTTACCATCTGGTATTAAGGATAATTCCTTTTTTCCTACCTCCTCTACTACTTGTATGGCTTCATGGTCGGCCAGGCGGTTTCCAGTTTCCAAATCAGTGCCTTAATGGGCCATCTTATGTTCTTCCTTCCTGGACGACCCTCTTATAACAGAGGGGGCCCTTCCTCACATCAAGGTCTGGCATGGCATATGTCCCCACCGCTCAACGCCTACTGGGTTGCAGCCAGCAGCAGAGCTCAAGATCTTTCTTGGTGGCAAACACAGAGGCCAACCCAGTCTTGCCCTTGATTGTGGTAGGAGGCACTTGACCAACCTTATTCCTTGTACTTTGTTGTCAATGCAGAGTTTCATCTGCACATCCCATAACAAGTCACAGTCATGGTAAAACACAGATTTACATTAGTAGAACTACTACAGAGTGTATTTTATTTTAGTTTTTATGCAATATTCCCCACAGCCTTGCTGACCAAGGGATATTGTTTTACCTGAACTAGGCAGGCCTCCCGTTTATCATTTCTACTGTAACAGGTAAAGCATTTTTTTCCTTACCTGGAATTTACTTTCAGATATACCTGGTTAAAGATTTCTTTTACTTCAGGGAGGTCCTCTCTTCCACTTTTCTGTTGAATTAAAGATAAGCTCAACATTTTAGTTAATTGATCATTTTTAACTTTTGGTTTCATTTCCCCTTCTTTGAACGTCTAGATGTTCTAATAAATCTCTTCCTAACAAAGATTTTGGAGATTTTGGCATTCTTATTTGTTTTCTTAGTTTGTACTTTAAAGGTTTCAGGTTATTTTCCTGGCGGCCAGCAGCTCCCACAACTGTAACAAATTATTTTCACTGAAGTTTAACACCAAATAAGTTGGTTTTATATTCACCAACTTTTCTACATCACGATTACCTTAGTAAAAATCAACTCGAACCTTTATCCAGTCCTATTCACAACTAACTTTCAAACATCTAAATTTCCCCATCAGAGATTCACCTTTACTCTCCTCAGACCCGCTGCCTGCCCTTGAGGGGCCGTTACCGGTCCTGTTGTGCTGCAAATGCTGCAGCAATCGGGGTGACATTGTCAGGTCCTTCTGCAAAATCGTCAGCAACAGCAACCCCCTCCTCCCCACCATCAGGAGGATTCGGGGCAGGAGATGCTGTTCCTGCTCTGCAGGTTACACAAGCCTGCCTCTGCAGCAGCACTTCTGTTTTAACTCTTTCTTACCCTGAATGCAAATCTGCTACTTGTTGCTTTAAGTCTGTGTTATTACATATCAGCCTTCGCAGGCAAACAGCAAACACCCTGCCATGCGTCCAGCGTGACTCAGCCGCACCTTCGAGGGGATACGGGGCTTTGTACAAACTCACCCCAATACTTTAACACTTTCACAGGGTTGTTTTTTGGTTTGTGGTTTTTTTTGGTTTTTTTTTTTTTTGACTCTCCACCCCCCTGGCTTCAGGTCTTACATACATTCGCACAAGTTTTTTTATCTTACAACGTGTTTCATTCTGGTTGCTCCATAGAAGGAACCACAACCTCCCCTCTGATCCTTTTCCATTGCTAATATTAAGGGATCTTGTGGAGCTAGGTTAATACCACACTCTTTTGCCACTCTGGGTGATTCCTCAGAGTGAAAAACATACCAGCATACATTACTTCATCCCATTTTTCCTCTCGCCTTAAAAATAACATTAATTTTAGCAAAACATTATAATTCAGTGTGCCGTTTAAGGGCCATTTTCTCTGTCCCCTAACTTAGACAGGGGCCACCACTGATTGCAGTACTTAGCCAAAATTCTCTTATTCACGCTTCCCCCAGCTGCCCCCCCCATTTCCTTCCACTGACCTTTCTTACTATTATCTCAATCGCTATCCCAGCCACAGAGACTCTAATTTCACTTACAGCTTTCTCTCTTATCCCAAGGCGTCCAAACCTTACAGTCAGGGCATTCAATTTCTTGTCGCCACCATACATATAATAATTCTTTACACCATATACACTTTAAAACATACAGAGGTTCACATTCACCCCTCGGATGTTCAAGACAATAACCACATACCAACATTTGTAATATACTGAATACAGAAATGTTCTCACATTTCCAGCATAAATGAGTATAACAATTATTAATAACCTTGTAATTATTAATTAAAAGGCCACTTTTCTCCACATTCCAACTTATAAAGCGGCCACCATTTTACAATATTTTATCAATGTTTTCCTATTCACATTTCCACCAGCGGATCCTCCAATATCCCTCCAGTGACTCAAAACACATCCTAACGGGCTTTTCTTTAAAATCCCACCACTCTGTTTTCCTCCCATTTTTCCAGCTTACACTCACAGAACACACTTATCACTTACAGAATTTCTACTTACAAAATGCAACACACAGGTATCTTTTTACAACAACACCAAGAGCTCACTATTATTATCAAAAATATAGCCAAAATCACAGTAACAATTATCAAAGTCAAATTCTACATTCCATAAATCCGGTAACCAAAATAAGCAACACTGCAGCAAATAAGCTTGAAACAATGAATATTCCATTAACGCCTATACATATTCATTAACTGAACCCGCCTACCCTCTCTTCGTATGCTAACTAGCTTATCAGTCTTTCACACTTGTGCAGATTCTTCCAAAAATTGTGGGCCGGGGTCTTTAGAATGTGGGCAGTGGTCTATGGGAGGAAGGCTGTAGGTCTTCCTCATGGTGTACTTTTCACCTTTTGTTCATTTGCAGTGTTCTTATCAGTCTAAGGTAATTTATGCCCTTGCTGGCCATCTGCTTTTCTTGCTTAATTATTTCTTTTACCCTTATCTGTCCTCTCCTGCTGAAGTGTTCCGCTAAAGTTTTTCCCATGATTTGCCACAAACTGAGTTTTGAGGAGCGCTTGCTCTAAATGATTGTCTGGATTTACCCCAGAGTACAGCTGAAGGGCTTTCCTCAGTCGTTCCAGCTACTCAGTGGGGCTCTCATCTTTTTTTTTTTTTTTGCATTTCATTACATGCTTTATTGATATTCTGGCCATGGGGTACTGCTTCTCTAATCCCCTGAATTACTATAGTTCTCAGGTCCTGAATATGAGTTCTATGCACCGGATCCTGATTATCCCAATTAGGTCTTTGGAGTGGCCATTTAATATCTGCTTGGGGTCCCTGGGTTTCCTTGGTAGTAAATAATTGACAAAGGATAGATTGAATCTTATCCCAAGTATAAAGTTTTTGGTCCCAGAAATTGATATAATCTTTCTGCCACTCCGAGTGGGTCCTCAATTAAGTTTCCCATCTCGGTCCTTTTAAAATCTCGTAGGTCAGCCGAATTTAGAGGCACAGAAATATATCCGATCACAGGTTGAGGTCCCCCCATGGGCATTTGTCTTAGGGGGTATGTTTGAGCTGCCCCTTTTTGACTTCTAGTTACGCGTTTAGGAAGAGGGGGAGACCCTTGTTCCGACTCTGGTGGGGGAGTGGGCGCTCTGGGGACCTCTGCAGGAGCAGGAGGAGAAATGTAAGGAGGGGGGGTTAGAAGGGTTTCGTCAAACTCTCCCTTCTTTTTCTTTTGTTTAGTTTTTTATTTCATTCAGCGGGTAAAGTCTAGCTCCCGGTTTTTTAGCCACACCTCCGCATATTGACTCCCCTCCGGGTTAAGGGGTTTTTTTATTATTAACCCAGAGGTTTAATTGCTGTCTTACCCAATCTTCTTCTGACCCATAGACTGGCCAAAAGACATTTTTAGAAATCTTCTTCCCTCCCCATATCTTAGTACAATATTCTATCACTTTCTGCTTATCTTTCCCTAGGGTTCCAGGGAAATATCTCCAATTGTCCAAGATATATGCCAGAGGGGTATTCTTAGGTACAGTGGGTACCCTTCCCATGGGAGTCGAAGGCTTGCTGCCCTTCGTCCCCATCTTCTGGAATATCCTCAAACATACACTCACTCGCTCCCCTTGTTCCTGGCCCAGTCCCTCGCGGGAGATGGGAAACGCAGTACTTAAGAGTCCGCACTCGCTTGGTTCAGTATATCAAACCTCTCACTCGTTATATTCCAGGAAACCCAATCCCGCCCGAACGGCAAACCTTGCGAACAAATTCACAATATACTTACGCGTCCTGCGTCTTCGTCCGGACTCCCGTGCACAGAATTTTTATGGGATTTTACCGGTTTCTCCTTTGCTCATTATTCTAGAATTTAGGTTCGTCGGTAAGGTTGGAGTAAGCTGTTGGTCGCGGGGCCGCGAAATGTCGCGGGGCGCCTCCCCGGAGGACCAAAGCCCACTGTTCCTTATCCGAGTCACGGCACCAGAAATTGTTATAAATTGAGACCACAACGGATCATAATCCAATTAAAATTTTATTAATTATAGCAAGTAGAATATGAGCAAAGACAGCGCTGGACGGCAGGGGAGTCTGCGCTCCGCCAACTGCCGCCCTGAGCAGTTTAAACAGTCCTTTTTTATACTTTTTACTTTCGTGTTTATGAAGTAGTGGAGGTGTTAACCCCTTACTCATATATCTTTATATGGGGTCGTCTGTCTTGTTTCTGTCTGGTGGTTATCTTCTCTTTTACAAGCAGCATCCTGGACATCTGGCGGTTATCTTATTTTTCACAAGAGGCATCCTGGATATCTGGCGCCTAGTCTTTACATTATGCTTAACATAAATCTTAATAAACAATATCCTATTCCATAGTTTCTTACAATATCATGTACCGCCACATGTTACTCATCTACCTGTGGTGTCTGTTCTGTTATCCTTTGTTAGACATCCGCCTATCTGCTGACCTTCTGTGTTAAAACTTTAGCGGAACACTTCAGCAGGAGAGGACAGATAAGGGTAAAAGAAATAATTAAGCAAGAAAAGCAGATGGCCAGCAAGGGCATAAATTACCTCAGACTGATAAGAACACTGCAAATGAGCAAAAGGTGAAAAGTACACCATGAGGAAGATCTACAGCCTTCCTCCCATAGACCACTGCCCACATTCTAAAGACCCCGGCCCACAATTTTTGGAAGAATCTGCGCAAGCGTGAAAGACTGATAAGCTAATTAGCATACGAAGAGAGGGTAGGCGGGTTCAGTTAATGAATATGTATAGGCGTTAATGGAATATTCATTGTTTCATTATATAAATATAAGATAATCTACCCCTCTGGGTGTGTACGATTGGTGGAAGGGAAGGATCCCCCCTGTACGCCCGGCGCCTACAATAAAGAATACTTAATCACTAAGAAATTCTGAAGACGTTCTTTGAAACAAAAGTGTAAACAGTATCATCTTCTTTTGGATTAACATTATACATAGGTGGAAGGGCACACTAAACAAGAACTGGTTCAGTCAAAAAGTTCAAAACATAGCATGCCTTCTCTGAACATACCTCTGGGGTCATTCCCTTCATTCCCTCTCTTTCTTATGCAAAGAGAAACACTTTTACCATAACAGAGAAGCCCCTATTTACATCTCTGAGCCCGGACACAAACCGCAGCTGTATGCTCCACCAGGCTCAGGGCAGAAATCATTCATGCAGTTACATAGCTATATATCACTACAAGCATGCAGACACCTATTAAACACTAGATAACCATGTTTATCTTTCCTATTCTCCTTCACAAGACCTAGCTGTTCTCTCATCTCTTGTTAGGTCAAATAATTTTCCAGTTTCCTCTCCTATCTCTCTCTTCAGACATTCTCTATCCTCCCCTTTTTTGCTTGTTAATTGCAAGGAGGCAAAGGGTGTGTGTAGCTGGGTGACCATGACCTGCTTTATGTTACAATCAACTAAACTCTGAATACAGAAAAAAAAAAAAACTATGGGAGACGTAAGGCAAACATCAATAAGGTGGTTAAAGATAATTATAATAAATCCTGTAATACTTTTGAGTCATGGCCCAAAGTTTCCCAGCCGTGAGAAGAGACCAAAGGCATCCCACCCCTGGCTCTGCTGCAGATCTTTGTTTTAAGGCTTTTGAGTTTTGTATACTTTTGTAAATTAATTCACAGTGGTCACTCAGATTCACGTAACACATCCTATCAAAGCCTTCAGACTTGTGTCCCTGTGCTAATAATAAAAATCAATAGCAACTCGGTTCTGTAGCAACATATGATGGACAGAATCAACATCTGTTAATAAGCCAGAAAAAAAAGAACCGTATTTGTAGTATTACTTTGTTTAGCAAGCTAGCAGCCTAATTTACTAAGCAAGTTAAAAGCGTGTACTATTCTTACAGAAGAGATTAGAGAAGCAAAAATCTGTTATGCTGCATTCCAGAACTCAGCCTGAGAATTACAGTCTGCTGTGAGTTCTGCGTTACAATCATTTGACACATGTTGGCGTTGCGATTGTGAAAGTTGCCCGTTTACAATTTTCATTGACATTATCACAGCTAGTTGTTTTAAAAGCAACCCTTGAGCTTCCTGATGTTCGACTTGTTGCAAAATATTCTGAAGCCAATCGATCAAGTTAGTATTACTGTTAGTGACTCTCTAGGACCCTGCAAGACTGTGGCAAGACTCCCGCATCCGGACTGCCTTAATAGCCGTCTCATTCATTTGCAAACAGTTGTCCCTGGGATACCTTGCCTGAGTCACAGAATCGGCACAGTTATTTTCTCCAGCCAACTGCTCATAGTTAACAGCAATTCCCCGATTAAGGTTTTCAATCAAGGTCACTATACATAGCTCACAAAAATCAAATAACCACATCATATACTGTATCAGTTAGTACCATACAAAGCAATAACTTCCAATCATGCAGTGTGAGTGCATAAGGCTCTGCCATCACTTCAAGAAGGGACATAGCAAATGTATTATGAATCCTCCCTTCCCGCACTGCTTTGCTTAACTCTTTAACAGCCTCGTATTGCACAGGCTGCCACTCTGCAGGTTGATTTGTCTGACAAAATACTGAACATGCCATAGCGACTCCCAAAACCCATCACTGAAGTGTTTCCCACTTGCATTCCTGCCGCCAATCCCTCAGACTCCCTTTCACCCTCCCCAAAAATACAATCAATGCATCAGGAGAGACAAGGGGGTGGGGGAAAGGTCTACCTCCTTTTCCAGATCTATAGGACCTGGATCAAAAGGTTTATCAGTGTCAATGGAATCATTGTCCAAGTTGTCCTGTTCCCGTGCTTGGTCCTGTGTTGTGAGGGTCGCTGCAATCAGTGACAGAAGCTTTGGGGGCAGAGGAGGCGTGGACAGAATCGCCATCGTTGACGGTGTCTTGAGAAGAGTCGTGCTGTCGGTGGAATTTACAGCTTCCTCTGGTTTAGCACCGTTAGTAGAATTAGTCCACACTTGGCAAAGAGTAGTCAGAATTTGCCACCAAGATGCTAAATGTATTCCCGACACGGAGCTCCCCTCCGCGGCAGCATCATACAATTGGCTGCTGTATGTACACACTTTCGTTCTTTCAAAGTCTCTAAAGTTTCTTGGCTGCTCACCTGTCTCGATGAATACAGGTGTTATCCTCGGGGTTTAGGTTGCCTGCCTGGTCCAGACAGCCAGACGATCGTTCAGCCAAGCCGTCTCCTCCGGAACACAGCCCTCTTCACGAGCTGTCTTTTTTATCGACCAGTTCAGTCCCTATTCTTCCAAGGCTTCGGAACACCACCATAGGGGTCACCATTTGAGGAAACTGAGGCACGGACTCCCTGATCTGACTAGAAGACCCTTCATGAGTCCATATAAGTCTCTTTCTGGGGACGAAGCCTGATTCCCCATTACGGATTTCCCACAGCTCACCTCTCAACTCCGGAGGGATTTCTGGCCGGCTCCCGCTTCCTTTCAGCAGATCATTCAAAGTTCTGTGGGACTCGCTGCATGTCGCTCAGTCAGGCGATTCGAGAGCCCTTCACGTTAGATCCTTAAACGCATCACGTCGGGGTCACCAATTTGCGGCGAATGAAGAGACGGGACGCAGCTTGATGCAAGCAAATGTCAATTTATTGTACAGAAGCACCAGTTTATATACACTTTCAGAAGCTGTGCGTTTTAAACAGATTGGTTCTTGAAGCTAAGCCTTGCATACTAGGTAATCCCTGATTGGTGGTTAACTGCCATCAATTAACAGCAAGGTGTTACCTTTCCTTGGTGCCATCCTTGGCTCCATCCCTCTCCCACTCCCCTGTGCTCTGCAAACATGCCTCATCATGTTAATTGTTGTCTAGACAAGCTCGAGCACATCCCCCTCAGCTAACTGATTGCCACGCATGGTCCTAGTTTCCAGCCTGCTCCTGCATATATGGGACAAATTAACTTCGTGGTTACCTAATTTGGAATGGTTAAAGTATGCTGTTGTTATAATACTTATTGTAGTATTTTAGGAATATTAATATGTGTATTACTTCAATATTTTGTTTGGTGCTGTTGAAAAATTATTATAGGGCAGTGATTTTTTATAGATGTAAAAGAATAGTTATTAGAAAAGGGGGGAATGAATAATGGGCCATATACGATTTATTTAAAAGACCTGTGTGCTCATGTTTGTCTTAAGAGACCTTTAGTGTTAACTTGAGGATGTACTAAATCTTTGAATAGGTGACATAGGGAATGGGCTAATTGTCCAGGCAAGAGATATGTTAATGAGTTCCCGGAATTGTAATGAATACGTAAATAATTTCCAGGAAAGTTAATGAATAGACATGAGTGACTTGTATAAAGAGGGGGCTGAAAGGTTCCCTTGGGGTGCACGACTTTGGTGGAGCGATCCCCCATGCAGCCAGCGCTGCCGAATAAAGATAACTTCCTCTGCTTGCCTGTATATTGGTAAAGTGATTCTTTAAATCAAGAAGTTAATATTTTTCCATATCAGTTTCATAGTGCTGGCTATAGGAAGGAAATATACTAAATATGAATATTCTCTACTGCAAGAGAAAGCCGAGTAGAGATATCAATTCGTCATTTTGTTTTCTGAGCTGGCAGCATAGGGATTTCAGGGTGGCAGTGGTGGTAATTAATCCTGCATGTCTTGCTGAGCACCAAAAAGAGCAATGACTTTGACTGATTTAACTGTGCAGGGGTGGTTATTTTCATCTTTGCGATAGGCATATTAAGAAAAGCAGGCACTGTACAAGTGAACTGCTTCAAAAGGAGGTGTACATTTTTTCCCTTCATTTTGGAGAAGTCTTTGGGGGAAGAAAGAGCAGTGCCCTTCTGGCAATGCCTTTCTGAGCCTACAGAGGCTGGTAAACAGGGCACTAATGTGTAGGACAGGGGACACAGCCCTGCAGTTCGGTGCTCTAGGGATGCAGCTTGGGTCAAATACACTCTCCCTCCTCCAGCTGTACGGTGAGGGGAGGACCTTGTTTTCCATCCAGTCTGGGTTTAAGAACTAACACTGAACTGTTCCATACCAAGAAGACCAAAGTCCTTCCAGATGTGCCCCGTCCTGCCTGGCACCCCGAATCTATGATATTGCTGAGACTATGGTAAGGAGGGAAAGAGTGTTGACAGCTGGTGAGGCAGGTGTCCTAGGAATGTGGTCTTTGCTCCTCAAGACCTGTGGGGGATTCACATGGAATTTGATCTCTTGAATTCCTTTCCTTTTGTTCTGGTCCCAAGTCAGTGTCTTCAGTGATCATAGACTTTGATTCAGCTAAATTGTTACGATAGCTGTAGAGAAAAAGAACATTTCTTGAGCTTCCTTTGTCATCAGCATTGTATCATAAATATTGCAAGGAAAGAGATGCAGCTGATTAGCATGGGCAGCATGTTGAACAGTTGTTGAGCTTTTGCTTCCCATCCTCATTGGGAAAGTAGACAGAAAAGTTAATGTCTATGGTCTCAGCACTATTAGCAGTGCAAATTTGCTTTTGGTCAGCAAGAGCGGACTTGCCTCTAGCTGCCTGACGTTACCCATAGGTCCCTTTGAAAAAGAATTTTCTTTCTGGTTGTTTTTTAAGTCCTACATCTTCAAATAGTTTATATTTTCTGTGTGCCTGTCTGTGTGGTGGGGGGCTGGAGTCTGCACTGTCCATAAGGGTTATATACATTACAGTAACTGTGCAACCTGTAATGCAGCATGACAGGGTGAGACGCTGATGTGAATCAGAGCTTGCCTAGGCGACAGGAGAGCATACGCAACCCCTGGCTTCTGGATTCCAGCAGCAAGCAAACAAGGTATCCCATGCACATCAGAAAAGACCACCACTCCAGGGAGTGCCACTCACAGAGCAGTTAATTCTGATGAGATGAGGTGCTTGGTGAGGTGTTGCGCAGGAATTTGTCAGGAATCTGGTTTCACTTCTGTGGGAGACTGGCCTGAGCCAGCAAATACAGTTACTTGGCCTGAAATATTTCATTGGCTCTGTTCAGAATACTCCTGTCACTCGAAGTAACTTGAAATGACATGTAGACCAATATCACTTTTTTGACCTTCCTTCTAATGGGATTAATGGCCCATTATTTCTATTGCTTATTCTGTATCAGGGCAAATCTGGATTAAAATACCTTTTCCAAATGCCCCGCTAATGTGCAAGCCAGAGTTGCAGCTTGATAAATGCTATTGGATTGATGAAACTGAAACTTAATGCAATGATTGTCTAGAGTTTGGGATTTGAGTTTTTTTTAAATCTTTGCAGGATTTTTTGGTTTTGCTTTATTTTTGGGTTTGGGGGTTTTTTTCCCCCCAGTTTGGCAAGTCTATTACATGAGAGAATGTAGACTGTGATTTGGCACCAGCTGAAAAAATTGCATGCACAAATACTTTGAAATGGAGAAAACTGAAACATGCTTATTCACTTGTTTTCTGAGTTCCTTGTGCCTGTTCCTGTTACTAGTTAACCTGCTTCTGACTAAAATTACTTCTAAGCAAGCATGTAAAGTTTTCATTAAAAGTGTTCAGTATTCCCAGAGTTCAAGAGCTGAATTATGATCCAAGATTTGTTAATTTGAGAGGTAAACTGTTTTCGATTAAAGCAGATCTTAGACAAAACTTGCAAATACTTTCTAAGTGAATCAAAAACGTGTAAGCATGAAACACATTTGATCCAGAATACTCTAAACAGGGAAATACCTTGTGATTATTCTGGTAGATACAGAAGAAAAAAGATACTGAAATATTGCATGTAGCTGTACTTAATACAGCTAGACCAACCTCATCTACCTAAACTGGTTAACAGCAGTTTCTAAATCTAGGGGCTAGATCTTCCATAATTCTTGGGAATGTTATAAAATTAGATTACCTAATTAGCTGATATACCTCAAGCTATTAAATTGCAGAAAGGAACTCATATGCAAGAGCATTCATCTTGTGTACTGTGCTTGCATAAAAAAATGCCATAGAAAATGTGGTCAGAAATTTTCATTTTAGGTTCCTAGATATCAACATTTCGCCTGGGCTCTCCAGAACATTGCTATGCAGTAAGCGGTGCTTCACACAGGGGGTCTCGAATGGGGGTTCTGGATGACCAGCGGCCAGTCAAGATCTGCTGGCTTGGTCTTCCTAGTAATTACCTGGGAAAACAGTGTGGAGGAGCTAGGATATAGGCAAGAATGCTGTGCCTGAGGGCTTGTGCACACAGATCCAACAGCTGAGAGCTAGAGTTTTTCTGTACTTTTTCTGTATTTCTGAGGTCTGTTTCTTCTTGCAATACCACTTTTTTTGATAACAAACTGTTCCTATCACAACATGCTTTTGACTAGTCTCCACAGCTGTTTGGTTTTGGTTTTCAGCGTAGATGATTTTCACGAAACCAGATCTTTCTAAAGAAACAGCATTTTGACTAGTAAAGGGAACAGTAGCAGAAAAGAGTAAGGTTTGTGAAAAATGTTGGTTTTTCTTGTTTTTCTAAGGCATCAGTACCATTTGAAGTCAAGTCAATCAAACAGCTATGGTCCAGAATGTATACGAAACTATTATCACCTAGTGTTTATGACTAGAGGAAATTATGACTGATGCAATTTTAATCCTGACAATTGTATCAAAAGGAGATGAGGTCATATTGCCAGCCTTGTTGCTTTTGAGTACTTGTAAGTCATTATTAGACATAACTGTCAGAAATCAGCACCAAATCCCATGGCAGGTACCAAAACTATGTTTTTGCTTTCTTGACTAAATAGCAGTTTTCCTTCTGAAATGCACAAGGATGAACCTTGAAACCAGAAGAAATCAAGGACTAACTGAATGCTAAACTCTTTCCACTTAGTGAAAGTCTCTAAATAAGTCAGAAGTTCTGTTGTTATGTTGGAAGAAAGGAATTGGCATTTTTACCAGGTGGGATTTTCTTTCCTCTATGGAGACCTCACCATGCCAGTTGAGGAAAGAACTTGAGACAACCTCTCTGGTGATATCCGGGAGGTGGAGTGACAGGGTGTCTGGGAACAGTAAGAGGAAAATTTGTCATTTGATGTGCTGTTCTCAGTGCCAAAGGCTTTGTGAAAAGGGCTCTCTTGCTAGCAAATCTAGGTAAGAAAGTGAGTACTGCATGTCTTTCAAGAGCTAGAAAATCTTACTGGATAGCTTGACAGTCACATGAATGATGGTCAAGAGGTAGATGCTGTAAAAGCAATAAAGCCTGGGAGGCTTTCAGTGGTCTGTACTGAAGCAGCATCTCTGAACCTCAGTGTTAATGGGACGAGAGGTGCTGTTGGGCAGCAGAAGGGCAGTCCCCAGAAGCAGGCTGCATGCCGCAGCAGGGTTGTCCCCTCAAGGGGACTTTGACAGGCTGGAGATGGGGATGGAGAGAAAGCCACTGCAGGCTGGCCAAGGGCAAGGTCACAGTATGCCCTGGGCAGGAGAAGCCCCTGAAGGTGGACAGCCAAGGGTGGCAGGGCAGATGTGCTAGAGAAACTCTGGGTCAGGGTGGAGGTGAGCAAGGGTGGCCAAACGCCTGCCAGTAGGGCTGTGGGGCCAGGAGTGCAGCCGGAGAGGCGTGGGGAGGGGGTCTGCCTGCTCGTGGCACGTCTCCAACCGCTTTTGCAGTCCAAAGTCCAGCCTGGGGCTCCCCCAGAGCAATGGATGTCAGGTGCCTGGAGCAAGCGTGGCTGAGGCCCCCGTGCCCCAGGGGTCTTGTGGGAGGTTCAGAGATGGGATGGTTTGTGGCCAGGGATGGGGCTTGGTCACCTGGGGCAGTCAGCAGCTGTTACCTGGCCAAGCAGAAGGGTGCAGGGACTGGGCTTTCGCACACACCAAAAGGGCACAAGGACACAGCTTGGGAAAGGGAACAATGCAACAAGGCAGAGAAGGCACATTTGCCCCCCAGGACAGGGCTGACCTGGGAAGGTTGCTCAGAGAGTGTGTGGGATCTCCATTGCGGGCAAAAGTCTGCTCCTGTTGGCCTGGCTATGACATGGCCACTTTACCAGGTGACCTCCAAAGGTCTTTTCTGACATAAATAACTTTATGACTTTATGACTGTCACTGTCAAGCAGAGAACACCAGTTCTTATAGGTTACCACTTCACTGTCCATCCAAATAGGGCCCTACTGGGAGAAGAGAGACGCTGTCATCCTTAAGCACTGAAGCAGAAGACTCACGGGATCAAGCAGCAATGCATGCCAACTTCCAAGAGAAGGTGTGAGGCCGTGGTTGTGGCATGAAGAAAACCCAAATCCATTATGAGGTGAAGTTCCAGGGAATATATATGAAGAAATGAATTTTTACTAAAAGCGATTTGTACCTGGCTCCGGGGTGAGTCTGAATGTGGAAAGTAAATGGCAGCAGAAGAGCGCTTGTAGCTTTGCACCATGTTCTTCCATTCCTGGTTGGTATATATGTAAAAAAACCCCAAAACCCAAAACAAAAAACCACCAACCATGGTTCATCCATTCCCTTCACAAACCTCCTACTGAGTTCTGACCAACACGCTTCATCAGGCCACCCAACAAAACAAACACCAGAGCCCCGTATGTAGGGAAGAGACCTGACACTCGCCCTCTGTGCTTCACCTTCATCACCTCTGCAGTGAACTTGCAACTAAAGCATCTTTAAGCAATAACTTCAATGATGGAAATGAGAATTTCTACCAATTGTTCCTGTTAATAATAACTTGAGCTATTTCAGTTAGCTCATCAGCTTTTCCTTTGTCAAATAATTGGTGGGAAACACTGGTATTTAACTACTCGTGATCCTTTTTCTCTATTGTAAATTCTGTTTTGGTAATGATAAACAGTCTTGTGAAGGGCAATTCAGTCTAGGGAGTGCCTTGAGATAACTGTTTGAAAAGAACTGGTGTTGTTCCTTGTTCCTTGTCATCAGAAATGGCACGAGCCTGGCTTACACCAGAGAGGTTCCGAAACATCTTGTAATCCTGTTAGAAGTGGTGAAGCCAGTGGAGTGCGGCGCTGGTAAGATCCAAACTCCTTTTGTGAGGTCAGAATCAGATTTTTACCTCCTGTATCCCAGGTGGCTGGGTGGCTTGTGATGGACCAGGGGAAGACAAAGATGTGTGCTCCATCAAACGTGGGGCATTTTTCTGTGTGAAGGTTTCAGTATGTCATGAGTTATGAGAATGGGCAGCACTCCGCAGCCGTGAAAAGGCTTTTAAGGAAACAGCATCAGTCTGCACTAAAGCACAAAATGCACATAAGCAGAAAAATTATTTTTCTGTACAGACAGATGTGTAGCTTTGTGACAGCCACATCTGCGAGTATTTTAGTGGTACAAGGCTGAGGCAGAGGCAGGAACATGACAAAAAGGACCGTGATAGCTAGGGAGAGGACATACAGGTGGCATGTGGTGTTGTGGAATAACTGAGACATTGTGGGACAACTCGTGTGACTGACCTGCTGCAGCAGGTGCGTACAAGCTCCTCAGCAGACGCTGGCCAGGAGAACGAGAAGGGGTGGCCCTCTATGTGAGGGAGCAGCTGGGTTGTGTGGGCTCCCCTGTGGGGTGGGCGACAGGTGGGTGACAACAAATGGGCCAGGGTTGGAGAAGAGGGCAGGGAGACAGATGACACCATGGGGGGCTGTTACCGACCACCTGGTCTCTGGCCACCGACACTATTTCTCTGGTGGGACTTCAACCTCTCTGACATCAGCTGAGGGGGAAATGCAGTGGGGCACGAGCTGCCAGGGGCATTTCTGGAGGGTGTCAGGGATAACTTTGTGGTACCGGTCCTGGAGGGGCCATGCAGGGACAAGGCAGAGCTGGGCCTGCTGGCCAGTAGCAAGGAGGAGCCGAGGGAGAGGTGGCAATCAGAGGCAGCCTTGGCTGTAGTGACCATGAAGTAGTGAGATCAAGATCTGGGGGAGAGTGAGCATCAGAGGACAGATCCCAAACTTTAGGTAAAGAAGGAAACTTTGGCATGAGCTGAAGAAAAACTAAAGTAAGGGGTGGGGGGAGAGGTACAATGCAAGTTGCGCTGGTTTAGATTGTCAAGGGCCCCAGCATGAGAGCGAACATGATGCTTTTCCACAGGACAGAAACTTCAGCATATTGATAGCCTCAGGTGAAAAGCCAAGGAACTACATTTTGTTAAGCAAAAAGTACAATCACATCATTAGTTCTGGGCTCTGCACTCTTTCATTCTGCAGCACATACACTGTAAGTTGCACCTCTGTAAAATGTTTTGCAGGGACGTAGGAATCAGCGTTCAGGCGTTTCTTCATTCCTTGCTGTGGGCTGAGCTCCCTGATTAACTTACTGCTCCCATGACACATGGTCAGCAGGTGTCTCCAATGGTGCATTACATATCTCTGGCAGGAGGTGCTTGAGGTGCCTCAGAAGAGGAGACAGAACTGGACAAAGTCATTACCACTTGAAAAATGAGGGGACACATACACAGCCCCCATGGTTGTCCCCAGTACGTTGAAAAGGAGATTTTTCTCCTTTTTCACTATGAAAAATATTGAAAGGGAATGTGTTAGGTACAAACAAAATACCCCCTTACCCCCCCAACCCAACTAACCAACCCTCCCAACAAAATGTTTCAAATGTTTCAGTTCAGATCAAGCTGACCAATGAAAATGCTTCCCTGTTCAGTGAAATTAACAATTTTGTTCTGGGATTTTCTTTTTTAATGGCATGAAATTTATGATCTATGTTTTTTAGCTAGTAGTTCCCAGATGGTCTTTATTAGATACTAATTTCCTAGAAACTATTAATGAGATACTGCTAAATCCCTTAGGTCATGCTGAAAATCTCATTGCAAATAATGGAAAAATCGTTTTGGTTTTATATGTATATATACTGGGAAGAAATAGATACACCTCTAGGGACCATACTACTTCCAATTATTTGAAATGAAATAAATTCAAATTACTTTGAAAGTACTCAAAATGATGATTGAAGTTGCTCTTATCTGAAGTAATTTGTCTGCATTTATGGGTTGCTATACTTAATACTGATGACACATTCCAGTTCATTAATAACTTTTGAAAAACGTAGCATCAGATCCAAGCTTTCAATGATAGTGATGAAAGCTGTGGTTTGGAAATTTGGTATTTCTTTAGTTCATTAGAGATTCAGCAGTCTCAGTGCTTGTGAATTGGTAGACACAGAAGTTTAATAGTTTTTGTTCATTTCTAATTTTTGTAAGATTGTAAAATTTCCAAGCCCATAGAGAGTGTGTACTGTGTAAATGCCATCTTGGCTTTCCTACTCTAGCAACAGCTCATAATCCACCATATTTCTTCTGGCCCCTAAATGAATTTTTTCTTTAAATAACACAATCTTCAATTTTGCAGCTCTTTGCAAGGGGTTCATCAGGTCAGTGCTGCAAGGAAGGGATCAGTTTCATTCCTTCCCTCCTTTCTTGAGCACTGCCTCCTGGAGAGCTGCACCTGCCATCTGCAGGGGATGGGGTGCAGAGGATGGCTGCATGGTGGGGCAGAGCCACCCTGCCCTGGAGAGTCCTGAGCAGAGGCCTGTGAAGAAGGGGGGATGCAGCTCACATGGGGTCCCCCTCCCCTTGGTTAAGCAGGTCCCTCCACAAGTGAAAGGTCCCTTCACTCTCTGAGGACCTCCCTTAGTTACTAAGACCTGAAGCGCTCAAACGAGAAACAAACCCACCAAACCTAAACCAAAAAAATGAAAAAAACACTGGTACCAAAAGCCCACGCATTAGCTCTGTATTACTGGTAGTGATTGACAGATAAGTAGGCAACCTCCTTTAGCGTCTTCATTTTCTAACTAGTATAGCTATCAACAGATAAAAGCAGCCTCATTATTTATTTGCCCCTGTTTTGCTATAAAACATTTTTTTATTATTATTATTTTGGTTGCAAATTTACACCAAACCCATGGCAAACCCCTGACTTCAATGCAGATGTGTACACTATGAGTAGGTGTAAATGATCCCACAAATCCAGAAAAGTGTGATTTTATTTACATGCTTCCATGGAAATGCTTTATGCCTCACCCCCCCACCCCCCCCCACCCCCAAAACCCCATTACTCCCCAATAAATCTCATATTTAAATTTCACAAAGAACCCTTTATACGTTCTTGCAGAACAAATGCAATCACTGTGTCATCCAATACAGCAACAATTGTCAGGAGCTAAGAGGTAATTAGAATTATTGTCTAACTAAATTGCTTACGATAGATCTAGCCCTACCATTTATTAAAATCTTGTTCATTATGCTGTTCTCTTTCTGCCAGGAGAAAATCAGAAAATGGAAAGTGCATTAGATGTGTTTTGCTGTTATTGTGCATAATGCTACCTTTAAATAACTGAAATAATAGTCTTGCTATCAATATCCTTACACTGGAACTGTGTTGGTCACAGCTGCCTGCCTAGTGAAAGTAGGTAAACCTAACTGCTCATTTGCGTATGCTACTGTTTTGGTAAACCACTTAGCTTTTGCTGCCAGCTGCCTCTTACAGCCAGACAAGGTGATTCATTTGGGATGTTTCTCAGCTCTGCCTTGGTCTGTGAGCACGCAACTAATTGTTGTTCAAACCACTACCTTTTGATATGACTAAAATGCTTTAAAAAGCTTGGTTTGAAACAACTGAGTGCCAATTAAAGCATCCTCTTTTGTCACAGGAACTATAGGAAACTACACAGATGCCTCCATCCTGCTCACTACAGAAACACTGAAGTAACACAATATGCCACCATGAGGTAGAAAACTCTTTAGTGTTCTGGGGAATTTCACAAGATGAGCAGATCTGGACTTGCTGTGGTTAAGATTAATTGGCATGCAAGGACTGCTTGCAACAAAAGAGTTGCATTAAAGCCCCTTTTGTGAAGCAGTCAATGAAGGCTGCAGCATTTTCCTGTTCTAGGGAGCCTGAAAGACATTTCTTTCCATGGCACTCTCCACCAGACACAGCTGTCACAAGGAGGACTAGCATCCCAGAAGAAGTATATACCTGTTAAATTCAAACTTTGACCTCACCCTTAAGGCCTTCCACAGCCACTCTCCATTCCGCTGATGCCTTTTCATTTTCATGCGCACAGAAATGCCAGGCACTGAGATGAAGACCTTTATATTTTGACTGTTCTCTAAAAACAGCCCCAGGGCGGAGTTATGTAGCTTTTATTTAACCTGTCTTCATCGCTGTTGGGAAGATGGGGATGTAATTCGACTGCCATTGTAACAGAAGAGGCAGCTGAGAATCAAAAACTTACAGCCTCAGAGAGAAGATGAATGGGGAAAAACATTTTCTGCCGGATTTCCCTAAGTTAACTTTTCTCCCTCTCAACATATGCACACGTGGAGAGCTATTGGGTGACAAGCATAGTAATGCTAGCCTAAATTGGAAATGAAAACTGTCTGAAATGGGAGGTCAAACTGAATGCAGTTAGAGCAGCCTAAACAGAGAGAAACTTACTTAACCTACACTGATTTGTTCCTATCAGGTCTCCCATTGATGGGTAAAATAACGAGTCTGATTGTTACTGTAACCTTGACAAGACTGCTATGCGCCCTGTGTACCTCTGCATGGCCCTGCTGCCCTGCAGGGTTCATTTTTTCAAGTGCTTTGCTTCTTCCTGCATGGGAAGCCATGACCTGTAGCATCAGTCTAATTAGAGGAGCATGCAGCCTGCTGTCTTCAGTGGCAAACCATTAGTTTGAAATCGCTGGCTAGAATTCAATGAGAAGAAAAAAGGTGGCTTGGAACAAGGTGGGATATTCCAGGATTTTAACCTTCCACTTTGATAATCCTCTTTTTACACTGGGTCTCTGATGAAGTGCAAAACAAACAGTCTATGTTTGTCTTCCCCCTGCTGTCACTCAAGTTTTTAACTTACAGATTGAATTTTCAACAGTCTTTTGTATGTGGGAAGAGTCCAAAGATTCTACGTATTCTCTTAAATTAACAAATCTGGGATAAGTGTGACAGACCCTAACTCTTCAGAAAAAAAAAAAAAAAAGAAAAAAAAAAAAAGAAAGATGATCGTCTCTGTCCTGTCTTGTGTCCTGTTGGAGGAAATCCAGCTTGAAACCTTTCAGCAGCACAGCCTTGTGGCTTGGATCAGTGTGTGTACTCTCAAACAGCTGGTGCATCCCCAGGAGCTACTGGCAAACTGGCAGTGCACCTGTAACGTAACACTGATACCAATATAACAACGCACTGAATGTTATTAGTACCCTAATATGCTTTTAGTTATTTTATAAATGGTTTATTGCATTTTACTGAGAAAGTGAAAAAGAAATTTGATTTTCCTTGGCACAATTTCTAGATTTGCAAAGCCCAACAGTTTCCCACAGGGTCTGGACAATTCTTTTTGCTTCAGGTCTCTTAAAGCCACTTGTACTTAAATGTCCTGCTCTCTTGAGCAGATACCACCTTCTCCACCCCGCTTTTTTTCCTCTTCCTTTTTAAGAACAAAAATAAGCACAAAGATCAAGGAATATAGTGTATTCTTCTTTTTCTCACTCCGGTTGCTTTGTGTAGCTTCACTGAGAAACAGCAACCTGGCCTGAAGAGGCAATACAGGTTGCATGGGGATGGGGGACACATGGAAATTGGTGAGGAAAATCTTTCTGGGATATCAAGGTAATATGAACAGCCTTTCCCTGTATGGATGCTTTTTGTGCTGCCTTTGTGCTCAGCGTTCAGGCTGGCCCACAACGGCAGCAGGAGGAAACCAGGGCCTGTTTAACACGACTCATCTGTATTGACCATGGACCTTGCTGAGGGCAGGTGATACACGGCTGAACGCCTTCGGTAGGAAGCTAAGGAGGAGCCTATGGAATATGTGTATGTGCAGATTCACTTCTCATGTCCTGAGTAGTTGCATAATGCTTGAAACATCACCAAGAAGCAATTAATCTTGACAAGCTGCTTACAGAATTCCTACTATCTTTCTTTTTTTTTCTTATTAATATTCCCCACCCCCCACCCCACCCCACCCTTTGCGGCGAATGAAGAGACGGGACGCAGCTTGATGCAAGCAAATGTCAATTTATTGTACAGAAGCACGAGTTTTTATACACTTTCAGAAGCTGCGCGTTTTAAACAGATTGGTTCTTGAAGCTAAGCCTTGCATACTAGGCAATCCCTGATTGGTGGTTAACTGCCATCAATTAACAACAAGGTGTTATCTTTCCTTGGCGCCATCCTTGGCGCCATCCGCCCCCCACCCCCCTGTGCTCTGCAAACATGCCTCATCATGTTAATTGTTGTCTAGACAAGCTCAAGCAAATTCCCCTCAGCTAACTGATTGCCGCGCATGGTCCCAGTTTGCAGACCGCTCCTGCATCTCCCCCTTCCTGTTGCACAAAAAGAACCTTTGGAACCGAACAAGTAAAAACAAGGTATAAGTAATAGAACAAATAAAAAACCAACTAAGACATTATCAGTGTCAAAATAACCCACTGTCTCTATTCCATACAATTTTACAATTTCCCCTTTTTGTTTTTGAGCAGCTAGTGCCAGGTTTGCCATGTTCTGCAGGGCCCTTGCAAACATGACAGCAACCAAGGCAATAGCAAACAAACAATACTGCCAATTGATTGAATGAATGCCAAAAAAGGCTGAAATTTTCTCAGATTTTGATAACGTGTTGCTGCAATGGGGCGCCTAAAATCCACGCAGCGCATACCATCAGAATCCTCACAGCCATATCCTTGAACCAACAACAAAAAGCAGTGGCAATTTTGACTCACATTCTTAACTGCCTACCAAACAACGTGATTTAACTCTTTAATGCTTTCCCTGCTGTTACTCCGGATAAGAGAAGAACGGCTGCGACACGTTCCCATCACAGCCTCCCACTACATTAACATCTACAGAAAGACAATTATCGACACTCAAAGTGTAAACAATATCATCTTCTTTTGGATTAACATTATACATAGGTGGAAGGGCACACCAAACAAGAACTGGTTCAGTCAAAAAGTTCAAAACATAGCATGCCTTCTCTGAACATACCTCTGGGGTCATTCCCTTCATTCCCTCTCTTTCTTATGCAAAGAGAAACACTTTTACCATAACAGAGAAGCCCCTATTTACATCTCTGAGCCCGGACACAAACCGCAGCTGTATGCTCCACCAGGCTCAGGGCAGAAATCATACATGTAGTTACATAGCTATAAATCTCTACAAGCATGCAGACACCCATTAAACACTAGATAACCATGTTTATCTTTCCTATTCTCCTTCACAATACCTAGCTGTTCTCTCATCTCTTGTTAGGTCAAATATTCTCCAGTTTCCTCTCCTGTATATCTCCTCAGACATTCTCTATCCTCCCCTTTTTTGCTTGTTAGTTGCAAGGAGGCAAAGGGTGTATGTAGCTGGGTGACCATGACCTGCTTTATGTTACAATCAACTAAACACTGGATACAGAAAAAAAAGCATGGGAGACCTAAGGCAAACGTCACTAAGGTGGTTAAAGATAATTATAATAAATCCTGTAATACTTTTGAGTCATGGCCCAAAGTTTCCCAGCCGTGAGAAGAGACCAAAGGCATCCCGCCCCTGGCTCTGTTGCAGATCTTTGTTTTAAGGCTTTTGAGTTTTGTATACTTTTGTAAATTAATTCACAGTGGTCACTCAGATTCACGTAACACATCCTATCAAAGCCTTCAGACTTGTGTCCCTGTGCTAATAATAAAAATCAATAGCAACTCGGTTCTGTAGCAACATATGATGGACAGAATCAACATCTGTTAATAAGCCAGAAAAAAAAAGAACCGTATTTGTAGTATTACTTTGTTTAGCAAGCTAGCAGCCTAATTTACTAAGCAAGTTAAAAGCGTGTACTATTCTTACAGAAGAGATTAGAGAAGCAAAAATCTGTTATGCTGCATTCCAGAACTCAGCCTGAGAATTACAGTCTGCTGTGAGTTCTGCGTTACAATCATTTGACACATGTTGGGGTTGCGATTGTGAAAGTTGCCCGTTTACAATTTTCATTGACATTATCACAGCTAGTTGTTTTAAAAGCATCCCTTGAGCTTCCTCTTGCTCGACTTGTTGCAAAATATTCTGAAGCCAATCGATCAAGTTAGTATTAAAGTTAGTGACTCTCTAGGACCCTGCAAGACTGTGGCAAGACTCCCGCATCCGGACTGCCTTAATAGCCGTCTCATTCATTTGCAAACAGTTGTCCCTGGGATACCTTGCCTGAGTCACAGAATCGGCACAGTTAATTTTCTCCAGCCAACTGCTCATAGTTAACAGCAATTCCCCGATTAAGGTTTTCAATCAAGGCCACTACACATAGCTCACAAAAATCAAATAACCACATCATATACTGTATCAGTTAGTACCATACAAAGCAATGACTTCCAATCATGCAGTGTGAGTGCATAAGGCTCTGCCATCACTTCAAGAAGGGACATAGCAAATGTATTATGAATCCTCCCTTCCCGCACTGCTTTGCTTAACCCTTTAACAGCCTCGTATTGCACAGGCTGCCACTCTGCAGGTTGATTTGTCTGACAAAATACTGAACATGCCATAGCGACTCCCAAAACCCATCACTGAAGTGTTTCCCACTTGCATTCCTGCCGCCAATCCCTCAGATCCCTTTCACCCTCCCCAAAAATACAATCAATGCATCAGGAGAGACAAGGGGGTGGGGGAAAGGTCTACCTCCTTTTCCAGATCTATAGGACCTGGATCAAAAGGTTTATCAGTGTCAATAAAATCATTGTCCGAGTTGCCCTGTTCCCGTGCTTGGTCCTGTGTTGTGAGGGTCGCTGCAATCAGTGACAGAAGCTTTGGAGGCAGAGGAGGTGTGGACAGAATCGCCATCACTGATGGTGTCTTGAGAAGAGTCGTGCTGTCGGTGGAATTTACAGCTTCCTCTGGTTTAGCACCGTTAGTAGAATTAGTCCACACTTGGCAAAGAGTAGTCAGAATTTGCCACCAAGATGCTAAATGCATTCCCGACACGGAGTTCCCCTCCGCGGCAGCATCATACAATTGGCTGCTGTCTGTACACACTTTCATTCTTTCAAAGTCTCTAAAGTTTCTTGGCTGCTCACCTGTCTCGATGAGTACAGGTGTTATCCTCGGGGTTTAGGTTGTCCGCCTGGTCCAGACAGCCAGACGATCGTTCAGCCAAGCCGTCTCCTCCGGAACACAGCCCTCTTCCACGAGCTGTCTTTTTTATCGACCAGTTCCGTCCTTATTCTTCCAAGGCTTCGGAACACCACCATAGGGGTCACCATTTGAGGAAACTGAGGCACGGACTCCCTGATCTGACTAGAAGACCCTTCATGAGTCCATATACGTCTCTTTCTGGGGACGAACCCTGGATCCCCGTTACGGATTTCCCACAGCTCACCTCTCAACTCCGGAGGGATTTCTGGCCGGCTCCTGCTTCCTTTCAGCAGATCATTCAAAGTTCTGTGGGATTCGCTGCATGTCGCTCAGATAGGCGATTCGAGAGCCCTTCACGTTAGATCCTTAAACGCATCACGTCGGGGTCACCAATTTGCGGCGAATGAAGAGACGGGACGCAGCTTGATGCAAGCAAATGTCAATTTATTGTACAGAAGCACGAGTTTTTATACACTTTCAGAAGCTGCGCGTTTTAAACAGATTGGTTCTTGAAGCTAAGCCTTGCATACTAGGCAATCCCTGATTGGTGGTTAACTGCCATCAATTAACAGCAAGGTGTTATCTTTCCTTGGCGCCATCCTTGGTGCCATCCGCCCCCCACCCCCCTGTGCTCTGCAAACATGCCTCATCATGTTAATTGTTGTCTAGACAAGCTCGAGCAAATTCCCCTCAGCTAACTGATTGCCGCGCATGGTCCCAGTTTGCAGACCGCTCCTGCAACCCTTTTCATCTTGGGATTTTCTGCCTTTCATTTCAGGTCATTCTAAATCAAAGCCAGAGCTTTCTTTAGGCACGCTACACTTATACCATGAACCGTATTATTCCCTTTTTTGCTTGAACGAGACCGTGGGATGGTTTTACTGAGAGACACTTTATTCCAGAAAAGCAGAATTTTGCTGCTGCTGCTGTAATGGAGAAGATGCCAACATGACTGAACAAGGAGGAGGGTTCAGTGTGCTTTTCTGCAGTGTGATGGCACTGGAAGAATAGTTGTGTAAGACGTTGCTAAACTGGCAGAAGATTCTTGACGTGAATCTTCTGTTGCTTTTCACTCTAAGTGCACTTTTGCAGGGTAAGAAATTAGCCAATACAATGGCTATCAGTTGCTTTGCATACTGAAAGGCAATGGCTTTCAGCCTTGAACATTCATTAAAGACACTTTATGAAAAGCCTCTTTCTCCCAAAGCATTCCTTTTGGCAACACTTCTGTACTTCCCTGGTTTTCTTGATTTCTTTTCACAAGCACAGAAGTGTTTCCCTGATTTTGCAAGACTTAGTCACTAAATTGGTATTACATATACTTCGCAGTTTTGCCTTCAAGAGCAACTTGATGTATCTCAGTGATAATATAGCCCTAAAAATTTCTAGTGCCCATTACATGTTCCTCTGGGACCTGGTCTTGACTGTGAAAAAAGCACCAGTGCATGCAGAAAAACGGAGTCAACAAAGCAGTTTCAGTTCTGATAGACAGTTTTCCACTGTGAGAACTGCAGGTTTTCAGTCAAAAAAGGCTTTTTTATGCTCTTTCAAAAAGAGCATTTTTCATGCTCTGTGGGTTTACTCTAAATCCTGATTCCCTATTTCCTTTGCTTCTTCCTCTAGTACAACATTAACAATTTAGAGTTATGAAGGGCAGCAAAGGTTTTGGTATAATCCTAATGCTTTTCATATAATCATGATAATGCAATTCCTGTGACTTGCAGTGCAACATTTTTGAATATATGAATTGTTCAGCAGTTGGGCAGTTGTTGGTGTTTATACTTGCATCAAGTATTCTCCAAGATAAGTAAATAGCAAGAATAATCTCAAATTGTTCTACCTTGTGTTGCTGAACTCTTTGAATATCTCAGGACCCATTTCCCTTTATTACTAGCATTGCCTGCTTGATATACGCTGTTCAAGAACACTGTACTGACTATAAAAATAAGAATATATCTCGGGAGACTGTTTGGCTCTGTAATTTCTGCTTCTAGAGAAAATTGAGTGAATGAAGTACAATGACCACAATGTCCATGAATCACCTCCTCTGGAAGGCAGGAAGATGTCTGACCAACATGTGTTCATGCATAGTGAGTATCTTTCCGTGGACTTGGGGGCAGATTTGCAAAAGTTCTTTGGGAGAAATATTTTCTCAAGTTTTTAACCACACAGACATCTCCTTGCCTCCTTAAGTTCTTAAATAAACGTATAGGTATGGCACGGGAGGCTACCAGGACTTTTGAGGCAGAAAGACCTCCCTTCTGACTCTTCATTTAGAAGTTTTCAAGGCCAGACTGTCCCATTAAATAATCTATTCTAGCCTCTTGTGCAGAAATATAATATAAGAGGCAGGGTAAGTACGTTTGTAGGAATGACAAGACAGTACCGTCAGACAGATGATAATTTCTCTTATTTCAAATACTTTGTCCTGGATTCAGCTGAGATAGAGTTAATTTTCTTCCTAGTAGCTGGTGCAGTGCTGTGGTTTGGATTTAGTTTGAGAATAACGTTGATAACACACTGATGTTTTGGTTGTTGCTGAGTAGTGTTTATACAAGTCAAGAACTTTCAGATTCTCATATTCTGCCAACAAGAAGGCGCACAAGAAGCTGGGAGGCGACACAGCCAGGACAGGTGACCTGAACTAGCCACAGGGATATTCCATACCATAGAATGTCATGTTCAGTATATGAACTGGAGGGAGTTGGTTGGGAGCCACCGATAACTGCTGGGGGACTGGCTGGGCATCGGTCAGTGGCCGGTGAGCAACTGTGTGTTGCAAATCACTTTGTTTTCTTGGGTTTGATTCCTGTTTCTTTTTCATTATCATCATCATCATCATTATTATTATTACTGTTACGATTATTGTTGTTGTTATTGTTTTTATTATTACTATTAATACTATTATTATATCTTACTTGGTATTAAACTGTTCTTATCTCAGCACAGAAGCTTCACTTTTTTCCCTATTGTCCTCCCTTGCTCAAAGCAGGGAGCGGGGGAGTGAGCGAGCAGCTGCATGGTACTTGGTTGCTGGCAGGGGTTAAACCACGACATATTTGCATCTCTGTAATTTTCAGTTATTGTATAGTAAAGATTTAGAATGGATTTACAATTAAAAATAATGAAGTGGAAAATGAAAACAGGAAATATTGAACAGGAACAGAATTTTCTTCTCAGTATTTGCAACTGAAATGACTCGTGAATAGGACAAGCAGACGTGCAGATGAAATGAGGAAGGGATAATTACAGTTCAAGATGTTAAACTGTGGGATTTTTTCTTTTATTTTATTTTCCTCACTGAGAGTCAAACTCAGTTTGCTGGTAATGCTTCTTATGGCACTTCATAGCTCCAGGCGTAGAAAGAGCAGATCAGTTGTGTTGCAGGGGCCTTTCTGTGCACACTTCAGCAGGACTCCGGTGGGCACCGGTGGGGGTGGCACGGCCGGCCGGCTTTCAGCCAGGGAACAGCGGACTGTGTGCTCAGGTGCCGCGCAAAAGGAGAAAGGCAGAGAAGGGGGAGACATGAGGTGGCAGGTCTCTCCACAGGCTGTGTGCCTTGAAACAGTCAGGACGCTGTAAACAAAGAAGAGGCATTTATGGGTGCTGGGGACAGGTCAGGACAAGCTGCGTGTATGCAGAATTCTTCTGTCCATAGCGGTGAGAGGGGACCATTCCTTCAATTTAAAATCCTCGTTGGTTCCTATTATATATATTTGCCTCATTTCTTTCTTGGGAAAACAACTACTTAAGGCAATGGGTAGTTATTATACTACACTAATATATTTACATACATATATATATATGTATATATATATATATACAGACATATATATGCACTATACTAATATGTAATAACTATATTCTTATGTCATACTAAAATATAATGTGATGAAGAGTTACTATACTATATGTACCAGACAGAGGATTATTGTTTCTCTGTCTCGCCTCACTTAGACTTACATTGTTAAATAATAATAATGACAATTATATTAACAACAACAATAATAAATTTAAAACCATTCTTGATCTGGATTTAAAAGATTATTTTAGCCTCAAACAATTTTCTGATTTGTTAATTTTTATGTTATCTTGAAAGTGTTTTTTTTTCAATCAGAAACAATATGATTTGATTTTATTTCTTTCATCGAGTGTAAGTAACATGGAATTTGACTTAGAAAAGAGAAAGCCAGTACTTTTGGTCCTGGAAACAACATCTGACAGCAGCATTTCCATCTGTAAAGTTATACACCTGCTTTAGAGAATCTGAGATAAGACAGCAGAAAGCATGTTTCAATTTCACAAAGTATTAATGCACAGGAAAAAATAAAATAGAAAAAAAAAGAAACTCATTCTACCATTGAGTTGCAGTGAAGTTCCCTTCTCACCAGGATAAGCCCATTGAGGAGTGTGTTCCACGCTGCTTTCAGCAGCAGGCTTACACAGGACTGGCCTACGAGAGGTACCCGGCTGTTTTCGCTGAGACGTGCTAACTTTGCTTCCATCTCTGGGTAGCTGCGCTTGAGGTTGCACTGCTTTTCCACCATAAAAATATCTTAGCATACGGCTTTAATTTTTTTAATTTTCAACATCATATTCAGTCTCTGTGTGTAATTATCAAAGATGAACATGGGATAATCACGTGAATTGCGTGATTCAGAATGGAGCGCATCATGGCTTCAGACAAAATGATAGCTGCTTTTGGTGAGGTCTCAGAAGTTAAGAAAGGGAGCAAATGTCTGGCTTGTCATGATGGGACAGCTACAGTGGAGGTAGGGAACCGCCAGAAAGAGAATGGAAGATGAAGGGAGACACTTGTTAACATAAAAGCTGTCACAGGGGCCACCCAATTGAAGCACACTCAGAGGTTTGTAGAGAAACAAATGATGTAATACTGAAATAGTGCCAGAAGCAGACTGAGCCTGCAGTGATCTTGCATTCCAGAGAATTTCAAGGTCAAGAGCTTCTGAAAACTCTGCACACTTTGCTATAAATCTGATGTTTAGTGGCAATGTGTGATGTTATAGTTCTCTTTTAAGAAGGACTTTGATTTGACTTTATGCTAATTAAAATGATCAGCAATAGATTAAAAGAAGGAATGGACAAGTGCATGGTTTTTGAGGCTCAAAGGTGGTCTTCAGTGATCCTGTATCACCAAAAATGCAACTGACAACAGTGTACACTGTTTCATTAGAGTTTCTATGAAAATGACAGCTTCTTTTGCCAGGTTAAGCACAGTTTGCCATCAGCATTTGGACCATCATTGCAGTTAAGTAAATGTGAAATCAAGAAGTCACTGGGAATCTCCTATGTGAGGCAGCACTTGGGTTGTTGGCTTTAATGCTGATAAATTTGGTTTGCCTGTGCTGAAGGCAGAAACTTAAATCTTAATTGACTGCTAAATTCTGAATAATAAATTCCAAATTCCTTTAATGACTGTCATCAGCATTTTTAGGGTTGAGTGTTCTTGGAATACCTCTACTGCTGCTTCATTTGTCAGCCACCTGATGCAATGTGTTCCAGGCAGTGGTTCCTATCAGGGTCAATTTGCACACATTATCAATTAAAATCTATAAATTTTGTCTTCTATTTGAAAATGTGACTAGTAATTTTGCAAGGTTTTTTATGCATCTGCTGGTTTCCAGCCTCCTCTAACAGCCTGGCTTTCAACCTCTGGATGTTCAGGACTTCTCATTATAAGGCAGTACTGGTCTACAATATGGTCCTGGTCCACCTCTCAATAGCTTCATGGGAAAAGGAGGGAAAAGAAAAGATCATGTGGAAACCAGACTAGTGAGCCTCATGATGCTGAAGACTTTTATGGGACTGTTCTCAGGAGGGTTTGCCATGATGCTTTGCAACAAGAAGGAAAGAGGGGATTCACCTGTCAGACACAGTAGTACATTCAAAACTTTGATCATATGTTATTGAACTGAAGTCTCTTGAAGACTGTGTTTTCTTAAATTAAAATGCAGCCCACATTTTCCTTCACATTTTTGTATTTTACATCCTGAAAGACATCATACAGTAAAATTATGAAATATTACATTGCTTTTCTCAGTGCACCTTTTTGTACATGTTAATGTGTTTTTAATGCATATTAACATGCAAAAAAATTAGAAGACTTTTCACTTTATTATTTGCTGAGACCTTGTGGTTTGGTTTTAATGAGGAACAGGATGGTTAGGTCTTCACCGTCCCAGCATCTGAAACACAAATTGCCTTGCATTTCACTGCGAGTTTTCCAAATACACTTAAAGTCTTTGGAGACATGAGTTCCTTCTTGCTCTTCTGGTTCTGGAAACCTGAAAATTGTTAAACTGGAATAGAATTGTGTTGGTAAGGCACATTGAGCTGCTTTAAAATGCTACAACTCCTTGCAACTGAGGGCAAGGTTTTGCCAAGACTAGGACAAGAAATCAAGGTTCATTAAAATGTCATTAGTGGACTAAGGAAGGTCGCTAATTATCTATTTTGCATTGATTATCGGAAAAAATGCAAAGTTTATTTCAGCTAGTTTTAAGTAGTAAAAGGAATGTATTTGTGCCTTATCTTTTTATTTATTTGGGGTTTTAAAATTTAAGATAAATACTGCCTTCAATCCCTCTCATACCTTTTTGTAGAGGATGTACAAAGCTACTAAAACTTTTTTTTTTCATTAACTGTCTAAAGCTTTCATACAAAAACAACAAAAGAGATGTTCTGTACTTATGACTTTGATTGGGGAAAAAAAACCCAAACCCACGAAGGCCATTAACTGATACGAATGTGGTTGCTCTAGTTCGCAAAGAGCCTGAAACAACAGTGAGTGAATTATTAAACACAGTTGGGTTGGTGTTACTTACTCATCAAAGAACACAGAGAAAAAGAAAGGAACAACGAAATCTAAAGGCATAGCACATCTTGTCAGACTGAGGCTTGTGTACGCATGAGTATATATGAATAAGTAGCTAACAGAACAGAGAAGCTGTATTTATTCATAATTGGACCATTCAAATCTGAAGGTAAAACCAGTTACATATGAAAGATTTGTCCTTGAACTATTTATTTGATTGCTAAATTTTTTCTGTATGTGGATTTTTCAACAGTGACCTCTAGTCAATGCATTGGTCAGAGAGACTGAGCAAAGGGTGTTTTCCCAAGCCATGTTTGTAACATAACTGATATTTCAGCAGAACAGCAGTGAATGTAGTGTGCATTTCTGGAATGGTGCAATTTGGCAGTTCAGAAACAAAGCAGCCAAGCAGAAAAGGAAACTCTGTGACTCTGTCCTTACAGCAGTTTGACCACATCAAATCCATGGAACTTCTGCCCTAGTCTTAAGTGACAAAAGAACAAAGAGAAGATAGCAAGATAACAAGCAAGACAGCTGTCTTACTCAAAATTCAAGGTTTTGAATTTTCAGAATCAAATTAGTACCATTTTTTTTATAAAATACAGGGGAAAAAAGTAAGAGGAGATGGTCAAACAGAGGAAATTCTTTTTGCTGCTTTTAAAAGAAACATATTTGTAATGTTATTCCTTTTGACAGACAGTGTCATTTTGAAGGAGAGAAAAAAGAAAACAATGAATCTAAGAAAGGGTGTTAGGAAAGTAATGGTAATTTCCCAAGCAATGTGAAGAGCAGAGGTTTCTGTAAAGTCTGGGAACATTCTATGTCTCTGAGCAGTTGCACTTTCAAAAATTAGGTTTTAGTGCCTCCCACCAAAAAGCTGTTTCACTATCAGCTGTACAAGGAAAAACCACGAGTAAGCTATCTGTTTGGTTGCATGTCTCTGTTTTGAGGGTAATGGAATGGTTGCAATTCTTCCCTTAGCAGATAACTTAATATCAGGTACAATTACTGAAAGTATATGTAAATTCTTATACAGCAAAAAGTAAGTCTAATATGCAGATTAAGTTTTATAGTGGTATTTCTACATTACTTTTTTTATATCTTTCATTGAAATAATGGAGAATTCAGGAGCTTTCGTTAGCAGCTCCTTCCCTCCTCTCACAGTTCGTGGGACAGATATAGGGTACCTATACCCAGGAGACTTTGCATATATACCTGCCAGCAAAAATTGCTTCTTGCAAGCTATGCAGATGGATTTATTGGTGTTGTCAAAACCAAATGCTTATAGTGGACATTGTCTGAGCAATGAAAATGAATAGTTAACAACTATAGAAATCATATTGTAACCTTCAAGGGAACATCCATGATCAGCGTAATGGATCTCTCCAATGACAGCCTGGGAATTTTGGTTAATTATCTTTTAAGAACAGTTTGCTCTTCTTGCAGTTTATCAATTACAGCGAAACACTAATCACTAATCTTGACAGCTGTGGTTATAACCTTGGCGCCTCTGTCTAAGCACCCTGCATCTTTTCTGCAAAGGCAGTATAACTCACCTGTTTCCTTCAAATTTACCTGCCAGTTCTCGTTTTCCACCCAACCAGTTCTGTCACCTGAAGAATCAGAAAGGAACAAATGGGTACTTTTCCTCTTTGCCCTCTCCCACATATTTTCTGCCCAAGGTTGTCTCTGGGGTGTTGGGAGATGTGGAGTCCTGCCATTCCATACAGGGAGAAAGCTTACAGCTCAGCATTGTGCAGACTGACAGGAACGCCTCAGCTGGTTTTGAACAGCATGAAGGAGAGCACTTAGCCACCTCGAGGGTCTCCCAGGGGCTCTGTTAGCCCCACGTGACTCAACAGCTACTCCTTTTCCAGCTGAAACTTTCTTGATGAGAAGCTTTTTTACGTTCAGAATAAGCCCCACCAATTGACTATCTTAGCTGTCTAGCAAAAATATTTACACTGGTAAGGAACTGACATTTATTATATACTAGTTAATTTGAAATAACGTGTATTTTTGGCTTATCTGCCTTGTCCAGCCAACAAGTTGATACCTAGCAATTTTGTAAAAACACATTGTATGCACAGATTAATTCAAAATGCACAGATTAATTCAAAATGTAATTAAATATTTTTATGGCATTGCATGTAATGAATCTACTTGGTTTTCTTCACTACAAAAAGAGGTGCCAGGAAAATAAAAAGCTGTAAAAGAGTATGAATCCTGTTGAGGTAACCCAGGCTGCCTGAGTACACCCTGAACTTTCTGTGGCTCTTCTCTTTTTCTCTTTTCTGTAGCTTTTCTGAGCCACTTTTCCTTTCTTACATCCTGCATGGCAGATGAATTTGAAATAATATTCAAAAACAATCTGTTAACAACAAGAACAACAGGGAGACAATACAGTGGGACACATTATTATCATTAAACATTCAGAATCTGTGTTGTGAAAGGACTTAATCAAAGCAAAGATATTGTCACATGAAGAGACACACAGTCCCTGCTCCTGAGCCCACTTTCAAAAAGGTGCAGTCCAGGTGTGAATATATATGAATTTTGCAAAGTCTATGAATCTCCCATGGGAAAGTAGTTTATTTTAAAATTGGTCTGATTTACTCATCATCTTGCTTATCATGCCTCCCTAAGACGAAGGACCTGTTGATAACTTTGGAAACATTTTTATCATCTGGTTTCTCATCCAATGGATTATCCATAATTCATTCTTAAAATTATTATGAAATTTTTCACACTCCAAGACTGCCCAAAATGAAGGGCTTAATCTCTGTCCGTACTTCCAAAGAAATTAGCTGCTGTTCAATTCATTATTTTAAGATTAGTCCCCACTGAAGAGTTGAAATGGCATCCTTATCAGGTCTGATGATCTTTGTGAAGCTTTTTCACAGACACTGACATGCCTTCATTCTCTGATCATCTAACTTGGTGCTTTGAATTCCAGCTGAGCAGCAGGCACTTAAAAATTATGACAATAACATTCAATAACATGCCATTTTGGTTTCTGTTTATATTTTGGTTTAAGTAACTCTTATCAAGGCATTGCAAAATGTCTTTAAAAGAGACATGAAAAGTGCTTGGCTTTTCTATACCATTAGCCTGTTTTTTGTTTGCAAAAGAAAATCCTTTATTTTTATTTCATCTAAAGGAAGACAGTAGCTGGCATTTACTGATACCATCAATTACTTTGTATAGAATACCTACAAACTAGAATGAGTTATGCAGACAGTTAGGAACATAAAGGGCTTCCCTCGAAGACATTTTTACCACACCAGTCTTTCCAGAACTAGACTGGTAGTGGAAATATACTTCACCAGGTTTGTGGGGGGTTTTGCAAGAATTCCATTATATCACTGTATAATTTCAATAACACGTGACAGAGATTGCTCTGAAGGAAACTCATATGAACGTTCCTGAAACTGGCAAGTGGGGAAAGAGGTAAAAACATAAACATTGCTGTACTGAACTAGACCAAGGAGCTGTCAAGCCTCCTTTTCAGTGTCCACTCCCCAAAAGTGAAAGCCTAGGGTAGAAAATACTAGAGCAAGGCAAAAGTAGGTGAAGCATGCAGTGGTCTCTCCTTGGCAGTCCTTCCAGACTCCAAGTGAACTCTGACATGACAGTGATGTTACTGTAGGTAATGATACTCCATGGATTTTCCTTCCATGAATTTGTCTTATTACTTCCTGGAGAAAAGTGCATTCACAGCTGATGATAGAAGTTGTTTCTTGGATTAACCATCAAATGTTGAAAAACACTTTGGGAAGTTGTTTTGCAGCTTTCACGTCTTAAAATCATTTGATGTTTCCTAGTTCCTCTTCTGGAAGGGGCGGTGAGCAGCAAATCTCTATTCAGTCTGTCCCAGTCATTCAGTGTTGTATAGACCCTTGCTGTGCTCTTTTCTATTTCTTTCCAGATTGAAGCATCCCAGGTTGGGAGGACTCCAGGTGCATGTCACAATAGGTACATTTCAGCACAATTTACAAAATGAATGAAAGCAACTTTCTGCATTCAACACCTTGAATGGTGGGAGTGCTTGGACTTCAGAAGGTTGTTCTGCAGCATCACCTTCATTCCAACTTGTACTAAAAAAGCTCATAAAAATAAAGAAGGAAACAGTTGAGAAGGCGAAGCCTGCATTTGTTGATTACTAACAAAAAAAGAAAACTGAACTGAAGCTTTGTTAGACATCAACAATTTAGGTTGTTTTACCTGTCTTCCCTTTTTTACTTACTACTATCTGGATCTCGTGTGTGTAACATAATAGCAAATTGGCACCAACAAATTAAAAAAACCCAACCAACTGAACAAAATCCCTGCCTTGCTCTCATGAATCGCTGCCTGAAAGAGTTTATTTTCAGTCTAGCTTAAATGAAAATAAGGGGAAGCTTCCACAGATAGACAGAGTGGAAGAGATGCAAAGACAGCTTGATTACATGTTTTTGCTTGGATAACAAATCCCTGGTGTTGCTGTTAATGTACTCTGGGGATTTTTAGGCCAGCTATCAAAGAAGACAAATGTGTTTTCATTTTAAGCTGTCCAAAAAAGAACAAAAAATGCAGATCAAAATTTCCTGAAGACAGACTGCCTTTATGCAAGACATTTCTGGAATACTTTCACACTGGCATAAAAACTTCAGACACCCCTGGATAGTGTTTGTCAAAAGCAAGCATTAATTACAGGGGGGTTGGCGTGGGGTAGTGTTTGTGTGAGGAAACAAATGGCTGAGCAGTCAGTTGCTGTCCAAATGACAGTGGGAGCCTGGGTTAAAAGAGTGCTCTCAATAGCATCTTCAGCTGAGTCAGGAAAACCTCCTCAGACTGCTGTTCTGCTGTGTTCTTATAACCCAGATGTCTGTGGTTGCACATGACCACCCCAGCACGTGCATGATCCCTCACTACAGTTGTCTCTACTTGCAAATCATGTCCTACATATCCTGCACACCAGAGGCTGCCCGGCAAGGTTATTTCTTAGCTGCAGAAAGTTTCTATTGTCTAGATTTAAATGTCTGATCAGCAAGTAGTTGATCAGTTCTGCAGCAGAAGCTGCCTGGGCATCTCCAGGTCAATCCACCTGAGTGTTAATCAATGCATTTACACAGACAAGGGGACACAGCAGGAACTGCCTGGGACAATGTCTGGAATGGTCCAAAGTTCCCACCTGGAGAGCACTGCAGCAATCAATCAAACAGTTAATTGCAAAGGTGGCTGGGAGCT
The DNA here is from genome assembly GCF_017639655.2 of Falco naumanni. NCBI lineage: Eukaryota > Metazoa > Chordata > Aves > Falconiformes > Falconidae > Falco > Falco naumanni. The sequence goes on along the minus strand of NC_054080.1, from coordinate 11,002,214 downwards.
GAGCACCTTGCTCCACGCTGGCCCACTCTCTCCAGCCAGTCCATTGTCTCGCCCTTGCAGGTGACTGCCCGGGTGCTCCAGGTCATCCAGGGAATTAATGATTCGAGTGCCCACAGCATGCACAGAGGCACAGCCGTGACATCCTGCTATGCCACAGTAACAACCGAACGACAGACTTGAATTTCACCGTTCTAATTTAAGTACCTTAGCTTTTGGCACACCTCATAGAGATAGATTCATACTTTCTAAGCCTTTCCTTATTAAAAGAGAATTTGAGAAAGCAGCTGAAAATGGCCCCTGATAACTATCATTAATCTACCTTTTTTTGTACAATATTTTTTGTACCATAAAAAATGTAATTGTGCCTAAGGAGACAATCTGCTGTGGCTAGTGATATAAACAACTATCCATCAAGATAATGAAATAAACCACTGACATTTTTTCACTAATTCTGAAATACTGTTAAGAACACCTCAACCTACATTTGTGTCTATATGTACAAATGCACATGCACATAAAAATATCCCTTCCATTCTGGGTCCTCTCTAGGTTTTGTATTAAACTAATTAAGGAAACAAATGAAGGAAACAACCAAAGAAAGTTTTGATATAAATTAAGTTTCCAATACATTATTTGCAATGTAACTTTGTTACATAATCACTCCCTGGATATTATGCAAACTTAATTTCTGTTTCGATTGTACACGTAGTTTCTCAACTTGCATTGAAAGAGCTTTATACCTGTAGAAGACACAGAAAAACTTAGTACATGCTCTTACTATTAAATAAAATCCAAACTGAATGAAGTAGTGAAGGTCAAGAAAATATTTGTCTTTATTAATTAAACTAGTGCTCAGAATACACCCCTTCTGAAAAAGCATTTCAACAATGCTGTATCATTGATATTGCAGCATTGAAGTAATGAAAAGTTGCAGTGCATTTCATGTACTTGATTAAATCAATGCTTTCATATAGAACAACTCAATGAAATGCAGACAGAGCATCTAAACTTAAAATACAGAAGACAGAACTGAAATAGATGTGTTATAAGTATCAAGGAAAATGTAAATTTAATGTATAGGTAACAAAAACATTGGGAAACTGAGTGTTTTCATTAAAGTATCCCCACAATAAAGTAATAGAATTCCCACTGCCCCACCCCCAGCTCTGCACATGAATAACAGCAGTAACACCATTTCTTCTGGCACACGTAATCAGTTTTTAATCAGACAAAAGGTTTCAAAGTATTAACAGTCAAGATGTCATTTATAATTGTATTGGCGTTCCTACCCTATTAATGCAGGATCTCGCTGTTGGGATGCATCTTATGCAGAAAATCTAGTATTGATACTGATTTCTGCTAAATTTTGTGTATATATAGTGACAAATGCTCAGTTCTGCTCTGAAAAGGCATTCTGCAAATATGCTATTGGGTATTTCCAGTCTAGTCTGTTTCTGAGTTATGATGGAGTGTGTGTGTGAACATTCAGACACAATTAAGAATACTGATAACATTTTTCCTCCTGAAATACCGGTACTGATATCCAATCTGAATTCCTAGGATTAAGCTGCGTGCTCTCTTTTGCACCATCTGTGGAAGACAATTGAACTGTGCACACTGAGCTATGAAGTGGTGTTATCTACCTTTGTGATGAAGACTTGCAGAGTTGCAAAAGGTGTTCAGGACCTCAGTGAAAGGTGAGAAGAAATATGCCCTTAACTCACATGTATGCTTTTTAAAGTTCTCCTCCCAGCTACTTTAACAGGAAATGACATGTTTGTAGCAAACTGAGCTGAAACCCCTCTCTCCATAAAGACATGAGATGCCAGGTCCACGTGACTTGGATCTGGAAGCAGTCTAGAGGGGTTTCTTTCTCTTGAGATTTCCCTAGATGCATACTCCCGTTGTTTCATTTCCCAGGTAAGTCCAGTGAGAGTCTGGGCTGTATCAGCAGGAAAAGGTAGCGCTGTCTTTTAGCTGTGGCTCAGGGTTGTACCAGGTCTGTCGGCACTGGGGAAGTGTGAAGGGCAAAGATACCTATTCACATCCACTATTGTATTTCTTCATGTGCCTCAAGAAATGAAAACCTTTTATCCCTCTACTGCCAGTTTAAAGAACAGTTACATTTCAAGGTATTTAAAAGTCAGTTTTAGCTTTAAGATAAAACAGGGAAAAATACCAAATTTTTAAGGTCGAAAACCTCATCCATTAGAGGATGAACAAACAGGAAATAGATCCTTAAGTATGTGTCAGTTTGCTTTATTTATGTCTTTAGCAATTATTCTTTGTATCTATGTGCAAAATGTAAAGCACTTTAATTTGACTAAAAATGTTAAAAATTAAAAGGAATGCCTAAAAAAATCGAGGGTGGGTCGTGGGTGTAGGGGTAGGGGAAGTGGGTGGCGGGAGAAGTACAAAGGCAAAGGGAGAAAAGTAATGGAGAAAAGTGTAGATCTGCTACAACCAAACCAATTGTTACCATAAAAGTGTCCATGCAAAATACAGAAGACACCACATTTGCTTGACTTAGTATGCATATTTTACAGTTTAAGCTGGAGTGAAGGATTCACTTCTTTTGCTGTTTCCATGTCTGACTCCACAGTCTGTAATTGCAGACATTTGAGGGGCTAGAACACAGGAACCCATTGCACTGAAGTGTCAGTTACAGCTGACTTCATGCCTTTTTCATGTGTTTTGTAATTTTTAAATATGGAAAGGATGTATGTAAAGCAAACACATTATGCAGATTCTTAGTAAAATATGAAATATACATTAAGCCCTAATTTTACACACACTTGCCTATCACACTATTATGATTTTGCTCCAAAAATGCTGAATTTAATGAGATACAAAGTAAGAATTATAAATTAAATCAGTTTGACACTAGATTATACCTGTACAACTGGTTTGATTGTGTGACATGAGTTTATTAATCAATTAGGTGTGGTTACAGACAGTCTGTTGTTTATAAAACTAAAAATTGTTGGCCAAGAATCTTTTTTTTGTCCATCAGTTGTGCATAGGCAGAAAATAAATCTGCATTTGCTACAGGTAATGTTTATTCTCGGTGCTTAGGTTTCTAAAATGCTTGCAGCATGGTCTAAGTAGGTAAATAAGTAATCTGATAATGATTTAATAGTGTTAGTATTTCTAATTTTTCAGGTCTTAATAGGTATAGTGTATTCCAAGGTTTTAAATTCCACATTTGATTTCTTCCAAATACTGGATTTTCTCATTAGTTTAAATCTAATTTTTATTTTCAAGGTTTTCATTTTTCATAATAAATACACTGTTCTTTATAGTCTTCCCTGATTTTAATTGTTGAGTTATAAAACAATCTTTATACAGGATTTTTGCATCTTGTGTTCTAAATGTTCTCAAAATCTTTTAGTAAGGTATTTAAATTAATTTAAAAGCAGAAAATAGCAAGAGAAAAGGAGGCTGCTTTTGAAGTTTATACAGTCAGAGGAAACACTTAGAAGTAACCTTAGAAAATGTGGAGTGAGTGAGGAGACTGAAACATAAAAGTGGGAAAATTTACACAAAAATATGTTTTAATTACAGCATTGTGGATTTTTGGGGAGTCCAGGGTAGGATACATGATCAAAGTGAGAGCAGAAAAGACCTTCTGTCTTGGGTAGTTCAGCGTTTAGGGCTGGCACTTAAGATGTAGAACATATGCTCTGACAATGCCTATATAAAATAGAGCTGCCTCAGTGGGAATGTGAAATGCAAAACCTGCTCCACCTTTGATCTCCATCTGGCTGCTGCAGACTGGAGCTGTTGTCACAACACGACCACAAGCTGCTACAGTCAAAATTATGGCGGGAGTGAGTATAATACTGAGGTGGATCTCTTCTCAGCTGTGGGAAATGGTACAAGGTGTAATCTTTGTTCTGATGAGGCACGGGAAAATGCATATATGACATGTATGTCTAAATAGAGACAATCTAGAGACAAACACATGCAAGAAGTGTTTTGCACAAGAAGGCTAGTCTAGTATGTCTCTAATTACGAGTAATAGAAGCAAACTTGGAGTTGCCTGATGAGTGCACTGTAACATTACTGAGGACGCTGGGGAAGAAGGGGAGGGAGGTGGGGAGATAGAATCATGTGACCCCATGACAGTGAAGAAGTGAGATCGTTTATTGCATACCTAAGTGCTAGTTATATACAAACACTTATCTGCCCAAGTTCTGCCCTGGAATGTGCCTGCGTGCAGCAAAGCACCTGGGGATTTGTCTATGTGTAGCAAAGCAGCTGCTCATTATGAGCTGTTCACACACTTGCGGTTTCACTGCCAAATTTGGCCACTTATCTGTACACCAACAACTCTGCCAATTCAGCCATGTTTCTCTCCAAGGTCAACTTATTCTGGTCCCCTACAGAATCACAGAATGGTTTGGGTCAGAAGGGACCTTCCTTGGGTAGGGACACCTTCCATTAGACTACATCGTTCAAAGCCCCATCCAACCTGGCCTTGAACACTGCCAGGGATGGGGCATCCACAGCTGCTCTAGGAAAACTGTGCCAGTGTCTCACCACCCTCATGGTAAATAATTTCTTCCTTACATCTAACCTAAATTTATCCTCTTTTAGTTTAAAGCCATTACCCCTTGTCCTATCACTACATGCCCTGCTAAAAAGTCCCTCTCCAGCTTTCCTGTAGCCCCCTTTAGCTGTTGAAAGGCTGCTACAAGGTCTCCCCTGAGCCTTCTCTTCTCCAGCCTGAACGACCCTAAGTCTTTCAGCCTGTCTTCATAGGGGAGGTGCTCCGCCCTCTGATCATTTTTGTGGCCTTCTTCTGGACTCCCCCAACAAATCCAAGAGAAAAATAAACCATTAACTATAATGTGAATATTGAAAGCATAACACATAAATAAAGAGATTTTAGTGTTTGTGTTCACTTTACTTCAATAAAAATTTCTCCCTTAGCAGTGTCCCTGCAGAAACCTAAACTGTCACAGTTGTATATGTGACATTGTCACAGCACCATACCAAGTCTTCCTAATAAAATTTTATTTATGCTTATGTATTCTTTTGTCTCTTTACATAATTGAAGATATCTTCAGGGATCTGCAAACACTAGCTCTATTCATTCATAGTGACTGACTGAGCAAGGGAAAAAAAGTAGTTTCTGGGAGTTGTACTGCTCTGCTTCATGAAATAAAAATGTGGAATTGAAATTGAGTGTAGCTAAATTAGAGCTGAGTGGACAATGTATAGTGGAAACTATACTTTGTGAGGAATCTCTCTGCCATTTGCTTGATAAGACAGTTGTGAAGCCCATCTTCAAAAAGCTGTTGAGACTCATTAGAGGTATTATGATCAGTATGAATTCGAAAAAGTACAAGAGATTGCTTACACAGTGGATTAAATGTATCATAATATCATCATACAGTTAAGTCAACAGAGTGCATTAAGGATTAATTTGATCGTATAGTTTTTCTTGATCTTAATTTACAATATTAGGTTTTGTGTTTATCTCTGCTATGTCCTGTATCTGTTTTATTGATGTGTTCCTAGTGAATCTAAAATGTGCATCCACATGGGACAGGATTTATGTTTGGGTTTGGAGTATTTTTTCTCCTTTTTCATTCAATTATCAATTTTCATAGAAGCAAGAGCTGCTTTGTGACTGCAGACACTTAAATCACCATTTTTGCAGTGCTGCAACCATTTTTGATACAGCTATAATTCAAACTGGTGAACTCTTGGTCATGTACCTAATTTTCTGCAATGATGACTAATTGAAACTCTTCAGGCAAATTCTGCTGCTCAATGTATTGCTACACAATCAATTCTCACTTTGCCTTGCAGTTAATTTCTCCTCCCATTTCTTCATACCACTAACTTCTGAGTTGTTCCATGAATTCATGTTTTCACATTACAGTGGGCAATGCTTGTCTAGCTTGGCCTTGGATGTTCTTTCTTTTTTTTCTTTTTTTTTTTTCATTGCAACAGACTGCTTTCCTTCATCAGAAGCTGTTCGACAATATTTCTTACCTCCTTCCAGTCAGATAACAGTACGTTCATGAACTGTTGCCAGACAAAGAAGAAATAAGTATTAGATACCTGTGTAAGGAGGAATTTCTGCATCAGCTCAAGCAATAATATACAATTTTTTTCTTATTATTGATGGAAAATACTCACCAGTAAGAACAAGTTTTAAATATTGGTCTTCCTAAATACATAAATACTTTGCTGAAACAACAGAATGATTTAGAGTAACATGTTATATACCATATCATATTCACCATGAATGTTTTTATTTATGATCTCTTAAGAAATTTTAAACTGAGCCAAACAGAATTGTAGGAATTAGTAGCTGAATATGCATAAAAGCCAGACGAATCTAATTTAAGAAATGCAAAAACACTTACTGTTTCAGAATTCCTCAACTTCCACATATCAGAGTTCATATTACTTCTTTACACAGATTAAATCTTTCAGTAAATGAGGTAACATAACATGCAGTTTTTACAAGCATTTGAATTATCGTATGTAGTATTGCACCAGCGCAGACTGTCACTAAAGTAGTACGAAAACAAACAGCAGAGTCAGGTAATTGGACTGAGCTGCAACTAGCTGCTGTCCCAGGAACAGCCCGTTTCATTGCAGCTGTGCTCGGAATCTGAGCGGTGCAGGGTGTGGAAAAACCTGCCTGGTCCTTCCTTCCATCCTTCCTGCCACCCACAAGAATGAGCAGTGGGGCCGTCATGTGACATGCAGACTTTGCTTGTGCCTCTTGTCAGGGGTGCCTAAGAATGGATGTTCCTTAACCAAATTCAATCATACCTGAACACATATGATCAAAGCAAAACCAAACACAACAGCTGTTTGCCCACCCAACAGGTTGCAGCGTTAGAAAACTGGAAAATATTTATTTCATTATTTATTTAAACTGTGGAATTTCTCTACCAAAATGTTGCTTTGTTCCCCTTTCTAACTCCACACACTAGTCCTGATTCTCTTTATCCTTACAGCCCCATAACTTCATTGAGCTGAGTTGTGTAATTTTTATTCATACCTTGTTAAGAGGAGGATTAAATTAAGTCTATTTATTTAAGTGATGAACTATGAATGAATGTAAGTTCATTTTCCATATTTGACTTTTATATCACTGTAAAAGTTGAGTTATTTCTTACATTATTTTTATAAGCATTTTTTAAAGTGAAGTTTTGTAACCAGCAGAAGTTGTAGTGGAGTTAAATTGAAAAATCTCTTTTTCTCCTCAAAGAAAGGGAAAACACTGTAAAATTAGAAACACTGAACACATTTAAAAGTATTGAGTTAGAGAAAAAATTTAGTTCCTGATGGTCCTATGATAGTGTGCTAAATGCTGAAATCATAAATCTGTACTTCTACATTAAGAAGTCTCAGGAACTCACTATGAAGTCATGCTGGAGACTACTCACAGCTTGATGGTTTTAAGTGTCTTCTGATAGTGTCTTCAAAGAACATGGAAGTGCAGATGGTATATCATTACAGATGCCTTTATTTTATTAACATGTTGTTTATGCATTTCACAGCCTTTAAAATACTTAGCCACACAACAGCCCAAGAACTAGAGACTGCAATGAGTCAAGAACACAGACAAAGTCTGGATTTCTGTGTTGGGGCTCTTGCTGTATTGAATGATTATACTGAACTTTGAAGCAAGTGGAAAAATACTCAAGAAATAAGACGAGGTCACGATCAGAACAGTGGAATGAAGAGGGAGGAACAAATTGCAGGTGCTTCACAAAACCAGGGCCAGCAGGACGCGATAAGAGGAGCTGGGAAACGGCAGAAAAGAGCCTACGTGCCAGAACAAGCAGAAACAGAACTCTTGCCAATAAGCAATTGTTAACCAATCATAATATTATACGCTTGTAAGATAGCCAATCATATTATCACACGCTTACCGAATGCCTTATAAAAGTTACTTGGTTTGTATAATAAAGGGATCAGATCTTGAACTCCATGAGTATTTGAATCTGACTCCCGCTCGCCCGAAATGCCCGCAGCATCTGGTGACCCCGATGTGTGGATCGGTCGAAAAGTCAGGAAGATTCGTTAAGGATCATGTTACAAGCTGCGGAGCCGGCGAGGATCCTGCTGCCAGCGGAGAGAGAGCTGGGCACCCGAAGGAAGGCGGAACGTGCACGGCTGACCGGTGAGTCAGGAAATTTAAGCAGGATGGGAATCACTGCATCAGTGGTGGAAAAAGCAATCGTAGACAGTTTGATGAAACTGGCAGAGAAAACTGAAACGCCAGTCTCACGGCAGGCAGTAATTGATCTGCTATGTTGGAGTCGCCGCCGTGGTTACCTTGCTTCTACACAAGATGTATATAATAATGAAACATGGAAGAAAGTGGGAGAGGACTTGTGGGAATCTGTGCAAGTCGGGACTAAGGGGGTAAAGACTTTGGCTCGCACGTATCGGGCTGTACGGGGTATGGCCGCGCAGTTACATGGCGAGGTGCAAGTCGCTGCAGCTGTTAAAGCTGCAGTGCGGCCTCCCGGCGATCCTACTGCTCAGTCGGAGGAAGAGCCAGAGGGGCAACCTCCGTGTGAAAATCCCCCCGATTATACATCTAAAGCTTATCCAGTAATGACTACTGCTGAACGAATAGCGTGGGGATTAGATGATGAATTACCACCCTGGTGTCCTGATAAGGAACAAACGGCAAGCAGCAGACAGACATTAATACCGGCAATTGCGAGTACTGGATGTAAAACTGCTGGGGTGGGAACGGCACAGCTCCACCAGCTCCTAAATAACAGACTGCATTTTTTGAAGCATGTTTGTCTTTGCAAAGGTGAAAGTTGAGATCTGACTTCCTGACCAGTGTTAAAATGCACCATGGCCTCTGGCTACTTTAAGATGATTGTGTGACTTTGGACAAACCTGGTAGGAGCAATGCTGAAATCAAGTTGTAAGTTATATTTCATCCTGAGACTGATGTTTCTGGCATTACATAAAGTAATTTTGATATGGAGAAATAGTGTGAAATGGGGACAATGGACATCGATGGTGATTGTATATGTCTGCTCAAGGAATGTGGGTATGGTGACTAGTCATGGGTGCAGTGTCTGGTCACATAGGCACACAGCTTTGAGGAGACAACTACAGTTTTGGGGAGACGCCTGCCCTTCTTCCTCTAACAAAAGGGGCTATATTAAAAAAAAAAAAAAAAAAAAAAAAAGAAAAGAATGAGAAAAGGATGAGAGATATTCCAATGCTATCTAGAGGGAGGGAGTGCTAAGTTTCCTTGCTGGAGAAGATCGGATGGTCACAACAACATGAATCACCTACAAACCTGCAAGACCACCACATTCCAGGAAACGGACTGATAAGATAATTAACATACTAAGCGGGGTTTAGGTAACGAATATGTATAGGTGTTAATTGAATATTCATTTGTTTCATTGTATAAATGTGGGATGGTTCGTCACTTCGGGTATGCACGCTTGTGGAGGAGCGATCCCCCGTGCATCTGCGCGCAATAAACATACCTACTTTATAACTTTCGAGTTATAGAGCCAAATTCCGCACGTCAGTTTTGGCGAGCCAGGCAGGAGGATTTCTGCTCGGCTGAGGGACCAGCTGCGGAGCGGACGCTCCTAGGCGCACCCCGGGAGATTTCCTCGGAGGAGCCTCCTCTTCTCAGCTGTTCACCCGGGAGCAGAAGAGAACCCCTGGATCCGCGGATAAAACGGTATGTTTAGTAACGGGGCGGCTGGTGAGATGCACGGAGACGTCTGGCGCGCAGCGCAGTCCCCAGGAGGAAAAAAAAAAAAAAAAAAAAAAAAAAAAAGGGGGGGGGGGGAAGCTAAAAACTTCCTTTAGGTTGTCTTAACAATTGGGGAATTCCTAGAATGTAACAACTGAAATAGCGCTCTGTGTCTTGTTTGTTCTATGTGTTGTCTTGTTACATGTTCAAAACTTGGAGTTATGAAATGTATGTTGAAAAATAATAATATTCTGGTAATTCGTGGTAAATAGCAGAAAACTTAACACTCTGCTTAAGACCAGGAAAAATGTGGTTTTTGTTTGTTGTTTGTTTTTTGGCAATTGTTCATTGAAATGCATACTTTGTGAACTGTCAGTGTTCCTAAAAGTTGTACATAAGTGCACGGTACCGTATAACATACTGCTTGTGTGACTGAGGGCTGCCTGGAGAGTGTGAATGGTGTGATTGAGATGCGCATTTTGATTTTCAATGTATAGCTTAATTATTTTGACTGTGTGTGAGTGCAAGAGTGCTTGAGACATGCGTTTGAGTGCAATATGAGCAAGGAGCTCTATCCGTGTTTCCGACCTTGGGTGGCTAAGGCGACCGGAGAAAAAGTAATTAAAATTGTAAAATGGGAAATGGAAGGAGTAAGCCCTGTGAAAAATCGCCCTTGGGTTGTATATTAAAACATTGGAGTGATATCGTAGGACATGGTGGTACCGAAAATAGAAGGAAATGGATTAAATATTGTAATCAGTGGTGGCCTTTGTATAAATTGGGGAGTGATGCGAAATGGCCTCAGGAGGGAGGAACGTTAGATTATAACACTCTCCTGCAATTAATGTTGTTTCTGAGGAGAGGGGGAAAATGGGACGAAGTATCCACCGACAGCTGGAGGAGTTAAGAGATCGTATACATCAAGTTAAAGAAGGTTCTTCAGGTATAGATGCGTGGTTTGCTTCTTTGGGCATTGGAGGGTGGTTGAGGGATTTACTGAAACAAGGTCTGTCTATATTGTTGTTTGTTATTCTTTTGTTACTTTTAGTGCCTTGCCTTTTACAATGTTTTCAGAGCTGTGTGGAACGCAGTATTAATGCTGTATTTAAAAAGAAAGGGGGAGGTGTTGGGGCTCTTGCTGTGTTGATATTGTTGTTTGTTATTCTTTTGTTACTTTTAGTGCCTTGTCTTTTACAATGTTTCCAAAGCTGTGTGGAACGCAGTATTAATGCTGTATTTAAAAAGAAAGGGGGAGGTGTTGGGGCTCTTGCTGTATTGAATGATTATACTGAACTTTGAAGCAAGTGGAAAAATACTCAAGAAATAAGACGAGGTCACGATCAGAACAGTGGAATGAAGAGGGAGGAACAAATTGCAGGTGCTTCACAAAACCAGGGCCAGCAGGACGCGATAAGAGGAGCTGGGAAACGGCAGAAAAGAGCCTACGTGCCAGAACAAGCAGAAACAGAACTCTTGCCAATAAGCAATTGTTAACCAATCATAATATTATACGCTTGTAAGATAGCCAATCATATTATCACACGCTTACCGAATGCCTTATAAAAGTTACTTGGTTTGTATAATAAAGGGATCAGATCTTGAACTCCATGAGTATTTGAATCTGACTCCCGCTCGCCCGAAATGCCCGCAGCATTTCTGTAAGCTAAAGTTAATTATTGATCACTTCAGCCTCTAGTTTAAGAAGTACAAGTTTATAGCAACCTCAAGTCCCCTAAAGTATTTGCTATTGTGATGGACAATTTCCTCTCTGAACAAACTGCAGAGGCGTGCTCATTATAAATGCTCTGCTGATGGCCACCAGCGGGTGGGGAGCATTTGACAGCCAGGATGTGCATTGAGGAGTACAGAGAAGCCAAATTGGTTCACCCTGGAGAAGAAGATGGAAAGAGAAATTTAACTGTAATTGACCTCAATGGGCTAAGCAGAGGGAATTCATTGAAAAGATAGAGGTACGCAGTAAAAGATATGAGGAAATTATCAGAAATCACAGCAAATTCTATCCTGAATGCATGTAAGGAAAATGATAAAAAACCCCAAACCAACAACCCTCTGACTGTGTTCAAGCCCTGCATGCACAGGGTAGGCAACTCAGCCCCACACAACTGCTTGCTTTCCCCACTCCAGTAGGATCTGGAAGAGAATTGGAAGGATAAATGTGAGAGAACTTGTGGGTTGAGATAAAGACAGTTTAATAGGTAAAGCAAAAGTTGTGCACACACACACACAAAACAAAATAAGGAATTCATTCACCACTTGCCATCCGCAGGCAGGTGTTCAGCCACCTACAGGAAAGCGGGGCTTCATCACATGTAACAGTTACTTGGGAAGACAAACACCATAGGTCCCAACATCCTCACCTTCCTTCTTCTTCCCTCACCTTTATATGCTGAGCACAAACTCATATGGCTTGGCATGGCATATCCCTTTGTTCAGTTGGTGTCAGCTGTCCTGGCTCTGTACCCTCCCAGCTTACTGTGCACCCCCAGCTTACTTGCTGGTGGGGTTGGGCGAGAGGCAGAAAAGGCCTTGACACTCGGTAAGTGCTGCTCAGTGGTAACTAAAACATCCCTGTATTATCAATACTGTTCTTATCACAAATCCAGAACACAGCACCATACTAGCTGCTACAAAGAAACGTAAGCCAAAAACAACACAAGAGGCTACGAGTACTCCATCCCTGGAGATATTCCACATATGACTGGGCAAAGACCAGAGCACCCTACATCTTTTATTTGACTTAAAGCAGAAAATTGGATGGGACCCTTGGAGGTCATCTGGTTGGATTGCCATCTCTGATTAAATAATCTCCCAAGGTCCTTTTCAACCTTAAGTATTCTGTGGCTCCATGTGTTAAATTATATGTGACTCAAGAGCCATCATTTTGCAGAATAAGCCTAAAAAGGCAGCTTCTGATGGTGAGTCTACGGATCTATAACACAGGACAATGAATATAAAGGCAATCACTTATTTGCTTAAGGAATTGATAGTCTGAGATGGAGGTATTTTTGTCTTCACTAGAGAGCAGCCAGATCCAGTTCTAATCAGGCAGTAGAGCCATTAAACACAATCAGTGAGATGTTTTTTCTCCCCTTCCCCTTTAAAAAGTCATAATTATAGTCTCAGACTTTTTGTAATAGTCCACCAGACAGAAAAGTCCTGCCCAGCATCTATGGCTGTTCAGAGTCTCTGAAATGCCCTAAAGAACTTAGACCACAGGTTTAAAACTGCCTCTTTACTTTCTGTGACACATAGACATGATGGTATCTGGTGGCACAAGAGCAGAACAGTAGATATTGGAATAAGAAAGTTATGGGGGCCTGCACACAGTGTTAAACAGTGGACTAAATGTCCAGTATCCTCAGATGTTGTAACCAGATGCAGATTAGGTAATTTCATCTGAAGACAGGTCTGCAGCTGTAGAAATTCAAGTACACTACACCTTTTATAGTGTTACAGTATCTCTGCTTGCAGAGACAATTTAGCATTATATTCACTTATATTAGGAATCAAATCCATTTGATTGAATTTTTTTTCACACTTTTTCATGCACATAAAGGGAAAAAAGTTGCATTGCCACAAGCTGTCTAAGGAAAGAATTTTGTTCCCAGTTGGTCTGCTGTATGAACGAATAGTGCTGAGATTGTTAATATTCTCTGTTATTTTAAATGCACCTTTCAAACTGAACTTTAGAAAATGCGCTTTTACTGCCACGATGATGAATTAGATATGATAGACTTTGATGGTCAGCTATCAGCCACTTCTGAACCCATTCCCATTCCTGTATGCCGATTTCAAGTTCAAAGGAGGTCTCCATGGTTGGTTTAGTTGGTTCACTTCAGCTTTTGTCTTCCTTCATCAATTAATATATTTTATGTAGATTTAGTATCATGGTTACTTCTCATCAGTCAGAACATTACAGTCAAGCACAAATTAGAGAGTTTTGTCTCCCTGAACAATATTTTGCTATCTTTACTGTGACTGACGTGGCTTCTGGGAAAATTCCTCTAAACAGTACAATATAAAAAATAGAAATTCTAACTCATTTCTGAAAATCAGGAATGTCTGTAAAAAGAAACTAAAGGGTGATGCATGTCATTTATTTAGCTAAACATATAAGATCAGCTGAACTGTTTTCAGTGCACTCACGTATTTAAAACAGGCTAGTCAAATATAAGCTGGTTTTTTTCAAAGTCATTGTGAATCAATAGATTTGTTTCAGTTTTACATATGAATTTAGAAATTTATTTTAAATTTATAATAAAATGTGAAGGATAAATTTCAGACTGCTTTTTTTGTAATGTATTTTTACTTTAAAAGGTCTGGAAAATCTATGTAGGAGAAATTGTCTGCAAAGTGTGTGTAAGCTGCTGCTGCTGAAATAGACAAGCACAGATTGTGAGCAGGTATTTTGGAAAAGTCATAACACAGGCCTGGGAGTGAAACAGTAAATCACTACAGCTGTGTGTTTTGTATAGTAATAAATGCGATTTATTTTAATGCTGATTTTGTCTTTGAACAATCCTTTCTGATTTACATTTATATGTACACATATATGAATAATAAAGTTATGCTCCCTGCAATGGACTACTACTACTACTACTACTACTACTACTACGTAACAACAACAATACTACTACTAGTAATAATAATATTATAGTAATCATCATCATCAGCAGCAGCAGCAGCAGCAGGTCTTCAATACAAGACTAACCTTTTCCTAATAAGCCTTTTTTGCCCTTCTTCTGTTTTTACATAGATTGCTTGAAAAAGAAATTTAGGGAAGAGAAACACAATCTCATTTTATGCTGCAATTGGAGAAAATTATGTATTACCTTCCATTAAGACTGCTAAAAATTCATGTTTGCTCATAGATTGAAATAACCAAGCTCCTGCCCATCCCAAACCAAAGCTTGTCACAAGAAACCACGGAGGCTGGTATGTCTCCTTTGACAGTAAAATAGAACTGAAACAAGGGACAAGCAGCTCAGCTGGGTCTGGCTGCGACAGCATCTTCGGGGCTGCAGCCTGCAGGGCTACACCAGGCAGAGCCGGACAGTGCGGCTCAGAGCGGGGGCGTTTGCAGAGGCAGGTGTCTCCATGCTTTGGTTTTTCTGCTGTTTCAGTCCTCAGCTGCAAAGGACGCAGTGGAAGGTGGAGGGAGGTGGGCAGCCTTCACGGCCCGAACCCTTCTCTGGCTGAGCACCAAGAGGCCTGTGCGGGTGGTCCTGGGGAGTGGAGACAGCCGCTCCCCAGGCCGGAGATGGCCACGGTCTCTCTGTCAGGGATGGGGCAGGCCTGGGCACAGAGGGGAGTCCCAGGGCTATTCAGTGGCACCAGTCTCATGGCTCACTTTCTGCTCCAGGGAAATCACTGGGCAGTGGCCCAGGACTGACACAGCCCCTTCAGCTGCATACACAAAGCAGCGGGGCAGGGTGCAGGGCATGTTAGAAACACTCGAAGAAAGAAACTGCCCAGATGTAGCTAATGAGAACAAGTAAACCACGAGAGCAGTCTTCACTGCTACCTTATGTCTCAGACCAGCATCAGGTCTATCGCCATTGACACTATACAGCTCAATGCTGACAAAGAATGTTGCATTACTTCCCTAGAAATAGAGTTTTCTACAAGATTTAATATGGCTTCAAGGGTTCTTGACCATGTGTGTATTGTACCCCACTTTGATGTGAAGGATGAGAAAACCGAGGGCTATTATCAGGTAAATCAAAAACGATACACGTTGTCCCAGACTGTTCCAGGTCGACATTGAGTTCAGATGACTATTAGCTTAAATGCTAAGCAGCTGGCAGTGTGGGAGGGGGTCTTTTATGGAGCTTCAGAGAAACTCACAGAATCATAGTTAAGGAAACAGTCCACTGGTTACTGCATAATGGGTAGAAAGTTGGCAAGATGCCCCTCTTTTATCTAGGAGACAGTTCATTGGAAAGATTAGAAAGGAATGTAATTCAACCAGTAATACGCACCTCAGGTAACGTCCACAACAACCAGCAAGATAAATTATGCTACCTCAACAGCAGTACAATTTCTTTGCATATACTCATGTAAGTTACTCTTGAACTACAAAATGAGATCAAATATTAAATTAGTATGAGCACACGAAATACCTGTTGAACACAAGGATTCCACACCATGCAAAGTCCTGTCACACAGCATAGATGAAATGCAAATTGCATCACAGAATTTCTGTAAATCTCCAAAAAGGACAGGCTAGACACTTCTCCAAATGAAATGTTTTACTGAATTTCAAAGGGTGCTTTTATGATTTCACATATTGCCTGAAGTGCTGCATGTACATGGTCCTAGGATGCACAGGAATAAACCAGTTTTGAAGTGATTACACAGAGGACCTTTTCCCATAGTGTGAAAGTCTGTGTACTCTGTACCACTCTGACCAGATTTACCATAAGGACTGTGCCACCACTGCAGTGTCAATACCCCAGCCACATTGGGGAAATGTAAAGGCAATCCCTGTACTGATAAAGTTAATTACAACTCTCTACAAATCTTGTGAATACATACCTAACATGACTCACCTGGCCATGACAGCAGAGGTGCTTTAGTGTAGATGTACATGAGTGCTTTAGTCCAAAGAGCATACTTTGCTTGTGAAGTGTGTTCTTATTGTACCAAATTGCTGCTGGTGGAGGTAGTGGAGAGATGTTTACACAGCAGACAGATGGTGTGGCTGTATATGTATATATATGACCCAAACAGCCTGTTATTGCCATTCTGGTGTAGTTTGCTGTCCCCACCACTTTGCCAGCTGGAGGGGATCATATGGGCTCTTCAGACAGGCAAGGTCAGCAAGGCTGGCTCCTAACCAAAACCAAGGGTGATTTGCTCTAGCTGGGCTGATTTTGCCAAAGCAGATCAGGAAGAGTTTGCACAGCCCCTAGTGTCAGCAAGATGATGGGAAGGTGCCTCCCAGGTGTTGGTAGAAATTGATAGTAGGGACACGAAGCCAGTCAGTTGCTGCACTGAGTTTCAGAACTCACTGACTTATGGTTGGAGAACATTTTTGTCTACACACAGTCTCCATATTGGTACAAGCAGCCCTATATAGACATGGCCTCAAGCCCAAATGTGTATATTTGTGTATTTATGTTGAGGCTGGGAGAGAGGTACTGCTTTAACTTATATAAAACCCTGAAGGTTTCAAAACTGCAATTCATTATTTTTTCCTTTCAAATTTGAAAACTGGGACAACTAGGGGGTTTGGGGGTTTTTTTTGGTGGTTTTTTTTTTGGGTGTGTGGGTGTGTGTGTGTGTGTGTTTGTTTTTTTTTTTTTTAATAATAGAAATAGCTACCTCGCACACTTTGTGGCACTCAAGTTTCACACCCAAAATTGAAGTCTGTCTTGGACATGCACCAGTAGTTTATTTTTGCAGACTCTGGATTTGCAGTGTGTAGATCTTCTGCAGTGAAAGAAGCAAATAATCTGTTTCAATCTCATATCTGGCAAACAGTAATTCAGTGACTTTACAGGCCACTTCACAGCCAAAAACCTTTTGTTCAACAACTGCATATCTTCCTTTAGATGTAAAACTTTCTGATAAATTATGATAAGCTATGCTCCTCTACCTGCTTATTAAGTATGACCTAGAGCTATATTCCAGAGCCATTCATCTGTAAAATATACTCTTGCAATACAGCAAACAGTAAAGGGAGGTGAAATTATGCCTCAACTATTTTAAATGTGATTAAAAATCTGCTGATACTCTGAAATTAGGTACTTTCCTTAGATGTCATTACAGCAAGAGGTGAAAGGTTTTTTTGGGACCTCCCCCCCACAAAACAACAAAGAAATCAATGCCATCCAAACTAAGTATATGCTTTAAAAATAGTATCACTTTCTCTTTAATGTTTGAATCTGCTTTGTGACTAGACCACTGTGATCTTGACAAGTAATTCTGCTCACTTTTGGAGGTTACCTTGTTGTATAATTAATTTATTAAATATTAATAAAAAATCAAGAATAACAGAAAAGTTTTCTAATACTATGATATTTCTGAGTGTACAAATTGATATGTAATCTAAAAGGTCAATCTATATGCTTCATACACAAGAATGCGTGTCTTACGTTTGTGACCTTGCATTCTATTGCTGTCTGCCAGTCAATGGCACTATGACCAGCCTTATAACTCTGGAAACTCCGTTACGTACTCATTCAGAGTCTATGGCCAAGACAGATGTAATATGATTTAATAGGTATTAAAACTGTTGTATTTTACTCACTTATTGTACTTAACGGCATTTGTTTCACTACAGCACAGCTCTCAGAAAAAGGCGTACTCCTGACTGTAAGGCTGCTCTTGATGTTTGCAAGATGATCTAATTACTTTGATATTTTTTATTTTGCTAACTCCTTCTCATTCTTTCTCAGACACACTTATCAGCATAAATATGGTATTGTAAAATGATTGTAATCTGTTCTGCAATAATCTACATGTAGTTTATTTTCTGTGCCTAGACATTTTCAACACAACACTTGCTAACAAAACCAAAAAGCTTGTACAGGTCAAAGGATACAATTTCCTGTGGTCAGGCTTTTTCCCACAATCACCTGGATTTCCTTCACCTTACAATATGCAATGTGAGAAACCCCAGAGTGACTACAGCACAATTTTGAGTCAATGAACCATGGGATTTCTGACCAGAAAGCTGTCTGCCTCTTTCAAAACATGGCACATCTCATATGTAGTTGCTATAGTTTTAATCACAAATTTGTCATTGTGAACACGTTTTCATCAGAAACTAACAAAATAACACTTGCAGTGTGCTGTGAAACACTAAGAATGGATACACAAAATGCACAGTTTCAAGTGTAGGCTTGCCCTTAGATCTCACTTGGTTCCCATTTAATGTCAGTGGAGCAATACTTCAGTTACAAAGAGAAGGGAGAAAGACCTTTCAGATGTAGTAAATAAATCCTTGGCATCACCATTTTAAAAAAGAAATATTTTCTTTATTTTTTAAACTAAACCTCTGCCATCTGTTCTGCTTTCTAATTATAAGTGTATGATGCAAATAATTCACAAATGTGTCATAAAAATGAGATAGAAATTATTTAGATCTCCTCTTGTGTCTTTCCTGGGCTTAATTCTTCTAAGGAAACATCTGCTTTATTTTGCTCTGCTGTTTCAGACAGTTGGAGAAATTGGTCCCACGTCACAATGAAATTTCTGCCATGGCTTAAAGGAGTCCAGGATGCATCTAAGAATCCTGTTTCACTCTCACAGTCTGCAATCTGGCAGCTTTCATGAACATTTAAATACACTGAATATGTTCTATGGATTTTCCTATCTGCAGTCCTCCTGAATTTATTTTTTAGGGCTGGTTCTTTTTTTTGAGGTGATTATTATTGTGCCTTTAGTGACTTTCTTACCTGAGAGGAAATATTTAAGGGACAGAGACTAAACAAACTTGGATTCTGTGGTGATATCAGTGGTATCTGACTTTACAGTTGTTTCATGAATGTAAAAAAAAAACATATCATTTTTTCAAGAAATCGGTGATAATATTTTTACAGAGGTAGCTGTGATTTCAGTAAGAATCAATTTGTTATATTAGAAGTAGTCTAGGGCTTGAATGCAGATCCCAAAGGCTATTTTTTATCTCTTCATAGAGAAAAAAAAAATGATGCCATCTTCCTTCATCACATTTCCATGCCTTTCCTTAGGCAGCTTTACAATTTGTGTGGTAGGCAACACAGAAACTGCACAATGAAGATACCCTGGCTGACTACTGTCCTAGCCAGAAAACCCATTATTCTTTGTCCAGGTCAGTGCCCTGGGTCTGTTTCCCCAGCAATGGCAATGCAGGAGGCAAGAGGCAGGAGGAAAGAAAAGAGGTTAGATCTGCCTCTGTTGGCAGCATGTACATTCAGCTTGGAGTTAGTGCCAGTAAAAGTAGTGGAGCAGCCCAATAATTACAGCACTCAAGATTATATTTCTGGCAGAAAAAAAAATCTGCGTTGAATTCCAGCCACAAAGACTTCCAAATATTTTTTTTTTTTAATTTATTCCTACCTTTCTTATTGAGCACGCAGCACTTGGATGGAGCTTTTCAGTCCTCGGAGCTTCTGTTCTGGCTCTGGACATGATCCCTTTCCCAGGGATCCAAGACAACCTCTGTCACTGAACATTTTGGGGTTTGTGGAGGAAGAGAAGGAGTTGCTTAGGATTTTTTGTTGTTGGGTTGTTTTATTTTTTCCCCTCTAAAATCTCCAAATGTTCTGAGTAGATGTGGGCTGTTCACTTTGCATAATATCAAGATAAACATTATTAAGAAAGTGGTCAGGGCCAACTAGTTCAGGAAAACCAACAAACTCCCAATGTTTCTGTCCTTAACTGCAGATAACCCTAAGAGAATAGATATTTCTCTCATTCAAAAACTTATAAACCTCAGGGTATGTTGTTGTTCTTGTCCATATTCTCCAAATGGTGGAGAGCTGTGAAGGCGTGACTCATTGAAACTCAGTGCTGAGGTGCTGAGACCTTGCCCTTTGCACTTCAGAAGAGCAGAGTGTGCAGGATGGAAAGAAAGAATCCTTGGTTCAATGCACCATTTTAAAAGCAGACCATGCCTTTGACTGTTCTTGACCCCAAGGCAGCTAACAAACAGTGAGAGGGAAGTGCTTAATAACGATGATCTTGGTGGGGTTTCTGTTGTGCATTGTCCAAGCTGTGCCAGAGCAAATGAATCCATACCAGTGGGTCTGTGCCACCCTTGCAAAGTAGTAAGCAAGCCTATCAGGAGTTATAAGACTATATCCAAAAGACGTCATTAAGACGACAAAAACTTCAGAAGGACATAGTACTAATCACTCTGCTCCATACAATTCTCCACGTTACAATATTACACACTTCAGCAGTAAAGTATTCCTCCAATACACATGGCTTTATATTCATGACCAGACTTCACAGATTGCTCTAGGTTATTGCAAAGGCTGTTGCAATGTAAAATACACTACATCTATTCAAGAGCTCCCCTCTTGCTGTCACCTTCTCAAGCTTTCATGACAATTTCTTCATCTCAGCAGGAGGTTTGTTTTTTCTATTAACTTATGAAGCTGAAAGGAAATTGTTTACATACAGTGAAGCAGTATACAAACACTTCAGTTCCTAAACCTCTCATTGATATCATGCCTACCCTACTGAATCTACTGTCTATCACTATATGAGGTAAGTTGAAAGTCCACCTCCTAACTACAGCTGTGTATCTGTATGCCTGCGTGCAGCTATGTCTGACTTGCATGCACTTCTACATGAAAAGAAAAAAATCTTTTGAGAATATAGAGTCAGCATTAATTAAGATTAATTAGCAGAAAATAGTTAAATCTGAAAGACAGGAAAATAGTTAAATCTGAAAGACAGGAGCCTCTTTCAGAGGAGAAAAATGTGAATTTCTTCCCTTGCTCATTAGCTACATACAGCAAAAGAGGTATACTTTTTAACCGTGGCCTCATTAATTGTCCATAAGGGGGCACTGCTTCCCAGCGGAACAAATTTGAGCCCTATATAGTAAATCTGCAGATAATAGGCTGAAAACATCCAGAAATCATCATTGACAAGTGTTTTTTAAAGTGTAAGGAATAGTCTACATTCCACCCAGCAACAGAAAACTCTCTTTGTCTTCAGCAATGTAAGCAAAGTAAGATTTTCAGGCGGAGTACAGAGCTGGACATCTTCAGGAACAGTGAAGCAGAAAGCTCAGTTGCTTCATGCTCAGTACTGTCCAGCTGAATTTGGACTCTGGTGTCACCTTAAATTTACTGTCTTACCACAGTTCCCTGAGATACTCAGGCAATTGGAACATGCAGTTGTGAAAATTGGCATGAAGGACAAGTGAGGTATTTTGCAGTGTACCAGCATTTCCTTTAGTGCCAGTAGAATAGTTTTATCTTCTCCTTCAGAATCTTCTGCTTCAGAGACACAGGCAGGTATTTGTAAAGCCACTCACAGGTGGTTAGCTCAAAATCACAGCTTCAATCCCACTGTTCAATTTTTGCTCAAAGTTCTTTGGAAAAAGGAATCAGTTATGGTAGGCTCAGTCCACATTTTTGATTCAGCATTCAGCATTTTCTTAGACATTGGGAAGAGGTTACAAAGTTTGTAGGTTATATTAAACCAGTCAGAATAGTAAGCTAAGGAGCAATCATGAATAACTCTGCAAGGACATCCTAAGACTCCTGTTTGAGGGACTGGGTAAGGAAATCCATTATAGACAAAAGAAGGGATGCATGTGGGAAAGGAGACACACACACAACTTTACGTTCATAGCCTTGGACATTGAGATGATCATAATAATAGGTAGTCTCAGGAAAACACAGTTAATTCCTCCTGTGGAGTTAAAGAATAAATGACATATTAGGAAGTATTAGGAAAAAAATACAGTGCAAAGGATATATTTTTACACTGTATTGGTCCACAAGATATCTGCAGTTTGAATGCTGTGTTGCGCTTTGGTTCCTTTCCTTTCAAAATTTAGAAGGCTAGGAGAATTTAAGTAAAGGTTTTTACCTAATATGATAGCAGCTCAGTAAATGTGTAAGGTGAAAATACCTATGATGAATAGCTATTGGTGGTAAAAAGTAGTTCAGAAGACCAGATACATGAGTTCTTCACATATCTGTGACAGCACAATGTATTCAGCATGGTAACTAGATGCCATCCGAACATGAGTTTAAGGTTGATAGTCTAAAATATAGTTTCTTTGGAAGTGTAAATTCCATTTAATGCCAGATTACCACTGCATTTAAATGGAAGCTTTTCTTAAAATTTACTGGACATATTCTACAATAGTAGCATACTCTTTCCTTTTGTGTTGGTTGTTCTCCAAGGTTTTTCTCCTCACATTCAGATGATGGTATAATGGAAGCTAATGGAATTGTAAATCGCAGTATAGTTGTTACCGAAATCTTGGAATGAAGAACTTATCGACACCAATGTGATGTAGATAAGCAGACACTTCTTTATTGACGGCCGGGTGCGTGAGCGAGTCCTCTCACGATCAACGCACGCCAGGTCTCAAAATCAGACACCATATATAGAACTTATTCATACATATTCATTAAGTATTCATACATAACCATGATATTTCCCGTAAATCATTAACATATTCTCCTCCTATATCTGATTCTGCGCAGTAGAGCTTAGAAAGGTCCAGAAATGGGTCTGGGGTACGATTTGGGTAGGTGGTATATGAGTCGGTGGTCGCGATCTCCCCCTGCCGGAATTACCTTTTACTAAAGTTCACAGTTTCTTGGCAGGTAACTACAAGCTGTTCCAGTCGACTCTCCCCAGTTCCCATTAATCCTACATTCTGACATCTCAATATACTTTCTTTATACAAAAGACTAGTTAGATACAAAAAAACCTTTCAAACCCTAAATTATTACTTAAGCTTCAACAATGATTCCAACCCATTCTTCTGGCCTTAGTACAAAATGTATAAAGGGTCTCACAACTACTTTTACTAAATAATCATAACTTTCTTCAACATATTTTTTATCTTCCTATATTTCTATTCTATAAAATAACTCTATAAAATCAGGTAATCAAACCAATAAAATCAATTGATCTCAACTCTTTAACAAATCGACAACATTTCTCCCCTTTGAAAGTGTTGAAAATCATTATTTCAATACTTTCACACTATTTACATGTCATTTGTTTCAACATACTTCGGTGGTGGTGGGCTGTATCTTGGTGGACTAGTAGGCACTTTTCTCATAATCATACGATTGACAGCAATCCTATTGATAAACTTTTTTTTTTCAAACATACATATACTAACATGATCATCAAAAAGACAATGAATAACAAAATCAAAGTTTTGATTATAGATTGTATCCAAGAGCTCAAGTTCCATCCTAATTTATTAAAAATTTTTCCAAGCCAATCTTCTGACATATCCTTTTGAATATTTTCAGTTTCTTTTTCAATTTTTCCCAATAGGTCCAGATCATGTTCCACATCCTGAGTGACATTTGGAATATGGATACAACAGTGGTCCAGTTTATCCTTGAGATATCCACACACTCCATGTTCTTTAAGTAGGAGCATATCTAGTGCCATTCTATTTTGTAAAGTCATTCTGGAAGTCGCTTGTAATTGCATGTTCAATTCCTTAAACCCCTTTTTAGTAACGTTTGCTAATTTTTCCACTTGACCAGTTAACTTATAAAGCCATGCTCTGTTCCTATATGATGCTATAGGATTTAAAAGTGATTCAAGTGCCCAACTAATTTTCACTCCTGTAGAGGGTTCATTCCAATTATCATCATTTATCTCTGATCTCTTTGTTCGTTTTAGTTCTAAATTTTCTAGGGATCCTCTAAATGGTGATTTCTTCCAAATCGGACACAATGTTGGCATGCCTAAGGTAATTTGTTTCACTTTACCATCTAATGGTAAATGAGTTGTCCAGGTTCCATCACTCAATGCCCAAATTAAATGTCCAGGACTTCGAATAGTAGATTTTCTACAACTAAACAAAGTTCCTCTTCTGACTGTAAAAGTGCTGGTTAAATTGAGAGTGTTCTTAAGACCTCGACAAAAACAACCATATTTCAAAGCAGTGTCCTAAGAAAAAATTTTTTAGATTACTAAATCTACATTACTGCAATCATACACTTTTTCACATTTCCACCATGACACTATTTTATTTTCCTTTTCTCCCGATGTAGTTGACCTATCATCTACCCAGGGTAATACTAAAAAAAAACCTTTCCATCTCAGGTAAAACACCAAAAAGTTCTTGCTATATACTAAAAATGGGAAAATATGGACATAGACCATATAGAGTCCCATTGTTCTACTAATTGGATACCTTGGTCAGTTTTATTACACTTCCATTTCATAACACTTTTGCTCACATTTATTTTAAATTGTTCATCATAAAAACACCATCCCAAGTCTTAAATCTTCCTAATTTGATAAAAACATGATTTAACAATTTTTCACAATCCGCCAGACTACTTGGAGTTTTCCACTGTTTTCTAGTGACTTTCACTTGCTCATATCATTGAGTCACTGGCCTCTGTTCACAATAATTGGTTTCATTTTTATGTTCCAGGTTAGTCAAATTCATAGTTAAAATTCCCCATGGAATAGATTCACCTACTGCCCTCAGTATTGACAAACAAGCAGTGATCTGCATGATGTTTTATAAATTGGCAAATTCTTTAGTCAATCCTACCAACAAATTTTCCTCTGCCATTTGTTTGGGAATGTCAATCACTTGTTTTGTTTCTATTTGTCTTTTGTTCCTGTCCACCAAGCCAGCCCATGATCCCACCAACATTACCAACCAAAAAAAATCCAAAAACCAATCATAACCTAATATAAAAAAATTAGATATGTTTCAAAGTCAATTTTTAAGTCTCTGGGTCACGATTAGCAATCTTGCACAGAGTAGATGCTTTCTTCACGGTGCTTTCTTCACTCGAGTATAATGTATCCAAGCATCCGATTCTACAATTTTGATAGCTGTAAAAGTGGTTAACAGTATCTGGAAAGGTCCTCTCCAGTGCTCCTGCAAAGCTTCAGAGGTCCAAGTCTTCACATAGACATAGTCTCCTAGTTGAAATCATACATTGAATTTTCCAGGGATAAAGGTCTATTCCAAATTACTACACTCCAAATCACAGCCAAAGTTTTCCTTTGAAAAAACAAATAGTTATATACATTCTGCTTTCCTTTTACATATATGTTTGGATTTGGTTCTGGAGATTCATATGGTTTTCCATATAACAATTCATAAAGACTGACTGAGGTTCCACTCTTTGGCTGTACCCTAATGCATAATAATGCCAATGGAAGTGCCTGAGGCCACTTTAAACTGATTTCTTGAAAAATCTTGCTTATTTGTGGTTTCAAAGTTTGATTCATTCTTTCCACTTTCCCACTAGACTGTGGTCTCCAAGAGACATGTAAATTCCAATTAATACCCAATACTTTGCAAACACTTTGGACTACTTCAGCAACAAAGTGTGGACCTCTGTCAGAGGAAATTCCAATAGGAACTCCAAATCTCAAAATTATTTCCTGTAATAACCACTTCACCACTTCTTTTGCTTGTGTGGTGCGACAGGGAAGGGCTTCTGGCCATCCTGTAAAAGTATCAACCCCTACCAGAATGTACTGATACCCATTTTGTCTGGGTAATTCTGAAAAATCTACTTGCCAATAATCTCCAGGTTCTACACCAGATTTCAGTCTACCCATTTGAACCTTTTTCTTAATCATTGGATTATTTGTCAAACATACTTCACACTTTGCAGTTATCATTTTAGCTATTCCCAACATTTTAACTGATACTACTCGTTTTCGTAAAGATGTTACTAAAGCTTCTGCCCCCCAATGACATTCTTGGTGTTTTACTTGAATTCTCTCTCTCATTCCAAGAGGTGGAATTACTACTTGTCCATTAGGAGTTATCCACCATCCAGCTAAGTTTTTCTTAGCATTTAATAACACCCAATTTGTCATCTTCCTCTGAATATCTCGCTTTTTCCCTAGGAAGGGTTACTGTTTTAGAAGGAATTATTGCCATTTGCGATATTTGTCTCTTTGCTACCTTCTTTGTTGTTTTATCAGCTAAATTATTTCCAATTATTATTTTTGTATTTCCAATCTGATGTGCTTTACAGTGCATGATTGCTACTTGATCTGGTTTTTGAACTGCTTGCAATAATTGTAAAATTTCTGTTTGATGCTTAATGTTTGATCCTTGAGAGGACAATAACCCTCTCTCTTTCCACAAGGCTCCATGGACATGCACTACCCCAAAGGCATATTTTGAGTCAGTCCAGATATTTACTCTCTTGTCTTTGCTAAGCTCTAAGGCCCGGATTAAAGCAATGAGTTCCGCTTTTTGTGCTGATGTGGTACTCGCCAATGTTCCTGCTTCTACAACTCTGGTGTCTGTTGTTACCGCATATCCGGCATATCGGACTCCTTGTTCCATAAAGCTGCTTCCGACAGTATACAGTTCCCAGTCTGGTTGCTCCAATGGTACATCTTTCAAATCCTCACGACTGGAATAAACATACTCGATGGTAGCCAAACAATCATGTTCTAGTTGTCCTTCTTCCTGTATAGAACTTAAAAATACTGCAGGATTTACCAGATTAGTCGTTTTTAGAATCACATCATCTTGTTCAGTCAATACCACCTGGTACTTCATCATTTGGCTGGGAGACAGCCAATGCCCCCCCTTCTGTTCTAGGACAGTTATCACCATGTGTGGGACATAGACTGTTATTGTTCTTCCCACAGTCAATTTCCGAGCTTCTTGTATGAGCATCCCTGTTGCTGTCACTGCTCGAAGGCAGTTTGGCCACCCTTTACTCACTGCGTCCAGTTGTTTAGAGAAGTATCCAACTGGTCGTTTCCAGCTTCCCATCTTCTGGGTTAGTACTCCCAGTGCAAGGTGTTGCCTTTCATGAACAAACAACTGGAAATCTTTGGTTAAATCCGGCAGTCCCAAGGCAGGTGCAGACATTAAGGCACGTTTCAATTCTACAAAAGCCTTTTGTTGTTGTGGGCCCCAGACAAAGGGAGAGTTCTTTTGGGCCTCATACAGCGGTTTAGCTATTAGCCCATAGTTCATAATCCAAAGATGACACCACCCAGTCGTTCCCCAAAATGCTCTGAGTTCATGAATATTTCTCGGCTCAGGTATACCACAAATAGCTTCTTTGCGATCTTTTCCTAATTGTCGTTGTCCTTTTGAAATCTCAAAGCCCAGATATATCACAGTCTGGCAGGCTATCTGGGCTTTCTTCCTGGATACCTTGTACCCATTTAGTCCCAGGAAATTCAAGAGGTCAATAGTCACCTGTATACAGGTAAGTCTTTCTTCTGTAGCAATCAGTATGTCATCCACATACTGTAGGAGTAAATGCCCAGGTCTTGATTTATCCTGTTTCCAGATTTCAAGTTCTTTAGCTAATTGATTTCCAAAAATAGTTGGACTGTTTTTAAACCCTTGGGCTAATCTAGTCCATGTCAGCTGCATCCTTCGCCCGGTTTGAGGATTTTCCCATTCAAAAGCAAACCGTTTTCTGCTTCCCTTTTCCAAAGGTATACAAAACAAAGCATCTTTTAAATCAAGCACTGTAAACCACTGATAAGTCTCCCTTAACGCTGTTAACAGTGTATAAGGGTTTGCTACTACAGGATAAATGTCCTTAACTATTTGATTTACTGCTCTCAAGTCTTGCACCAGCCTATATTCACCCGAGGGTTTTCTGACTGGTAAAATAGGAGTATTATACTCAGATTCACATTCTTCCAAAATTTTATACTCAAAAAATTTATCAATCAATTTCTTCAATTCTTGTCTCACTTCTGATTTGATTAGATATTGTTTAATTCTCACTGTTCCTACACCTTCCTTCAAATCTATTTTAACAGGTTCTGCTAGTTTCGATTTGCCAAGAATATCTGTCTCCCATACAGTAGGGATCACTGCCAAGTCCACCTCCGGTGGAATTTCTTGTTCCTTTACCTTTTCTTATATCATCAAAACTTCTCCCGTTTTTGACTCGGGTATCTTCAAAAAGAATTCTCCTTCATCAAAAACAATTTGTGCATTTAATTTAGATAACAAATCTCTTCCTAAAAAGGGTATTGGACATTCTGGTACATACAAAAATTCATGTATAATTATTTTATTTCCAAATTTCAAATCCAGGGGTTGCAGGAATGGCCTGGTTTTGTTCCATTTTTTCCTTTACAGGTATTTAATAAAAAAATGTCACTCCTGTATCCACTCCCAACCTCACAATGTAAACAACATTTTTTTTTTCCACTTTCTTATTATCAAAAGTTATAGCCATTACCAAATTATCTCTAATAGTTAGCTTACATTCATCCTGCCAATCCTTTCTTTGTCTTAAATAAAAAAAAACAAATCCACATCTGGCATTTTATTCCATTTCCCTTCTCTTTTACAATACAACATTAACTGCAAAATAGTGTTATAATTCAGTGTCCCATTCGTGGGCCACTTTTCCTGATCATCCAGTATATACAAAGGCCACCAATTATTACAATACTCAAATTATTACAATACTCAATCATCTGACTCTTTTGCAGATTATCCTGTAAATTTCCCCAATGTGCCAATAAACAACCCAACAAAGAATTTTTCGGGATTTTGTCACTTACAGCAAGATTACCCATGCTTTTACTTTTAAACAACCTAGTTAACTTAGTTGCCATGGTATAATTACTCACAGTACAATACACAATTATTCAACTCTGTCACTCCAATCCGCGGATCCACACTCCACACTCGCTTTCGTGCTCAATTGCACGTCTCACCCTTACAGCCACACTCACACTTTTCCACAATTGTTACTTTAAACAAAGATATAAAACACAATATTATACACTTCTTAATTTTCTTCTTAATACACAAACACAAAACCACAAACACAAAAACTTCTTCTAACTTTTTGTTAGAGGCACTACCTTAGAGAACACTATAGCATATAGTTTCTCTTGTTTCCACTTTTGTCCAACCCAGCAATAGCTTTTGCTTATGTCTTACAGGCAGACGCCTAGGCTTCCACTTCCACAAGGATCCTTTTAGTCCAACCCTGCGCAGCTTTCGCCGCGTCTGACAGGCAGACTCCTAGTCTTACCCTGCGCAGGTCTTTCACTGCGTCTGACAGGCAGACTCCTAGTCCTACCCTGCACAGCTCTTTCACCACGTCTGACAGGCAGACTTACTCAGTGGGACTCCAACCCACTGGTGGGACTCTAACCCACTCCTTACCATACACTTATTATAGTGGGACTCCCCCCCACTTTCTCTAGTGCACTTACTTACTTACTTTAGTGGGACTCTCACCCACTTACTACAATTAGAAAAAAAGAAGTGTCTTACCAAATATCCAGGGAACGTCGCGAAGAGCCTTACGGATCGGGGATCGATGGGTATCCCCGAGAAATCCTCGGTGCCGGCTGGAACCAATCAGGTCCCCGACTCCTCCGGTCTCCTTCAGCGAGGTCCCATCTGGGTCGCCAAAACTGTTACCGAAATCTCGGAATGAAGAACTTATCAACACCAATGTGATGTAGATAAGCAGACACTTCTTTATTGACGGCCGGGTGCGTGAGCGAGTCCTCTCACGATCAACGCACGCCAGGTCTCAAAATCAGACACCATATATAGAACTTATTCATACATATTCATTAACTATTCATACATAACCATGATATTTCCCGTAAATCATTAACATATTCTCCTCCTATATCCGATTCTGCGCAGTAGAGCTTAGAAAGGTCTAGAAATGGGTCTGGGGTACGATTTGGGTAGGTGGTATATGAGTCGGTGGTCGCGATCTCCCCCTGCCGGAATTACCTTTTACTAAAGTTCACGGTTTCTTGGCAGGTAACTACAAGCTGTTCCAGTCGACTCTCCCCAGTTCCCATTAATCCTACATTCTGACATCTCAATATACTTTCTTTATACAAAAGACTAGTTAGATTTACTTAAGCTTCAACAATGATTCCAACCCATTCTTCTGGCCTTAGTACAAAATGTATAAAGGGTCTCACAACTACTTTTACTAAATAATCATAACTTTCTTCAACATATTTTTTATCTTCCTATATTTCTATTCTATAAAATAACTCTATAAAATCAGGTAATCAAACCAATAAAATCAATTGATCTCAACTCTTTAACAAATCGACAACATAGTGGCAATTCATATTATCACTTGTTCTGTGGCTCACACCTGTACAAATGGCAGATTTCTACCAGTGCTTATGAAGTGTGTGAAAGCTTTCCCTGAGAGCCAGCATGGTCCTATAGAGAGTTAAATTTATACTGAATATTTACTGAATGTTAATTTCGAAATAAGAAGATGAAGCCAGACAGATATTTGCTCCGTTTCCCTTTTCAAAGTACCATGCAGTACTACTTTCAGGTTTTTGCTTTCAAAAATGGATAGGACCATGCCCAGGTAAGTATTCAAAATGTACTGTTAGCCATGCAGGTACATGAAACTGTTTCCACAGATACAAATGGACTGGAAAAAGAGTGCACGGTTAGTTTGTGGCAACACAGAAGACAATTTTTAAGAACAGAAAATATAAAAAAGCCTCTGATGCAACTAGTTTTCTGCAGGGATGCTCTTGTAGAGGAAAATCTCCAAATGAGCAAGCAAGATGTTCTTTACTCTCTAAAGAAATGGTGTGGACCTACAGCACCGATGTTTGCAGGACACATATCTGACTGCAGGCTGCAGCTCCAAAGGGATACAGACAACACCACTGTCTCAGAAGTGTTTCAGACATCTGGACCATGCCTTTAAATGGAATTGGCCAGGACAAAACCTGTTTGTCTTGACATACTTGATTAATACACCACCACCTGTACCCTCTATAGTCCTAACCCAAGTGTTCGAAGTCATACTCCCTCTGACCACCGAAACTTCAGCACTTGCTAGTAACCTGGCACAAGTATTTTTGAAGCTTGTCAGGACCCCCGAGCCCTAGGACAAAATCTAATAAACCAAAAAGCAAAAGTGATCCAAAAAATAGTTTTTGAAAGGCAAACACTGACGGTTTATTCCTCACATTTGTGCTTAAATAAATGAGCATTTAAAATCTTCACCTTTGGGGTGTCTGTGGGAATAACTCATGAAATTTGATCGAGGAGTTGGGAAAGAAACTAAACTGTATTTGTAAAATAAGCAGCAATACCAGTACGGCAGATGAAATTGATAGGAAAGTATGTACCTACCCTACGTATCCCTGAAATAAATGTTTGTAATGTTATGAAAGAGCACAACATCATTTTTCCAATAGGACTTATTCCAAAGGATTGCATGAATAGAGATTCATGGATAGAAATGCATCTTAGCATGGCCCAGGCATTAAACAAGAGAAAAGTCAATCAAAACAAGTGTTCTTTTGTCTGGCAAAGCGCATTTGTAGGTTTGCAAACACACACACACACACACACACACAGATGCTCCAGATTACTCATTTAGCCCACAGGTCAATCTGCTTGTTTTGGTTGCTGACCAAAGCCTTTGCAGCTGTGTATATCTCATACACAAGCATTCCTACAGCACATTCAGCACTTGAACACATATACACACAAACACCGCTAGTATTTGGGTCCAAGCATCTGTTTAACATCTGAGCATCTCTTCTCCCCTTGCGCAAACATACCATTAAAGATTCTGGGTATTTTTATGAATTACACTAACTCTGGAGATCAGTCACAGAAGAGGGGCCTTTTGTTTGTGTGTGTATGTGTACATATTTAACTCTGTCACATCGGCTGGTTCAGCACCACTGAGATTCACCGGAGTAGGGCATCCCATATGGGACACTGCTATCACTTGTGGTAGCAGCAACATCGCAGCTGACTAGCATGCAGCTGCACCCTCAGAAGTGTCACTCGCATGTAGTCAGGCAGTGCCCCTGTGGAGACATGGGAGGAGCATCTTGAGAAGCATTTAAGCTCAGGAGTGTTTCTTTTGACATAGGAAATGCATATTTGATGTTCCACTGCAGAACACAGCTGAATACCTAACAAGATGACCATGTGAAATAATAATTTCTACAAGACAGATATGAGGAGACAAAGATGATATGAGACTAGAGCTACAGATCTAGTTATCCACAGGTTTTCTTTCACTTAGATTTTCAGCATCAAAAGACAATGAATAACAAACAGGTTTATCACAGAATATTAAATATCACATGTAAATATAGCAGAATGCATAATGAGCAAGATACCATCTGTATGACAGTGATTGAATATTCACATTTTATAGTGTTCCAGAAATCTAATGTGTCTCTAGATGGCACCCTGTAATGTCCATGACTGATTCAGTGCATGCAGCATGTTGTTAATCATGTTGAATTTTCAACCACCAGCTAAGAAGCAGCTTTGGCAAATGTGAAGTTGAAGGATTTTGTATGTTTTATTTTGTTTCTGGAACAGCTATTTATGCTAACATGCAAAGTCTTGGACAAGTTATAAAAATGTAATGTAACAACAAAATATCAAAATTATAATTTAATATAGAATCATACATTAATTCAGTGTGGAATAGACTACAGGAGATCATATATGTATCCACAGAATTATAGGTGCAATTAAGTATATTTATACCTTGCTCTTGCTATGGTACTTCTGGTAGTTGTTGTGATACTTACAATATATGATGCAATGGGACAGGGAATATGAGAGGAAATAAACAAGAAGGTAAATAAGTTTTTCTTAAGTCACCTAAAAGGAAGCAAGACAAACTTTCTGATTATATTATCTAGATTTTAATTTTCAGTGATGCTCAGAGATGTATCCAAATTTGCATGACCTGTAGCTATGGTTGTTAGGAAAACTAGCCCATATTCAATGTTGTGCAGGGAATTCACAGTCCACTTCCAGTCATTGACTGTTAAAGCTGCAATTTTGTTATCGATTTGTTAATAAGTTAAGATTGATTGACTTTATTTGATAGATTAATTGATTTTATAAAATCATTTTATAAAATTAAAATATAGAAGGATAAGAAAAATTTTAAATGAAACTTACAGTTGCACAGAAAAAGCTGCTATGAGATCCTCTGTACATCCCGTACCACGGCTAGAAGAAGGGGCTCGAACCATTGTTAAAACTTAGGTAATAACTTCAGGGTTTGAAAGGTTTCTTTGTATTTGACCAGTCTTCTGTATGTAGAGGTGTATTGAAATGTCAGAATATGAGATTAATGGAAACTGGGGAGAGTCGACTGGAACAGCTTGTAGTTGCCTGCCAAGAAACCGTGAACTTCAGTAAAAGGTAATTCCGGCAGGGGGAGATCGCGACCACCGACTCATATACCACCTACCCAAATCGTACCCCAGACCCATTTCTGGACCTTTCTAAGCTTTATTGCGCAGAATCGGATATGGGAGGAGAATATGTTAATGATTTTGGGGAAATGTTATGATTATGCATGAATACTTAATGAGTATGTATGATAAGTATTATATATGGTGTTTGATTTTGAGACCTGGTGTGCGTTGATCGTGAGAGGACTCACTCACGCACCCGGCCGTTAATAAAGAAGTGTCTGCTTAGCTACATCACATTGGTGTCGATAAGTTCTTCATTCCGAGATTTCAGTAACAATTTCACCAGGACGTGGTAATGTTGTTGCATGGTTATTTACTCAGACTACTCTTCAAAAATGTCCTCTTTGCTAGGATCAGCCACAAGCACAAGAACATACTATTTCATCATGAGAATTTGCAGAAAGATGTACTAATACTCCAGTAAGCTATTTCTCCAGTTCCTAAGCTTAATCACTGACAAGATCAAATGTGATGACAAAGGAACATAAATGAAACACTTTCAAGTACAGAATACAGCTGACAGACCAAGTCTAAACATGTCGAGTGCAGCACTATGGCTATCACACATCAGCCCAAAACAATAATGAACTTGCTGATAAAACTTAAAAATAAATAAAAAGCAAAACCTCAACGAGCTCTGTCTATACAATTTAATCTGTTTGTATAGCTGCATTAGGTGCAATGCAAATGAGAGTATTACCCTGTATGCATCGACTTGTATTTCTAATGGTGCATATTGTATGTGCTCTATGTTCACTGCACAAAGCTGGTAACATGCTGTAATCACATCTTTAAGCCTCCAATGCTTATCATGTTTTGACTCTTTCCAAGACTTATAAGTCTTACTGGGATCATTTATTATTTAGCTATTCTTTCATGTGTGTGCTTGTATACATCATTAAACAAACATTTTTGTCTCAAAGTGCATGCAAATTATCGAGGTGAATAGCTAATCAGTTTAGAGGTAGGACAGGGACATTGGTGTAAAACTCGAGGTGGGTTCCTGCTGAGTTACCTTAATGTGGATTAAAATCAGCTTGAAAAATGCATCCTGCTTTTTCACTGAGTGCAGTGTCACAGAGGCCAACCCCTTGATATTTCCTACTGATAGCAGCTAATGAAAAATTTTGTTTCCTAATGGAAAGCAAAAGCATTCTATTTTTTTTTTTTTATATACTTCTTAGGCAATTGATTAGCAGGCCCTTCTTGAAGGATTAATTTATGACCTCAGGTACAATGGCAAAGCTTTTGCTGACAATGATGATGCCTGCACTTGAGAATGAAATTTTGCTTTTGGTATACTCAGAAAAATAGCATTTAGTTGGCAATAAGGGGAAAAGATCTGCAACGTCCAGGGTTTCAGGGGCTAAGGTTAATGGTACTACTATGTAAAAGAGCTTTACACTTGAGCTCAGCTAACAGATATGTTTTCTGGTGAGGATTAATGCATTCCAAACACCATGGGAGTCTGCAGTGGACTTAGGGTTTTCCTCCAGGGGAAAAAAAAAATAGAGGCAGTTAAGAACTTGTATCTCTAAGATGACGTCTAAAATAAGTAAGGAAGAAAGTCTTTGAGGGCAGCATTACCAGCTCATCAAAAACTTGCTTTTGAACTGCATTCGATTTGTTCTGGGAGATACAGCTGGAGCTGATGTCTAGTTATCAGCTGCAGGTGAGTTAGCTTACTAGAGATTTCTGGTGGAGCTCTCACTGAGCTATCCCAAGGCAATGCCTGACTTCTTTCTTTTGTCTCATAGTGCTTTCTGAAGTGCTAGCTGTGCCTGCTCCTCTGGCTGCGAATCTGAGCTCTCAGTGCTGTGAGTCAAGAAAAAGTGGCCTCTGGTGCCAGCAGGGTTCCTGCTTTGTTACTGTCAGTGTGACTGCTGTCACTCTCAGTATGACTTCTCCCTCTGCTTGCCTTGCCACAACGGATAACACATAATACTGTCTGGGGGAGGCACTGAGGGAAATGCCCATTTTCAGCTTAGATCTTTCTAAAAGAGGTTGAACCAGTGGTTTTTGGGCTGTAGAAAAAAAAAAAATGTCTTTCCTGTCATCATCATTATGACAATCATCATGACCTACTAATAGACTCTGAAAACCTTTACCACTGTGGCAAATTGGCTTTATCTCACAAAGGTAAGATATGTTGCATCCTCATCTTCTGCAGATCTGTAGATGGATGAGTCACCTAAGTTTTGACTATACGTGACTATGATCCACTGTGAAGAAGTCAAAATTTAGTTAAGCAGCTCCTGAGCTGACATATATGTTTTAGTTGGTTACACTTATTGAAAAACAATTGTATATTGGCTTTCTGCTCTTTCAAAAGGATCTTTTCTCTCTATTCTTTTGTCATGCAGAAATAGTAGTTAAAAACCAAAACAAAACAGAATGAACCCCACAGAATAATCTTAATTCCTTTTTTAAATTTAGGAAAAATTATGAAGTATTATGCCTTTACATTTACTCAATGCTTAAAAATAGAGATTAATGTTAAGATTTTGATCAAAAACCCTTCTCACAGTTCTACTGAGGTTGACACATTGACATACTATGCCTTACACCCATTGCCTCGCTAACACAATATACCAAGTGTGCAATGTCATCAGTGAAACACTTTTTCCTCTCCAATTGACCATGTCTTCTAGTGTTATAGAAAAAGGTATCCTTTATAGAAAAAGGAAAAAGTCCACTCCATGTGAAAATAGGTGAGCTATCTCACTGAGTATGTCTGTCTATCCTCTGCTCTCACTAGCTCTATCAAATTTAACTAAATGAGAGACTTTGACTCCATATTTCATTGGAAAGAGGGGTAGGGAGAGGAGGGGGAAGGAGAAAAAAGTCTTAACCTCCCCCCCCCCCCCCCCCCCCCCCGCCCCCGCCCCAAATCACAACACTAATTTAGCCATTTAGTGTATAATCCTATTTGATTCTATACTGGTAGCCAGGCAGTATTCATTACTAGTCAGTCTTTATCAGTAATCGGGCATTTAACAGGGAATGTGGTTTGTTGTCCGTAATTTTTTCTTTCTGAGAGTTTGGTACACATAACATAGAGCTTGTAGATTAGTCCACTCAAATACTGCACTGACATTGCACATGTAAGTGGGTGAGCAGGTAGATACCCAACAGGGTTCTGCAGAGGCTGGCACTCGGCCACACTTCATACAACACAGGAGCTAAATGTGACATTATAATGTAAAGGTGATACCAAGACTCAGAAGATGTTAGACTATGAGGAAGCAAGAAGTGATCCACACCGCTTTGAAAACACAGCAAAGAGAACAACAACAGCAAAATCATATGCAGGAGGCAGGATTGCATGCCTTAAGCAAGGGGGACTCTCTCTAGAGAAGTAGTAGCTCTAAAAAGAGCTGGGATTCCCTGGTGCTCAGTGAGTTCAGATGTAGTCTCCAAAGATGACTTTGTGGTGAGAAGGAAAACATGAGAGTGTGGCACAAGCACAAAAAAATTTAAGTAGGAATAGCAAAATAATTCTGCCTGTATCCTGTATGATAATGTGACAATTTATACAAGGTGTCTAGTCCAAGGTTGAGAATAGAAAGAAGTGATGGCTAAAAAGAGGGGGTAGTTAAAAGATTAGAAAAAGCCTACAAGATCTTGATATCTTGAAACTGAAATTCTTGAGGAGTTGGTCATAAACCAGAATGAAAAAAGGAACTGAAAACTTATCAGAGTTCATCAACATCCTTCTAACAGATAGAGCTAAAACCTGAAGTTTGACGTCCTTGGAGGAAATGTAAAATGTATAATTTAAACAGCAGAGATAATTCAGTAGCTGAACAATGTACCAATGATTCAGATGGGTCCTCTCAGAGCAGCAGCTCTATGCCACACACAAAGCTATGTTTTCAGTTACATAAAAGTATTAGAAAGATCATTATGAATTGTTAGGCAACTCACACAAAGAGTTTTAGAGATACTTTTAACACCAGTGTTTTTTAATACAAATGTCTTACTTGGGTGACTCCTTAACTGTGAACTGAAAAAACACAGAGGGCTCCATTCATCTTCACTGCGCCCTGGAGTCATGGTGTTGTAGCAACTGACCGCCTGCTGCAACTATTTTGCATCTGTGGCATTTACTGAGATTTGCCTTAAAGGTGGAAAGTTTTTCTCTGCAATCTTATGCATACATTAGTGAGCTATTATACACCTGTTGTTCGTATGGTATCTCAGTTTATTTCAAGTGACAGCTTTATAAAGTCAAAAAAATCCCTATCATGATGCACAAATGTCTCCCAAGAACAAATACTGAATCTACCTTTGTAGACACCTGATCATATACAACACCACTTCAAGCAAGGCAATTTATAACTCCCTGGTGTTAAAATAAGACAAATAAATCATTGTGTGAAACCACTGTAATCCACAGCTAAATTATTATTTTTGCATAACATATTTGTTACTAATGCTTTTCTGTGGACAACCTTATAAATATCACCATCTAAAGAAATACAAACCCACAGTGTAGACAGTGTACATATGCTAGGACTAAAAGAAAAAAACCCACACAGATCATAGGAATTGATCTCTGTTCTTCAGTATTTTATCTCTTTCCTTACAACAATTCATTTTTTTATCTTAACCTTTGATTTTCTTCATAGTATCAGCAAGTCTGTGGGCTTTTACATAGCACAACCATCCCAGTTGCAGCTGAACAGTCTGGATAAAGCAGCTCATATCATCACTGATTTCATTGATCCTGAAGCCTTTCTGGTTCTTGTTTCTAAAAGTAAACACGTAATGCTTGGGGAGAAATATGTCTGATGATATTTTTTCTCTCTGAGCTGCAGAACACTTTGGACAAAACATAGTTATGTCTCTGTTAAGGATCAATATTGAAATCAATATTAGAGACAAGATAGTAAACACCTGAAGAACTAATTCTGCTCAAGCTGGTAAGCACCTAGTCCTGTGAAGCTTGTGGGAAAGATTTATTAATTTGATCTTCCTTGATTTCATCTGTCACACTGATAGATTAGTGGTCCAACTCTGGTTTAAAAGCCAACAACGAATCAGTGAATTGAAGCAATGCTGGTCAATACACTGATGATATAAAGTTGAATTCACTTGAACTTCTTTTATACTGCTACTCTGAGTCTTCCAATTAAATTGTTAAGCTATTTGACAACAGCAGCTCAGATCCCCTAATTATTCAATAAAATTTTACATTGCCATCAAACTAAGGGTCTGTATCTTAAGGTGGGCTAGTACAGATAAGGAATAGAAAAGAAAATATGGAGAATTAAAAAAGAAAAGTGCAAAAGCATGCAGGGAACTATTTTCTACAGATAAAGACTTTATTTTCCTTGTTATTTTACCCTTTTAAGAGATACTGGGTACACTAAAATTAACCGGTATCTAGCCAAGCAAAAATTATTTTGCCAATGCTATAAGGATATAATGCTCAAATTCAAGGACATGTGAGACTGTCACTACCTCAAGAACCTTGCTGTACACAAAAGACTCTTGGATATACAGCAAAGTACTTGGAGGGAACAAGATTTGAAATGAAGGAAGGAAAGGGGAAGAAAAGGGAGGGAAGGGAAGGGAAGGGAAGGGAAGGGAATTTTACAGGAGGAATAATTCTGTCCAACAACAATCCTGTTACCTCATCATTGGCAGAGAGTTAACTCAAAGAAAAAAAGACTTTGTAGCTGTCA
The DNA here is from genome assembly GCF_017639655.2 of Falco naumanni. Taxonomy (NCBI): domain Eukaryota; kingdom Metazoa; phylum Chordata; class Aves; order Falconiformes; family Falconidae; genus Falco; species Falco naumanni. The sequence goes on along the minus strand of NC_054080.1, from coordinate 10,962,884 downwards.
TTCTTCTCCAGGACTGGAAGAAGAGCTAGATGAATTAGATGAGTGTCTAAAGACTGCTTACTGAAAATAATTGTTTGTTGTTTTAGACAAAGTGCTATTTCCAGGTACATTTTCTGAGACATTTACTCTCTTTAAATTAATATTCCTATTATAAATGGAACTTTTGACTAAAGAACTATAAGGGGCTTTCAATTAACATAATAATAACCAATGCCAGAGCTGAAAACCCATTAATTACACTGTTTATTCCTTCCAAGATAAAGCCACTTCCTTTGAGGAAACAATTTCAAATTACTTCTCAGACTCACCCAAATTCAGCATGAAACCATGCTGACAGATGCAAGGATCTCCATGTTAGTAAGTGCTTGGTCTCACAAGCCCTTGCTGCAGGCTACGTTTTGCCTCGGTCCATCTCTGTGAGCTGTCTCTCGTTCTTCACACCAGTCAGCAACAGTCAACAATTTCAAGCAAAATATTCCCAACATTAATTAAACATAATACAAAGTCCTATATTCAAATATCATATAATCCTGCTCACACTTCTTATGCTAATAGACTAAGTGTACAGTTTTAGGCCATATTGCCTAATTTTGACTTACATTAGAGGAGTTTAGTAATGCATAGTTTGCTCATGAAACGGAAAAAAAAAAACAACAAAACGATCCAAAAACCTATAACAGCAATGGCTAAAGAATTTGCAGGTCCAGGATTTTATTTTCCACAGAGAGATGTATAAACTCATACATAATCCTTAATGTAACAGGAGTCCCGCATAACACGACATGGCAAATGTAGATTTTATTAACATTTTTAGATATCCTTCCTTAGGTGAATGTTCCTGAATGTTAGTTTTCTTCAGAAAACCAAGGGCTGTGACATTATCTTTTTGTTTAAAACCAAGACAAATCAAGGAATGAGAAACTAAAGGAATGTATAAAAATATGCTCAGCATATTTTAAAATAGACATAAAATAGTAGAAGTTTTATGTGCATGCATATGAAACTAATATCCAACAGGTTCAATCATGTGCAGTACATTATTAAAAAAAAAAACAAAAACAACTTTGAATTTCTTTATTTCCATTTCTTCCTCTATGACATTTTCCTTTCAAATTATTGTTTAGATAATTATTGTGTCTAGAAATTTTGCCTTTCACATTATTTTTATGTATCAAACAAGGAATTACAAAACCAGGTTTTCTCAGCCAGGCCATGTAAAGTAGACAAATACATAATTAATTGTTTCCACTACATTATTTAAAAAGAGGAAGTATTTCTATTTGATCTTAAACATTATTTCTTAAAAACTTCACTTTAGACCATTTGTGTCCCTTTTGTTTGCTTATTAGTGTAAACTAAATTTGTGCATAGGAATGTGTGCCCATCTGCTCCACTGAGAACTCCCAATATTCCTGCACTCAGTGCCAGATTTTAGTATGCCCTTAAATTAAGTAAGGGCCAAAATCCAAAGATGAACAATGAAATTGGAGTTTTCTATTGCAAGAAATATGTAAGAAAGTCTCTGTCTCTGTTGTTGCATCAATTTGTTGGGTTACATATGGGTTGCAATTTTTGAGGATAAAAGAGTATCCTGATACATACTTAATTTGTGCTTGTTTGGATGTGTCTGCACTGCCATTGTCTGATAGTGCACAAGACTGAATAACCAAGAGAGGAAGCTGTCACTGCTGTGCGAGGATGCACACTAACACTGGCACAGCTATCCCACATAGTGTGAGAAGGTCGACTGCTGAATGATAATGTTGTCCTTACAGATTCCATCCCACTTGCAGACCATTCATTTTCTGCCAGTTGTTCTTTACAAGATACTTTTCCATTCCTACTATCACTTCCTTAATCTGGATTTTTGTTCATGTTTCAAGCATTCTTAGAATATTTTGCTTTAAATAGGTTTGTTCTCCTCTATGCTGTGTATTTTATTTTTCTTCTCCTTTTTGATTATCTTTCAATGTGCAAAATCTTGCTACCTGCTAGGTCATAGCAGAAACCTTTCTGTTGTAATGTAAGTTTTATTATCAAGTCACAGATTAAAAAAGAAATAAAATTATAGACATAACTGCTATCAAGAAAATACATTGTGATGATTTTTTTTTTATTTTATTAAAAGAGGGGTTAGAAAAAAATCAAACCTGTGTCAAAGAACTTGCATGCTACAAAAAAGCCTGGATGTAACTGGTGTTGGTTTCATGCTTTCTGCTGTGATAGTAACGCTTTTACTTACGAGAATATAGAGTTTGACTGTGAAAGCAAATCCCATAGTTCAGTGTGCACTGGTTGGCTTATACTGTGTCAAGACTTTTACTTACCATACATTTTGCACACAGCTGGGAAGCTGCAAATATTGTGAGATAAGGATTATTATTGTATGGAAATGATGTATGCCAGTCACCATGACAGGGTTCAACTTTAGGTTTCCACTGAGTCATTAAGCTGAAGGGTAGATTTGTCTGTCAAAGTACTTTTCATTCATTAATAGCGCTACAGCTCAAGCTGGGTGCCTCCAAGGAAGGACTCCAAAGAAAGAAATCCCTGGGCAATTTTACCCTTACAATCTAAGTTCCCCACCTCTAGTGATAGTTTGGACCAATAGTAATATTAAGGTCTGGGGTCATCTTGCTTTGTACTGATTTGACTTGATTGCTATTCTGTTACTAAGCAGCTGCTAAGCGGTCATTTTATACAATGTACAGTGGTTCTATATCCTCTTCCACATCCTCTCAGATGAGTTTCAGCAGGTTCTGTGGTTAGCTTTTTGGCACATTGTAATATAGTTGTTACAGTTCATGTACCACAACCTATAGGCTTTGTCTACTCTAGCTATTAATGTTTAAGTTGCTCCCTTTCTAGAGCAGTGTCTAGGTTAAAGTTCATGGTTTCCAGCCTAAGGCTTCAGCTTCTTTGGCTTCTAGTGCTGAGAAAGGCTATTAATCCTAACAGTTCTTAACAGTTAGATTATTGTACTGTTATTCCTGGCAATCAAGACACCCAAAGGCGGAAAAAATTCATAATTATTGCAAAGGAACATGAGAACAGAGAGGCACAAAATAAAATATCCAATTGACTTGCCTTTCCCTTCTCCTACCAACAGGTAAGCAAATATCATGAACAATCATTACAGTTTAAGAAATTACTTACACAAACCAAAGACAGAGAGTGTACAAATATTAAGGTTTTCTCCTTTTATGTGCATACAGGAATAGCTAAAATAATGTTTTATCCATCAAGTATTTCGGGTACATTTGTCAATTCGCTATAATATTCAAGTGAATTTGAAGGGCAATTTTAGGTCTGCTTTATTTTCGTAATCTGGTAGATGGTGCATATGTCTGCTTTTTATTTTATTAGCAATCACAATTTCTCTATGCTAGCTGCGATACGAGTTAACAATCATTACTCTCCAGAATAGGGACATGTGGCACACTTTGCAGCCTCATTACCTCCATGGAGCCCCACAGAGCAGCTCTGTTACGAACAGCCTGGGACCTGGGAAGAAGTTCTTGTTAGTGTGGGATTCAATTGCTGAAGGGAGGGTGCAACGAGAATGGAGCCTGGTTCTTTTCAGTGGTGCCCAATGACAGGGAAAGAGGCAATGGGCAAAACCTGGAACACAGGAGGTCCCCTCAGATCAAGAAACAGTTTTTCACTGTGAGGGTAACCAAGCACTGGAACCGATTGCTTAGAGAGGTTTTGGAATCTCCCTCCTTGAAGACATTCAAAATCCATCTGGACATGATCCTGGGCAACTGGTTCTAGGTGTCCCTACTTGAGCAGCAGGGTTGGACCAGATGGCTTCCAGAGATCCCTTCCAACTTCAACCACTCTATACTATCAAGAGTTCAGATCTTATTACTGGCTTTGCAACTGTTGTCCATGGTAATTGCTCTGTCTCAGTAAAGTGGAAATTCTGCTGTTTCCTTTGTCAAGATCACAGCTGAAAAGTTGTAAGTACATTACAGATAATTTAAAAGACTCTGAACTAACTCCCTAAACCTGAATCCAGCAAATGGCTTCAGCAAGTGCATAACCTGGACTGCTACAGCAGTCCAGAAGAAATCATCTGGATAGTTATCATTTAGCCTTCTTGAGCCGAGGAAACATTTAAAATATGCAACTGGGCAACAGTAAAAAAAACCTTTGTTATAATTCTTCAGATGTGTATTACTACTTTCTAAAACAGACATCTACTTTTCAGTCAACAAAACCACAAGTGTTTCCGTCCACAAAGTAATAAGCTTTACCAGATGGGAGAAAATGCTGGTCTTGATATTCATCAACCTCTTTCACTAGTTAAAGACCAAAAGCAATTGCTACATTTTTTCTTTACCTCACACCCAATAGTTAAAGAATAGAATACAATTTAGGAAACTTGGGTGTTTAAGAGACTGAAATGGTTTTATTCTTCACTTTGGGTTGTCAGATAGATACTGAATATTATGTGCTGTTCTTTTCTTACATTTTATTTTATCAATTAATCATAAAAATACTGAAGGATTTGCTAATGAGATCATTTGAGGCTGATGTTCACTGATGACGAAAGAAGTTATGCAGTAATCTCCAACCTCTACATCACATCCTTAATTTTATTTGAATAAGATTGTCCTTAGTCTGAGGCATACAAGAACAACACTAAAAGTTTCTTAAAAGATTGTTTTAACCTTCATGTGGAGCGTAGTCAGGTCTTAAAGGAGACTAGCCCTGTTACTTAGCTGCAGGTTTCAAAACTTTGATGTAGTATCGCATTTTACTATGGCATCCACTGAAGGCATTCCACAGAAAACATCTAAATTTACATTTCTACAGTCCCTGAAACAATATAAATCTTGCAGTGAATGAAGTTACGCATGAATGTGAAAGAATTGGGGGGTTAGCCACTTTTTTTCAGCAGGCAGATTTATTGCTTTATGAGAGACACTCAAAACCTGTTTTTAGCTCAAGACATTGCACTGACTTTAAAAATATTTTCAAGCTTTCTAAATAAAATCCAATCATTTAATGTTACCTCTGCTGTAAAACTACTTGCATGTTTGTGTGAAAATTGTGAAGTCTGCTTAGAACCTTCATGTACCTGAAACTCTGGTAAAATACATCAAGTGTGAACTCACCTCCTTTGGCTTATTACTCAGCACCTGCAACAATTTTTGCAGGAAGTTACACAGTTAAAATATTAGAAAATCTGGTCTTTGAAATCAATATTAATTATCAGTAAGTTGTAGCATGTTGCATATTTTACAATGTTCAGACTAAAATATTTTTCCATTAAACAGGAGGAGTGCTGTAACTGAACAGGTGAATAAAAATATCTGATAATCCTTTGTAAACAAAACAAGATTTATACAGAGAGGTTAGGGCTAAGACTTAAGGTTTAATTTTCCTGCTTAGGGTAAGCATTTAGTCTTAGGGTTAGGGCTAGGTTTTAAGGTTAAGGTCAGACTTACGCTTAGGGTTTATGGTTAGGGTTTAGAATAAAGGTAAAGGTTATGTTTAGTGCCAGGGTTAGGATAAAGTTTTAGAGTTAAGGTGTAGGGTTAGGTTTAGAGATTTAGGGCTAGGACTAGAGTTTGCATTAAGGTTTCAGTTTTCAGTTAGGGTTAGGGTTGGACTGGGATTTAAGGTTATGGCTGCTGTCAAGTTTCAGGTTTAGAAGTAGGGCAACTGTTATCCTTATAATTATGCCAGCGTTTAGGAGTAGGGTTAGGTTTCTCTTATTCTACAAATATAAAGGAAATATTCAATAATCTGAAGAGTAATTCTGGGAAATTTCTTGAGACATTTTGAGGTTGATTATCAAAAGACAATTGGATGTACACCCATTACTTAAATCTGAGCTCCCAAAATTTGTTATCCAACATTTCTGTAACTCTGGGAAACTTGCTGTTAATGCATGAATCTTCAGATATCTGGACCTGAAATGTTTACATACATCACAGATTTCTTCCTGGAGTAGTAGATTCAAGACAAAGAAAACACAACCCTACCTCAGAAAAATACATGATATTAATTCCATAATTTGATTGTCTTCTTCAGCCTTCAGCCTGTTCCTCTTTTCTGTTCCTCAACCTCTCTTCATTTATTGCACCACAACATAACACAGACACCAGTGCCATAGTATAATAAGCTTCTTTCTTGACAGAGTAACCCAGAGAAACTTCCAAGGTACTGAAACATCACTGTATATTCATAACGTCTTCTCTGGTATAATTTTGCCTTATGTCAACTAACAGCCTATTAAATAATTCTTAGAAATGGTTTGAGCACAAATGCTTTCAAGAGACCCGTTGCACAAAGTGGTTTGTAGATGGCTACATCTTTGGGGGTTAAGAAAGTTTGCTAGCATGGACACAATCTGTTAAACACCAGAAAGCCTCCACAGCTAGAAAATTCCCCAGGCATGGGTAGCATAGACATAAAACCTTAGTGTCTTTAGTAAACAAAAAACCTAAGTGTCCTTAGTAAATATTACTCTCATTTGAGAGAATAAATTACATCATATTCCAAGTCTTTTGAACAGACTTTTCAGAAACCTCAGCATTTCTGTACACATTATTTTTTGGTACTGCAAAAACATTTCTTATTTACATTGCAGTGTTAAGTAAAACCCTGATTTCAGCATGGGAGACACTGTGTTTGCAAATGTGTACACTGAGTAGGGTAGCTCCTATCCTGCCCCAGGTCAGGGTCTATAATTTTTTAAAAAAATAAATAAACCACACTAAATTAATACTTTTTCCCCAAGCTGCTGTAATAGTATCATAGTCTTCTCATAGAGTTATTTTAGTTTTTCATTGTTCAGTCTACATCCACGGCTTATGCATTACTGACATCTGCAGCAGTGAGATGGAGGAGTTCTGAAGTAAGACTAACCTTGCTGGCTGCAAGACTATCTGAGATGCTCAATCATCTTGTTTACAAAACCAGAGAAAGAATTGTTTATAAATGCACCATCCAATTACCTCCAGTTACGGTTCAAAAGCATTAAAGTGATTCTTGCATTGAGTCACACCTGAATGTCGTGTTTGCTATAAAGCCTCCTCTAGCTCATGTGGCTTGGCTGCCCAGTCTGTCTGAGAAGTAGCCAGAGATTATGCATTATACTTGTTTAAGGTGTGCCTATGAAATCACCCACAACTGCCAGTCTCTGAAATTATTAGTGATTTGCTCATCTGCACATTTGCTCATGGGCATCTCAGCAGGGTCTCTGTTCAGATATTACTTCCATGTTCTTTGATCAAAGAGACATTAATCAGCCTCTGAGAGAATAAAACTAGAATAATGAGAACTTAGTGCCTAGACACGTTTGCCTTTATTAGCTCTATAATTGCTTCATTTTCTCCATGTGGCTGCTCATGGCCCACTCTCTAAAGGTCTGCACCATTTGCGAAACTGTTATGTCATGTTCTGAAGCACAGCACCAAGTGCTGTTTTATACATACCCCCTGCTACACTGATCATTCCTCCAGTCTTTACAGAGGAGCCAGAGTGACTGATGTGATTCCTGACCACTGACTGCTGTAAAAAGACTGCAGATGATGGAAAATCAGAAAAGTTTCTCCTGGGAGAGTTTCCAAGTAAATACAATTAGTCCTGCTTTTCCAAAGAAACCTGGATTTGCATACAAAACCTCCACAGTTGCTCCTTTTTTCTTGAGGAAGATTGAACACCTCAAAAATCTAGCAGATCCTTCTTGTTCATGAAGGCTACCTAAAAAAGATGAGAGCTAAACGTCTCCTAGCCAGAGTTGTCATGAGTTTTATCCATGTTAAGTAAGATTCACTGTACAGTGATAATGTGCATACGTGTTTAGGAGCAAGTGTAAATATTTTGGAATAGTGCAAGTAGATACCTTTGAAAACCTGGCAGCATCTCTGTTTCATTGTTGTTTTCTTTGGCAATTGCCCTTGTGGAATGGAAAATGCTCATATCACTATAAATTCAATGCACATGCAACAATGCGATTACAGTTCTAACAGAATTTACTTGTTCTTTTTTTTTTTCCCACTGAATACCCTACTCATCACAGCCAGCCTTAATTTGCTGGTCTTTTCCTGGTTAACTTACAACATATTCTCCTCGATAGATGCATTTAAACAAAGAAATTGTTTGTTTAGGCTACTTGTTGATGAAAATCAAAGCAAAACCAGAAATTCAGACACCCCAAAAGCACCTCCTAAGACTTGTAGACATCATTTGGAAGACTAGGACTGTGCTGATATCATGCAGATATGTAGTAAGCTGGGTTATGAGATGTTATTACAAATAGCACAGATTCGCTCATGCTGTTGACTGTGCCTGAGAAAGTAGGCCAAAAATAGGCCCATTTAGTAAGTGGGATTCTAACAGCAGTGCATAATTGAGATACAGAAAGGAAATTTTTTTGCCAAAGCCTATTTTCCACATCACCACCTCATCCTCTATCATGAGAGTCTCTGGTCCATCAGAATCATTCAGCATTGCTGGGCAACACACAGTTTAGTTCCTGCGAGCAGTGGAAAGCTGGTGTTAGGGAGTTTCTTCACTGCAAAGCAGAGAACTAAATAAGACAAATTTTAACATGGATAAATGGAGGTACATCTGTGAAGCCATATCAAAAAAAGCCAATACCTTTTTGGTCATCACATCCTGTATGTCAGAGTTTTTCAGCCTCAACTGACCAGTCAGAGAAAACAGCTTACAGAAAGGCTGTGACTGCTACTTGTATCACAACCCACACAAATACAGTGACAACCCATCACCTCACTTCAAAAGCTGGTGCTCCTCTGTCTCCGTCCCCCACTGGTTGCTGCAGCCTCACCATGGAAGGCTAGATGTGGTATGGAGCTAAAATCAGAAGGAAAAAAAGGGTTTAAATGGAGCTTGAAAACTGCTATGTTAATACTGTATATCTTGATAAATCAGTAGCAGCTCTTTTAACCACATACCAATTTGGAAACAGTCCTAATCCACACGTTATTGTCTGCATATATGGGCTTGAACTTGGAAAGAAGAGGTGCCCAGAATTTGGCTCCCTAATGAGGATTCACTCATTATTTTCAAAGCAGCTGGTGCTTTCTGGGACCTTTCTGCGCTCAGCCCCTGTAGGACTTGCAGCTCATGGCCATGAAGGAAACTTCAACTTTTGCCATTGCGAAGCAGCTCAGAGGTTCATTCTTCAGCTCAATGTGGTGTAACAGCCATTGTGAGTTGTCTCCTTGTTGGGCCCTTGTTGGCCCTATACTTGATTATAGCAACTCAAACACTTTCAGAGAGTATTTTCAAATCCGACAGCTTCTTCCAGTCTTGATCTCTCATTTTTTAACCTGCCTGTCAGCCCCTACAGTTACAGATTTCTTTGGACTTTTCTCAGACAGAAAATAGAGTTTTTTAAGCAGCAAAGCTAGACGAACTGATACTAATTGTTGATACCTTTTGCATTTCCGCTCTTTGCCCTTCAGAGCTGAAAATCAATACAGCTGTTAAAATTAGAAGTGTTTTGACACACAGTGTTTGAAGAGGAAGTCCAAAAGTACCACACAGATTTTAGGAGTTAATTGGTCCCTCTGAGTTCACTGTTTTATGGCTGGCATGATCTCTTCCCTGTGTGCTCCTACCCGCTCAACTGTGCAGCTGGTAATGTAAGTGCCAACAAAGGATGAAGCAGAGGTCTTGGTCCAGCAGTGTTTTGTAGCAAATGAATGAGTCTAATTTAGAAATAGCATGTCCTCTCCTGGCTGTAAAAGTAGACAGAATAAGTCTTGGCTGGCTCATCAAGCACTGGTAGGCTGCCACAGACTGCCTGTGTACCCCAAAGGGTAGACAGATAACGACAGGTGACCTTTTAGCAGCACAAGTTGACAGTAACAGCACAGAGTAGCATTGGTCAGATGCTGAAGAGAACTTGACTGCCTCATAAAAATTTGAAATCAGCTATTTTGGTACAGTCACCAATGGACTCAAATAATCAAAAAGTCAAACACATTCACTTTAGCAGTCATATTTACCTTCCTAGGGTGATCCAGCAAACCAACAAACAACAATTAATAATCTTAAAGCAAAACAAGTCTTGCACTGGCTACATCCGCTAGTCTTTCAGGACATAAAGGGTGTTGGATACACAGTTAGGGATAATGAGATCCTTACTTGGTTATCCCAGCATCACATGTGTGCATTGTCATGGGACCAGCCTCCTCTCCCTTGGTTTGATGGGAGCACCCCTCTGCCATACAGGCAGATTGTTAGCAGTAAGACACTGTTTCTCCTTTTTTTTTTTCTTTTCCTTTTAAATATGTGTGGCCACTGTCTTAGATGTGTCATCTGTGAGACAGATCAGAAAACTAATGTTTTCTCTCCTGGTGTCAGGAGGTTAACACAGCTCTGAAACAGCTCCAAGCAGATACAGCCTCTGGGACTGGCAGAATAAATACTGAAATGTTGGCATCCAGGAGAGAATTACTGTTTCTTGCCTTTCTTTCCAGTCTGAGAAAAAAGTGCCTGGACAAAGGATCAACCATGCCCTTTATGAAACCCCCTGAGCACCTTTCTTGTAGCTATAATTAGTACTGTATTATGCGTTATTCCCTAAGTGTTCCCCTCATAGGCAAAGTGATGTCTGAGAATTACCTGTGGTTTAATTGCAAAGCCAATCACATGATAATCCCAGATAGGCAAATTTTCACAAATGTAACAGCATTGCTCCAGTGTAACTTCAGCTACTGGACTGACGAATTTGGCACCTTTGTCAGCCAAGTAGGTTGGATCCTCTGCAAGCTGAACTGTCCATTTAACCCTGCAGCCTCATCCACTCTTTTGTGATGGCATGGAAAGTCAGGTAATGGGAAGTGGATCTGTGGCTGAGGACTTAATTGTTAGAAATGGAGTCACTGGGACAGCTGACTTCTGCTTTCTCTGTTCACAGCAATGCGGGTGTTGGCCTTAGAAAACTGAAGCTAGAAAGCAGGTTGTCCATCATCACAGTGATGTCTGCTTTAGGACACTGAGTTTAAACTGAAACTACAACCTGTGAGCTTTCTTTTATTTTTTTTTTCTTTTTTCTTTTCTTTTTTTTTCTTTTTTATTTTTTCCCTCCTGCTAATGTTTGGGAAATTATTGTACATTCAGTAGAAGAGCTCCAGAATTTCTCCACTGGACCATCCAAAGGGTGCAGTCTTTCTTTCAGTGACCAGAGGTGAGAAAATTTTTTTCAGCCTGTTCCCAGTCAGCCTGTTATGCTTCCAGGCCCTGTCATTGATGGAACTAGTATCAAAGTGGCTAACCAAGGTCTGATTAATGGTGAAATCTCCTTCTGTTTTTTTCCTGTGGCTGTCTGGAAAAGTCAGGTCTGGAGTAAATGAGGAAAGGACTTCCCTGAGTTTTGCTGTGCCAGTGTCTCCTGGGATCGCAGTTCTCATTGATGTCTTCAAGCCTTGGGCTCTGGACCATGAAGACCACCATCTGCTGGAGCTGACAGCAACGCCATTTAGGTGCTGGAGACACCATTTCCAGTAGCATAATGGCATAACAAATGTTGAGCAATGCTGAGCCCTGGCAACAATTCTCTCCTAGCAAGGTCGATCTGTGCTGGTCTGGTTCTATAGACCAGTAGAGAGCAAATGCCACGATCCCCAACCACACTGTTAAAGCCAACTTGCCTGCGGCAAAAAGGTAGCTAGATGTGATGAAGGAAATCCTGAAATCCTCCCTAAAATCTGTCGGATTGACCTCAATAACAATGGTAAAGATGCTTTTGATGAAGCATCTGGAGATGGACCTGTTACAATGCTGCCACAGATTTTGACATAGAAAACCTATTCCAGCTGCAGGTCAGGAGGAAGAAAAAGGAACACAAAGAAATATGCTAACAACTTTCAGACACCAGATTTGACCTGCTCAACTTGCAGTCATTTATGGATCTACGTGTTGTAGCCAGGCCCACAGACAAACAGTGAGAAATAAAGTTACGTTACATGGTCTTCACAACCATTATCACAGACTATGCAAATCATCTATCTCATTCTTTCAATTTTAAGTCTGATACTGTTAGACTGCACGTAAGTGAAGTGGGAAAAGTGATGCTAAGTCCTTTTGAAAAGTGCTTTGATATCTGTAGAGGGAATTATGTCGAAGGAAAGTGCTGGGAACTATTACTGAAGTCTTTGAAGAGAAAATGAATCCAGAGAAAAGGCTGCCTCTGGGCTTTCAGTCTATTCTAGGATGCCTCTACTCAGAATTTCTTAACTTGTGAGCAGTTTTGATCCCAGTCATCCATCATTTAATCAGACTACAAAAAAACCAGGAGAATGAAAAAGAACCTTGCCTTTGTAGCACTGTAAAGCAAACAGCAGAGCTTAAGCGCAGCTACAGCAGCAGCTACTTATTAGCCATAAACAAAGTCATGTTGTCAGACACTTTTATGGAATACTACCCAGTAAAATACATAATTTTGTGCCAAAGCCATTCTGGTAGAGGGTACTGTTCTGGTAGGGGGACTTTGCTCCGTTCTGCACTTGCGAAGTTGCTCTTGTAACAGACAAGAAAATCAGCCACAGGAAAGCACTGCAGGTCACTGACCACTCCTGTGTTCTGCTTGGTCTGGCTTGACAGTTTCTGGATGGTAGTTAGCTCTGTGTGAGGTCTTCACCAGCTCAGCTAGAAAGGTGGTGTCTTAGTGAGGAAACATAAAATAAAAATATAAGGATAGAAAAAAAAATAAAGGTGAAAGGGAATATACAAGTATGGCATATATACATTTCCAATTTAAGGGTACTTTGGCTGTACTCAAACATTCAGAAGAAAAATAGTACTCCAGTTTTCTTACTAGATGTGTACACACTGCAGATTTCGTTGCTTCACTGTTATGCAAATGAAAAGACAAGTTCAAGGAGTTTTTAAATGATGCTCCACACTTTTTTCTAGCTGACATGGAGCAATTAAATATGTAAGTTGAAGCAAAAAACAAGAGGACATGGTATACTAATTAAATCAAGCAGTTCCTTCTATACTACTGCTTCTTGCCAGAAAGGTGTGAAAATCACAAAGAACAGTTTTTATTATGTATTTAAAGTTTAAAAAAACCCAACAGATTCCAGTGGGTGTTATAAAATAAATAATATTTTTTTAAAAAAAGCATTAAAAGCTACACTCTTTTGTGAATATCTTGGCAATGCAGTGAAAATTTTCATCCAATGTTTCTTTTACTGAATGAATTTAAAGGAAGATCCACGGGCTACCACTGGGCAAGGTTCCTGGGTGCTGCTCCACTTCCATAGATCTGACTGCGTGTAACTTGGCAGGTCACTGATGACTACATTTTCAATTTATTTTTGTTTTTGGAAACACAAGCAGATGCCTAACAAAAGGTTCGGAAGTGGACAGCCACCAAACTGCCATCCATTTGAGTGCACATTATAGTATAATTGTGAAATACATGGTTGTCAGTTTTATGTGACTTAATGTCATGTAGGGCATTAAATATATTTTAAACTCCACAGTCTGTCAGGTAACTTTATTCAATTAATACTATAATATTCCAACTAAGAATAATCCAAATCCAATTTTCCTAAAATTCTAATCTAAAAGTTGTGAATGTTTAGAAAAAATGGCCTTTATTCTTCTTCTAATCTATTTAAATGTATTACACTTTTTATTTAGATACACAGGTGTGCATCTGAGTTCACAAGAATCGTATTCAGTAACAGTCACATCAATACTCCTGTCATGCTTCTGATGTGACTGGAAGCTGAGGTTTTTTATTAAATATTCTTAATTAGTTTCTAGCAGACGTTTGTTTAGAGATTTTCTATCAAAGACAGCCATGTTTCTTTACCTAAACTGTATGCCAGTTTTGTGAAAGTTATGTACCTGCTTATCTTTACTAAACACTTATTATATCATCAAGGAAGACTGTTTGTCTTAAATCTTTAGTTCCATATGGTTAAATTCTCATGTGTACATGCTTGCATAGCATTATCAACCAAGTGGATTTACATCATAACACCTAAACTGGACTCACAGGCTTTTCAACCCTTACATATGGTTTTCACACCTCTAAGACAACTGCTATTGTGCTCCAGTATCTGTAGCTAAACAAGTTTAACCTAAAGGAACTATGTGATGAAGTTGGCGTTTTATTTGCAATTTTATTGCAAAAACTTTACTTCTGTCTTTAAGGACAGGAAGATATGCTTGTCTTTAAGGTCACTAAAAATCACAGTTTCCTTGGGAAAATTCCTTGGGAACTTAGTTTGAGTAAGCTGCAGCTTTTGTGCTTAAAACATAATTTCAGAGTGCTGTAAATACATTAATTCCTCATTAAGGTTGGAAAGCATTTCAAGATATTGTGATAACATTTTCAGTGCTGAAACATCAGAATTTACTTAGAGGTTTCTTCATTATTGCAAACAAACCCCTAAACCTGTTCTATTAAGGAAGCTAATGTTTCAGCCTAACAACTTAACAGAAGAACTTTATTGTTTTTTTTCATAGTGGTTCTCCTCTGTCATATGATGCTGAGAGGTTTATAGCAGCAGGCATCTAATCATAATCTTTTAATCCTTATTTTCTGGTTTACGTTCTAGAAATTTGTGTGGCTTCAAGAAGTTCCCAGCTGAAAAACTAATGAATTCTCAATTACAAGAATGCATTTGAGATAGCTGTGGATGTAATGAACTCCGCTTTATAATAAACTTTGGTTTCTTCTATGAGTTTTTTTTTATAACTGTTTTTACACATGATAAATAAACATTTTGAAGTAGATATTTTTAGTAGTGCCTGTAGAGCTTGATGGCCTGTAAAAACTCACCAGTGTTGAGCAAAATAGAGTGGTGTGAAGTTCAGACATTTAAGTCCTACATGGCAATTAGAAATTGGGAGGCAGAGAGACACATCTACACCTGTATCAGTGCAAGAGCATGCTTAGAGAGGATTTACCACCATAAAAATGACAGAACTATGACAGACCAAAGGCTGTCTAGCCAACTGTCATCTCTCTGGCCATGCCTGCAGTGGGTGCCTAAGGACAGCATGAGAGAGGGGCAAGGGGTGTAACTGTAATTGTGCCAAACGAGCTTCCAGCCTCCTTTGAATTATGGCTTGTGTACTTCCAGGGTCCTCCATGGATTTTTCTTCCATAAACCTGCACGGCTGTGTTTTTGACTCACACAACCCATACCAGCATTCAACCTTCACAACAGCCAGTGGCAAGTCGTTCTGTTGGGTCACTACACCTTGTGTGAAAAACGCCAAGAACCTCCTTTTGTTGATTTTGAACCCTGCCCACTCCTTCTACTTAATGGCCTGACAGCCTCCACCAGGACTCGTTTTTAGATGTGGCCATGCGGGATGGTTTCCTCAGGCCCAGAGGTGCTGAGCACACTCAGATGTGATCCTTGTGTCACTGATGGTTTTTAAAGAGTCTTGTGAATGTCCGGAAGTCTTGGGAAGACTTGCAAGCTGTCCTTTTTGCCTGCCTAGAGTGTCCTTTTCACCCAGAGTGGATATCATCTGAGTCAGAGACAGAGTGCAACCCTTCCTAGGTGGTTTGCTTGACCAATAATCTCCCCTTTGGTATCGGGCACATCTGTCCGCCACCCTTGGTATCTGTAAAGCATGTACTTGATGCACTGTATAAATTACCTTTTTTTAAATTCTTCAGTGAAAACAGAAAGAACAATTAGTTATTTTTATGTATTTTCAGAAGTCAGCATTCTCAGCAAGATGTCCAGCACCAGTCTTTCACTGCTTTCCCTTTCATCTCAGCTCCTCATGTCAGTCATGTTGAGTGGCTTATAACAAATGGCTAGAAATAGCCTCAGGGTTTAAGGGTTTGAGGTGACACTTTGAAATCAGGTTGATGTTAACTTTATTTACAATATACTTTGGACCAGAACCTCAGCAGCTCTAGTGGCTTGTTTCCACTGAACCCAGTAAGTAGAGCTGATTCCATGGCAGATGAGAATCTACCCAAGACTCATAAAATTCAAAGATGAAAATCTTACTCGTAATGATGGAATGATATTAAGAGAACCTCAGAGTTATACTCAAGCTGTGCTGCAGTGATAGCTAAATAAATTCAGTGGCACCATGTTGCAGCCTTAACAGAACAAAGTTAGCTACTTAAAATTTCCATATTGAAGCCTCAGAAGAACAATATTATTCAG
Source organism: Falco naumanni (assembly GCF_017639655.2). Taxonomy (NCBI): domain Eukaryota; kingdom Metazoa; phylum Chordata; class Aves; order Falconiformes; family Falconidae; genus Falco; species Falco naumanni. The sequence goes on along the minus strand of NC_054080.1, from coordinate 10,946,736 downwards.
TTCAAGACTGTGTGTGCCTTGTGCACTGTCACAGATTTTATTTATTTATTTTTTATGAACACTGTCATCCAACTTTAAATGGATGACATTGGTGCCTTAAATGACTATTAAGAAATTTACTGGGATAATCCTAAAAAACTCCATGTAGCTGCACTTGTGTGTTTTGTTTTGGCTTGGTTTGGTTGTTTCCTGCTCTGGTTAATACCAAATGAGTCATAGTAATGATTTTACCACCACATTTCTGTTTAAAGAGTGGTGAAACTGCACAAAGCAACTATAGCCTGCTGCTTTCAGGGAGTGAGACATACCAAAGACCTCCTACTGAGAAACGCAGTCTATGTTGGTATTGGCATCAGACTCCAATCCACATGAAGAAAAAGAAAAAGAAGTTAAACTCCTGTTAAAATAATTTCCCCCTTCTTCGTTAGTTGCCTAGAGTCAGTCAGCACCTTCAAATTGTTCTTCAGCTGGCCATAGTAACTTCATCAAATAGGGCAATATATTCTACTAATTCAGGATGTCTCATCCTACATAATACCTCCTCTCTACTGAGGTACTGTTCAGTACTAGTATTATGCTACTAATAAAGTATTATGCTACTAGTACTGTACCATAATAATTTATTTTAGTTACAGATTTTTCTTTTTCTCATACTCTGAAAATCCAGGAAAAAAAAAAAACCAAAACAAAACAAAACAAAAAAAGAAAAAATGAAGAAAAGGAAAGCTAGTGATCAGCAGACTAGTACAACTAACTTCTGTGTCATTCGTAATGGAGAGAGAAATGGAATTTGCAAGTGACCGTCTGGCAGAGCCCTGTTGAGGCATATGCAGCAGGTTGAATTCAGAAGCAGGAACCTTATTAAATCTAACTCTTTGTGAGGAAAGACTGGTTGTTACGTAAAATAGAACCAGTATCAGGTCTAGGGGAAAACCAAACCAAACCAAACCAACCTCTAGGTCACCTGAACAGTTCAGTGACCCTTGGAATAAAGCCTTTTTCCTGCCTTTCAGTTTGTTTGCATTTTTCTACAACATAGGCTAGACTTTGCAATGAATTTTCTGTTGCTGTTACAGCCTCCTGTACTGAAATCCAAGAGAAAATATTAAATTTATTTTTTAATTGTCCAAGCAAGACTTTTTGGAACTTAAGCCTGACAATTATGCAGGTGAGTGGGCCTTTTCATACCTGTCTACCAACGAAAGGTATACAGAAACCATGGCTCTCATGAAAACCATGAGAACAGGCTTCCTGAACGTCTCTGAGGAAGTTGCCTTGTGGAGGATGTGCACAGATTGTGACACAGATGAGGAACTGAACCTCTCTAGATAACCATGTCCAAGTGATTTCCCCGGAACAGAAGTGTCCATAGGGTGTGTTTCTCTTGCAGTTGCCCCTCTGAACTCTACAGAGACTTTTCATTTCGGGTGAGCTCCTTGGACTGAGCCTGAATTATTTTTCAGGTGGGATGTGCCTGAAGCTTCAAGTGTTTTATGTTTTCCTTTCAAGCAAGCAAAAGAAACAGCTTTCAAAGGTTTGTGTTACATTGTAACATTTTGCAACTAAATTGCTATTATAGGTTCAAAAACATAATCAACAGAAAATTGATTTTCATAAACAGATTTATTTTTACCAGCAATTATTGCAAATATAAAATTCTCTGCCCAGTAGAAACACTCTCCCTTCCTACATCCATTTGAACTGGTTTATTAGAAGGGCCATTTCTTAGGACACAAATTTCAATTAATTTGTGAGCTCTGATATAACTGACTGTGAAGTTTGAAGGCACTAAGGAAAGCAACATCAACTGTTTTCCTAACATAAAGGCTGGCAATAACAGCTAATTCTTCATCAGGATGAACAACATAAAAAGCAACACCTTGTTTGCAAATGAGAAATAGATGCGTAAAGGCAATGATGAGAAACTGAGACATTGTGTAGTTTTGGCTTCATTTTCCTTGTATACAGACTCGTTGGAGGCTGAGAGTGTGTGGGTGTGAACTATATTCACTGCGATCCAAAACTATTGAGACAAATCAGAGATCCCTAGTAGCTTTGCTGGATTTCAGATCTAGGTTTGATGTGTAGGTTATTAATACAGTCGGTACTGTAATTTACTCCAGTGTGCCAAACAGTCCTCCTGGGTGAGAAGACCGTGTTCTCTCTCCACGAGAAGTGAGCACATGCAATACTACACAGTGGCAGTGTAGTACGGGGAGCATTTGCCTGCAGGGCAGTCACAAAGCAGAAGCCACATATGCAGCTATAATTAATTATCAGCCTATTAAGTACTTTTGTAAAGCTGGTCTCTTGAGGATTAAATGCCGGGAACTAAGCTGCAGACTAGACATACATCTCGCTCATGCCAAGCCACTCTTCCTTTGAACATCGACAAAATTATTTCTAATGTTTTGTGAGATATCTGGTTCATTTCTTACCTGTTGCTGGTAACCATAAAGGCATTTCTAATTCTGCAGGGCTTGAAGTCATAGACATTGCAGTCTGCTTGTTGATTGACAGCCTTTTTTGGCACTGTGAATACTATAAATTGATTCTTTCCTTTTCCGCTTTGTGCTTATCTGTGCAAGTCAAATTGAAAAGCACTGGACCAGCTGAAACAACTACCTTCAACTCAAAGTTATGCTCTACATAAAGGTTATTTTTTATACTACTTCTTTCTGAGGTCTTCCACTTGTTAATACCTAACGGTGTCAAAACTTCTGGAAACTGCGTGGACATCTCCCACCGTAGCTCAGGGAAAAGGAAGGATAAATGATAACACTAGGCAATACCTACATGAGCCAATACACAACTCTTCACTAGATTCAAGAGGAGCTCAATTTGGTCAAAATACATATTCATTCACTTGAACACACCTGTGGGGTTAGCACAGAATTAAAGGGTAGGACTTATGACAAAGGATGCTATTTCTGCCCCTGCTTAGTAGCAATTCTTTCTATTTCCCCCCTCATAGTCCAACAAATCAAACTAGAAAAAGTAATGAAAAGTAGTGTATTTCCCACTGACATTTTTTTACCTAAACAGATTTGGAACACAGACAAATGAGGATGCCACTAGTTACATATATTTTGAATTATGGCCTCACCAGCCTTTGTCTCTGGATTTGATCTTCCTTAATTTTAGACAGAGTCCATATGATGAAATAATATGATTTATGAATAACTACCACTAAATTCAAGGAACTTAGAGAAAGCAAGCATATAGAAACATATATTTAAATTAAGCATCAAAAGAGAGGAACAGTTAATTGAGACTGACTAGAGAGGTTGGGAAATGACTTGCCACTTTTATTATCAAGAGATATCATGATGTCAAACTGGCAGAAGAGGGAAATACCTTATAAGGGACAGACGTGTAGAAAGTTTGAGAAGACTGTCAGATGCCTGAATAGGGAGAAGTTAAAAAGTTGTTTGGTTCGCTGCCTCCCCGCCCCCGCCCTGCCCCCTGGCTCCCCCCCCCCCCCTCCCCCCCCCCCCCCCCCCCCCCCCCCCCGCCCCGTATTTCTGAACGGTCTTGAGTGACCCAGGAGTGCTGCAATACTGGTATTCCCCAACAGGGAGCACTCCTGTAGGTGCAGAGTTGTGAATTTCCGATGTAAACTTATTTCCAGTTTCAGGGACATTTCTGGAAATTTTTGGATATTCATAGTTGGTACACCTTTAACAAGTTTTCCATCTCTTGTAAACTGTCAAGTCAAAACTTTTGCACAACTTTAAGAAATGGGCAACAAACATTTGATTCTATTTCATTGTTTTAATATACATACATATTGCATACATAAACATATGTGCGAATGTGTGTCTCCACGTAGATATAGTTTTACTATATGTATATAGTTTTATTTTTATTTAGGTCAAACCCATAAAAATATCTGAATTAAATGAAAATTCCATTCACAAAATTCCTCTAAGAAATATGAAAAGATTCAAGCTACGATAAAAAAAAAAATAAAAAATGAAAAAAGGGAGATGAAAGAATCTAGCACATCATTACTTTTCAGGATTCACAGAAGAAAACCATTATGGAGAAATCCCTCATGCAAAATAAACTCAGAGTTACAAGAAGGATCTAGGCCATCAGATCTCTCATTAATAAACTACATAGCCTTCCTTTTCCTGAAAAAAAGAAAAAAAAAAAAGAAAAAGAAAAAAAAAAACGAAAAAAACAGAACAGAGATATTTGTATGAAATGTGGAGAAACCTAACCAATTAAAAGCTTCAAAGTATCTTTGTGGTATTCAGCACAACCTTCCTCATTTGGAGGATAGCCAAGTAAGAACAGGTTTCCTGGAGGAACTTCTTATGATGATGGTGGGAGAAAACTCTTCCAAAAAAAAAAAAAAAAAAAAAAAAAAAAAAAATTGCTGGCCCATTACAATTACTGTAAGCCAGCAATATTACAGTGCTGTTTGTCAAACCATATTGATTTCCATCTCTTCCAGGCAAACAAAATCTTTCAAATGCATCTTCAACAGACCCTTTAGAGTGGCATGAGAACAAGGTATGACACTTCAAAATATTATTCCTTTACTCAAACAAACAAATGAACTGAACAACAGAGATTCCCATATGCTGGTTGCCTTATTTGAAAATCAGATATTTAATAAAGGATTTTAATCTCATTTTAGAAGACTGACTACTTTACAGTTACATTCATTTGTGGTTTTGGATACTTTTCTATGTGGTCTATAAACTTCATGAATGTGGTAATAATGCTGTTATTGAGTTTAATGAGGAAAGTTTAACAGAATAGAATAAGAAAGGCTATTAAAATATATTAAAATTAATAAATCAAAATTCATTAAAATAAAAATATTTCTATAAACAATAAAAATATTTTAAAATATTAAAAAATATAAATGTTTACTACTATGTTAAGTTTTCTGTCGTGTTTTGCCAGATGGTCATAACAGATCCTAACATTACTGCTGCTCATTCATTCTTGTCTTGATCATGCAATCACCAGCAAAATACAGGTCCTTAATTTATTTTTCTCTTTTAAGAATAACTAGACAAGTACACATGAAGTTGAAATGTGGGACATACAAATCAAACAGTATAGGTAAGCAGTAAAACTCCTTATAAAGGTATTCTGTTCATGATAAAAGTTACTGTGGCATCAAATGGAAACAGAACCGCAAAGTGAAAACTACTGAGAGTTACTGAATACATGCACATGATTCTTCATTTGGGAAGTCAGGAGCTGTAAGCAGAGCAGCAGAGTGTAACTGGAGGAAATATCATATATGCTTATACTTCTACACTGCCTTAGGCACCCATTTTCCTTCACCCTAATGGTGGCTAAACCTGGGCCGATATGAAGTGGCCACTTTTACATTCTTAGATTCCAAAACAGCTGTAGTAATTTCCTGTAAAAATTGGATTTTTACACAATTCAGTAACGGCAGCTAATTACTGAGGTTTTATTTTTTGTCAGAAAACATTTTTTTAGGAAAAAATAAAATGTGTTCTATGGAAATTTTTCATTTTAGCAAGCTTGTTTTAAGAGCAGAAATGGTTCTCTGACAGGTTCAGGGTAGCCTGATTTTCTCTTACTGACCAGATGATGAAATACTCAAGTCTGTAGCTACAAATCAGTAACCTGCTTGTGTAGGAGAGGAATAGCTGTATGTGCTTTACTTTTGGTGGAATGGCTGTAGAATTATGATCCTAGAAAGGTCTGTGTATCAAAGCCTATTTCACGTTAAAGATACAGTATCACGGAAAGGCTGGTACGAGTGGATATGACAACAGATAGCAGAAAAGAAAGATAAATGAAGAAAAAAAAAAGACCTAAGCCTTTCCATTTCTTGCATCACACTGAGAAGTATAGGAAATGCAGAAAATATAGCAGTTTTGTGGTTCATACCAGTTGAAACACCAGACCTCCTAAAGGGTAGCATATTAAGTCTGATCACTTTATTCTCCCTCAGGAGAACAATTGAAAACCCCACCTGGCTGCAGTCAAATGATAGCTCCCAGACCTTAATCCATTTATTTTCATTTCTCGATATTGGTTATTTTTCAATTTTGAAGATGTTGACCTCATCATTACCTTTGATGAACATGGAGACAAGACTGCAGTAAAATGTGGCAGAGACTGAGGGGCTTTTTCCCAACCCCACGACCCTTGTGAGAGATTTACATGATGTTCAGGGGAAGACTGTAGAAGCAACATGATTTTATCCTTTGAATTTGGAGGACAGGTATGTAAAAATCATGACTGTGGTGTTCTTGGGGGTCTCAGGATTCAGCAATACATGAGTACATGGAGGTCCAGGGTTTTAAAAATTTCTTTATTAAAAATTACTGCAAAATTTCTATATCTAAAAACAAATATATTTGTGTATACACACACACGCCCCCCCCCCACCCCCCCACCCCACCCCCCAACCAGTTATCACAAAGTTACCACTAAGAAAGCAAGTGTGTGTATTACACAAACTACAAGCAGGGAAGCTCATTTTGCATAGGCTGTGAGTTAGTTAGTTTTTATACCTTTTTAACATAGATACACCCGTTTCTGGAATAGTGGTTGCTGATTCCTGTTTTCCTGGAAGGCCAGTTGCTTAGCACAGTTTCTTTGTTCTGCACACATCAAGGTTTCTTTGTGCTGCCAACTGCTCCCCATCTATGAGGTTTCCTCTGAGCTTACCAGGGTTGTCTCAGGATTCCCAGCTGAGAAGTCCTTTTTTGTCATTACGTTTACCTGCATCACCTTTGTGGTGGCTCTGCCAGGAGTGTAAAGGGTGATGTGAACGAGCACAGGGTAAAGAAAAAAAAAAAGTTTTCAATGTTGCATATGCAATACTAACATGAAACATTTGATTTCTGTGGGCATTGCAGCCGGATTACCTTTATCACTAGACAGATAGCTCTAAACTGGCTTCTAGCTGCTTTTTCAGATACGGGCCAGATTTCCACCTTGCATAGCACAATTGAAATTAGTAGAACTGTGCCAGCATCAGACAAGAGAAACTGCTGTTGATACAAACAGCCAGGAATGCTCAGCTGAGCTTCATTAGGTTCCTCTGAAGACTGATGAGCCTGAAGGAGACGCAACCTACACAACTTCATGCAAGGAGTAAATGGCTAATTGGAAAAGAAATTTCTGAGCATCCAACACAGCAGTGTAGAGCTTTGATGAGCCTGATTACCATTAAGCCTACAGAGAGCCTTAAAAGCACTACTGAATTAAGACTTCAGTTTTCAAACATGAGTATCATGTTTTTCTGGTTTTCCCCAATGGGAAAGCACAGCAGTAAAAAGAATTTGTGTCTGTTGGCTAAATATATCAGAGTATTAGAAATCTTGTGAGCATGTAAATAAACCAGAAAGTCTTCATTTGTAAATGTTAAATGATATATGTTACCATCTGCCACCATTTGTTACTGCAAGACCACAATGACTTGCAGGTCACATAGCTAGAGCCTGATTACTCTAAGAATATAAAGTATGTTGTTATTATATGGTTCATCACTTACTCGCTTTTGTTCTTCATGTTACAGTCCTTATATCCAATCTTTTAAATATGTCATCACCCTATTTCTCATTTTTCTCAGCCCCCTTTAATTGTACAATTACATAAAATAGCAATTAACACTGCTTGGAGTCACATAATTTATTGTATAGAAGTATTTTGCTATATCTCTGAATTTATCAAGGTCATAACTTTATTTACTCACCATTAACACTGTAACAGTTCACAATGTGAGTTGTCAGAGCATCGTCTTATTTTGTTGCAACCACTGGATATGAATTTACAAATGCTAAAATTCAATAGCAGCAGAGAACAACCAGCTGGAAGATGTCATAAACAGAATGCACAGAGGGATGATGAGGCAAGTTAAAAGGCATCACTTTGCCAGCTCAAACTGCTAAGCTGCTTCTTAGAATTAGCTCAGCTTTTGAAAACACTGTGAAAAAAATGTATGTGAGTAAAAGGCACTGAATGAAAATCCAAACCCAAGAGAAGCTTTTTCCCATCCCCATGGCCAGGGGCATCACAGGGGCACTGTGTTGAGAAATATCACATGCACTGTGCCCGAGCTGTGTGACACCAAGAACGCTGGTAAAGCAGTAGCTTCCATGTTGAGTCACCTCTTTGAGATGACAAAGTGGGTGCAGTGCCTCCTCACACTGGGTCCAGTTCTGCACTCACAGTAGACTTCTGCACCATTCTCAGCCCTGCAACTGCTACTAAACCTTCTCCAGCTTCTCTAATTGTTTGTAACGAGCAAACTCTGGGGCCAAACAACTTTGGTCTGGTCTTGAATCAACTACAGAGTTCAGTACTGTTACATCAGCCTGGGATTCACTTGTTACACCAGCAGGGAAATCATCACATTAGAAAAAGATGTTTCTCCTGCTGCTTTCAGGCAATTATGGCAGCAGTGCCAGGAGAGATCAGGGACAGGATTTGACACGGCAAACCCTTGTTTCAGTTCCTGCATGGTGAGTGGGAAGGATCGGCTGCTTTTATTCCCATCAGCAGTGAACAGGTGTTGACAAGCCACAGAAATTTGCTTGAAAAGAGAAGTCACTAACAGCTCTCTCCTTCCTTTTACTGTAATGCAAATCCCACAGGCCTGAAATGCACAGTAAGGACACTGCCACTTGGGGAGATCCACTAACTTCCAGGCATTTCTGAACTGTCAGAAATATTCAGGAACTTTGGTAATGAAAAAAAAAATATTATGAGAAAAAATAACAAGGTCTGCTCTATATGACACAAACATGGATTACGGAAATACCACTGCTGATGTCTCACTTTACAGACAAGTGAGCCTGAGATGAACTTTTTTCACCAAATTCTGTTGCTCTATCTATTGTCCATCTATCTAAATAGTCCGTCTATTGCATGCAGGTATATGTAATATTCTGCTACAATAATCTCATTGAAACAGACAAGGTGTTTATCTTCTGGTGGGAAATAAGCAGCAAGCTTTTTCTAGGACAATACTGGAAACTTTTTAACGTTTTTTTCCTTTTCACCTTATTCCCCTTTTTTCCCTGACTGAGAGCTAAAAAGTCAGAGCACAGGGAAGTGAAAATTCATCTCAGGTAATCTATGTTATCCCACATTTTACCATAGTCTAACTGCTATTTCAACTCTTATTCTTCATGAAAGATTATCAGTGTATAAGATTGATTGTCAGGTGCAAGGCTCAGGCCTAAGGCTAAGCTGAGGAATTCCCAAGACTTTGATCAACTGCATCCTTTTCCCTGCACCTGGTGTGTCTGAATCTCTGTTATAAAAATCAACACCCTCCTGTCACAATGCCAGTTCTGATCTTGGCGATGGAGATGCCATTTGGTATGGCAAAGACATTGATTACCTTTTACCTCCTGGCTGTGGTAACCTGGCATGGAGTAGTACCACCTGCTGTTTAGTTTGGGTCAGCATCCACTGGGTCCAGGTACTTCCACCCCAGGTGTTAGTGCATGCAGTGTGCTGGAGAGCAGCTCTACAGCTGATGGTGCAAACCAGTTAGGGAGTGAACAGTGAGCAGAGGGGAGAGAATCAGGTGTGCTGATGATGTCCCCTGACCCTCCTCCTGTGGCTGTGTTGGGAAGTGTGGTGAACTGGTCTGGTCTGTTATAGCACCAAAAGCACAGCCCTCTGCTGGGAATTTAAAAGCTCCAGTTTGAGATAGGAAAACTGAAAATCAGAGCAGCTTTGAAAAAGTCATGGTAAATAATTTCCCAGACTTAGTGAGATCCAGCCTCTTTCCTCAGAGTGAAGATTTATAGCTGGGAACAGAAGACAAATCTCTTCTTCAGAGAAAACCGTCTCCTCAGCGCTGCAGGTCGCACTCCCCTAGCACTTGATGAACACCTCCTGCCAGCTGTGAGTGTCCTCAGCTCTTACCAGTTTGAATAGATTATTGTATCATCAATAAATAAATATGACAGCAAAAAAATGCAACTAAGTTGTCATACCTCTAAAACGGCATAAAAACTGTTTAACTTCCATTGCATTCAACTTTCCACTGCCAGTTTGTTTCTTGAATTTTCTGCTTAAAAGTATTTTTTCTATGCTTTTTCCATTATATTGCTTTCACATCTTTCCTCCAGACTACTTACTTATCATCTGATCTCTGGCTTTCTTTCAGTAGAAATATTCTATGAGTGAAATATGAGTCCACTTAAAACAGGCAGTAGTAGTAACTATAGAAATCTTTACATCATGTTGATGCTTTTGGGATTCTTAAAGACATTTCCCATAAAGACCTCACATAATCAGTAAGTAAATTTCACCTTTTTAGCCTATGTGTTTTATTTATTGTCATTTGTAAGTGAAGTTTCTTTTAATAAGCAAAGCATACCCCTCCCACCCCCACCCCCTGAAAATAAGATGGAAATATTTTTGAAGCTTTTGTTACATTTTTGCATTTCATAAGGTGAACAGCTTCTGGGCACAATAGAATGGCAAAGCTGGAAGGTCTGCATTGTCCTTGGCAAACTCAGAAAAATTCATCAGCCTATGCAGCCCGTAGGGAGAAAATGTGCCTTTCACTCAAGCTGGCTACTAGTTGCATAGCGCAAAATATTTAGGCATTTGATTAAAATTAAACTCGTATTTATGAACTTGAGAAATAAGCCTGAGCATTGTGAGACATGGGAACCCAATAATCATGTAGAGGAATCTTGTATTCCTTCTTACCAGGCACATGCCCAGGGAAGAGTGCAAGAACAAGATAGGACACAATTCTCTCTCTCCTAAGTAATCAACCAGTTTACAAAAACTGATTCAAGGGCACAAAGCCAAAGGTGGTGTCTTTGCATTAGATAGCCCTTGCTGGATTTCCCATTCATCTGTCAAGTTGTCTTTAATGTTTAGCTTTCCAACAATTGTGAGGCAAGCTCAAGTGTTTCATACTTAACAGATTAAAGGTACTAGACAGGACATGAACTGCATTTCCAGCTCTGACATTGAGCTGCATTGGAAAGTCATTCAATCCTTGTTTTACTTTCACTCTTGTCCTTCTTGTGCAATTCAGCTGTAAGCTACTAAGAACAAAGGCTGCTTCTTTTATAACAGTTTTGCATGCCCCTTAGCATGTTACAGCAAGTTGTGTTTCCAGAGCTAATGAAAACATATACAGGTCGTGTGGAAAAATACATCCATATTCTACTTATTGTAGAGGACAAATGTTTTGTTTTGTTTTGATTTTCTGACCAGATTTTATCCATCTTTCTTTTAAAAATATTCTTTTTTTCTTTTTAGTCATTCAGTCATTTACATAGATGTAAGATATTTTAAAACTAGAAAAAGAAGATAAATCGTTTGAATTACAGAATGTGGTCTACAAAACTTGTTTGCAGAACTGTGACTTCTAGTTCTGTTGCAGCAAACTTTTATCTTTGGGTCTTTTTGATTTGTAAACTTAAAAAATATATAAAACTAGAACTCTCTGAATCCATGACCTATTGCATTTCAATGTTAATCTTTCAGACCTTCTGACTTCTTGGTCTGAATTTTGTATGAAGAGCAAGGATAAATGAATCAGACCAGCTCATCTGTGTCAATCACTGGAGCTTCACTGTCTCCTAGCAGTAACAGACTGGTGTGAAACATCATGCTTGGGCCAGCTGTCTCTTTGGTGTGGTGCTACAGTGCAGTTCAGCAATGGCTATAACTTGTTTACACATAATAGACTATAGGGTGTTAGATAATTCATAAAAAAAAGAGAAATATGACAACACAAATTATAAGCTTGGCTTTAAATCACAGTTTATAAACTTGCATAAAAAGGATCATTTATGTTATTTAGTTCCTGTGAATGTGTTGTAAATATGGTGATCTGAAATACTGCAAGTAAGATGAGCTCACCCAGGCTGTGTAACTACTGAAATCTGAAAGATGAAAACCCTTAAGCACAGGCATATTGTGACTCATAAGTGTAGTCCTGCTGAGCTGTATTATTTACTTACCTATGGCACTGAGTGAGGCATCTAAGTGAATTCTTACAGGACAGAGTGCTTAGCAGGTCTTCTGAACAGAAAGCAGCATCTTTCAAACAGTAAAACTTCTAAAAAAGTACTAATTAGCAATGTTAAAGCTAATTTTTAGTTTCTATTTTAATAAGGAAAAAAGGAGAAATGGATAAAGGAGAACTTAAAAGCTTTTCTTGATGTGTTTGCAACCTGTCTTCTCATTAGTCATTTGTGTGTGGCAAGGTTTTTACAATGGGAAAATTCAGACTGAAAGATGCAGCTCCTGAAGTCCTCCCAGGATGCTGTCCGATGATGACTCACTCACCACCTGCCTGTTCTCCTTTTACTTAACCAAATGGCAGATAAAATCACAGTCGGAGATAGGACATTCCAAACCTACTTTCATTAGAAGAATCTTATTTTTTAAAAATTTTAGCCAATAAAATAAAGAGAATAGAAAAGTTAACAGAATAAAGGCAGATCATCCACCTTCAGCATCATTTCGTAAGAATTGCGTATCTTAACTACATTAAATCAATTTTTTAAAATACACCTGGTTAAATTCAGAATTTGTGTCTTGCTTTAATATCCAATTAATGTGGTGAAAGTAGTGAGATTACAATGAAAACTTGTTTCATTGCTCTGGAGACTCTTCTGACTTCATATTTATTTGTGCCTTGTTCCCTCTGCTCAGATGGCAATGGAAATGCCACCACATACATGTTTTTGTCAGGGTTTCTGAACACTGTTTCTGAACCACATCGGTCTTTATGAGCTTGTTTTCAGTGCCACACTTTGTGTGCTCTGGTGTGCTCCGCCTGAACTTCCCTGCGACAGACCAGACTCTGCGCAGCCATTGGAGTCACAGGGAACGGACGGGCTCCCCCAGCGATGAAGGAAGATGGAGGATGCAGAACTGTTGTTTACCAACAGATTTATCAGCTTTTCCAAATATAAGTTGTTTTCATTTCCCTGAGAGCTCCTGCCTGTGGTTTTCACTTCATGACCCGACCTCTCCCTTCCCCTTCCTCCCTGCCCCAGGCCATCACCAGCCTGCTGGGACACTGCCGGAACAATCCAGAGGTTTTGTGGAGGTTTTCGGCAAAAGCCTGGAGTGGCCTCACCTCCATCGGATGTGTGATTGGTGTAGATGCTTCCAGGTGCTTCTCTCCCTCTGCATTTTCTGGAAGAAGAGGGGAGGGAGGATTGAAATTACTTCTATTAAAATATTTCTACTGAGGATGGTCTTTAAAAAACTATTAACTGTTTGGAGCTAAATGGCAGTTGGCTGGGCTACTATAGTGTATACATTAATGTAGTGAATTGTGAAGATGTGGAGACAAACATTAAAATCCTTGGTAAAAGATAAGATATCATACAGAAAGCACAAGTAGGGAAATAAAGTCTCATTTATACAAGTGAACTTCCCACGTTCCCCGTCAGTTACCTGCATTGCTCGTCAGGTCTGGTCTGCAGGACAGACACAGGCCCAGCCAAGCTTTCCCTGAGAAGACACACTCCATTGTCAGAAAAATTCCTGCCTGACACAGGTAGATCTGTTACACAGAATGATCTGCAATCTGTTATGCAGTACTGAAATGGGACAATTTTACAGCTGCTGGACATAACGCAGCTCTGGGAAGGACCAGGCTGATGTGAGAAGGGATCTGGGTGCGGACACTGCCCCTTGCATTTGCAGTTCAGTAAGCAAAGCTGCCAGCACTGAGGCAACTGTGTCCTTGGTCTAAGAAGAGGTACTTCTTCTGCCAGGGTGAGAGGCAGAAGATCACGGGGATCTCAGCAGTTGTGAAGTCACTAAGTATTGAGGAAGCTGTGGTAAGTAATGTATATGACAGCTCTGAAAGAACCCTGCTCTTCAAATTTGTGTTGAAGAAGCCTACTCACCAAGCTCTGCTCCTGCCACTTCAGCAGTCTAATACTGCCTTTACATCAGCTGTCACCAGAACGTGATTCTTTGAACTTACACTTGCTAATGGGGAGGTATGTTGGCCATTTTGTGATGCTTGTGGTTGGCCCTGGATGATCCAGCAACTCTTGGCAGCCAAGGTCCACTATAAAGCTCATTGAAATCAAGACGCTTTGGCTCAGTCCCCTGGGTGAACATGAGAAATATCATGGGGACCTCATCAGGGTGGGATCCTGCAGCAGTTCAAATGTGATGCCTGCACAGTTACGGCATCACCCTCCCCTGAGACCAAATGCGCCCCTTCAGGGAACCAAAATGTTCGCTTTGCTCTCGAGCAATGCTGTGTCTGGTTTTTCTTATTTCAACCAGCACCAGCTCCTGAGCAGGTGCTTGGGCAGCCTTGAAGAAAACAGTTCTTGCTGTGAAGAGTTCACAAGTTAAGATGACATGTTAAAGTAGGCAGAGTTCAGAGAAGAGTAACGAATAAGGGAAAAATCAAGCCTGATTCACTAAAATCTTCCATCAGTAGGCAGATTTTAAAATGGGCTTGTTTCTAACAGGATGTATGTTTATCTGGTGAATGCAGATGAACACAACTGTGACAAATAATACCTACATGTACCATTTGAAATACTGTCCTTCTTCATTGCAGTTTCAAATCATGGCCATTTCTTGTATTTTAGTAATTTTTAAACCAATTCTAGTTGACAACTGTAAGAGTATAAACCTAAAATATATCTATTTGAATGTATTAAATATAGAGGTAGGAAAGAAATCACAATTTCCATTTGATATAGTTCCACATTAACATTTTTGCTACTTGAATAAAATGTTATGTATACATGTTTATTTTCAAAAATACTTCCTTTTCCTTCAAAATACTGAATAGAAAAAGATGATGTATATAGATTAACATTGTCTATACAACGAAAATAAATTGATTTTATTCATTTGTTGTGATTGGTACTTATTTTCTGAAATGTCAAAACTGATTTTTTGTGTTTCCTTTAGTTACATTCTTTCTGTGGCAGCGTTTGGAGTATCAGCATTTTCCTCTTCACACAGCTGTGCCATTCCTGCATATGTCAATGCCTATTTTATATTTGTGATGTCAGAAGATTTCAGAAACTTTTAGTGAGAAATATTTGGTTACATTCCAGCCCTCTTCCTGCTCCCCCCGCCCTCGCCCCCCCCCCCCCCCCCCCCTTTAAATAGTGGGTAAGACCTACCTAAGACAGGTCATAAAGGGAAGCATGGCTCTTTGAGCATTCTTTCCATGTTGTGGGAAAGGGAAACAACAAATCATCAGCCTGAGGTGCCATTTCCATCTTCAGTTCCCATAACCTACTGTGCTTGTGTAAGAGAGGAGCAATCACAGAGCCGGTATCTGTTTCCTGCCCTTCACGTTTTGCAGAGCATGCACGTTCTACCTCTGCAAAAGCATTAGCAGTCTCATATGATTCACATTAGCCAATCCCAAACAGACCTATAGGAGAAAAAAGGGTTAATGAAAGATCTGTGATTACCTGATAAATTATTATGAGTTTTTTCTTCTCGTGGCTTGAATGGGTCAAGTAGAACGTCACTTAATGTTATGAGATCAAAGATATCAAAAGTCACGATGCTGTGGCAAAAGCAGAAGTAAGTCAAGGCTTCTCACCTGGATCTCTAAAACTCAACTGGTCCTCCAGTTTATGTGGAAAAAGAAAGAAAGTGGAAGAGCCGGGGTTGACCCCCACACCCTGTTGCTCTAAGCAGTTGCTACTGCTTGAATCTATCATGGAGCAAACCTATTGATTCCTTCTCTTACACCTGCATATCTGAATTTATGCCAGGCTTCTCTTTCTTTGTTTTGTTTTGGCGTTTTTTTTAACAATATGTCTGGGAAACTACACAAGTCCTTTAGGTCTGATTTCGTGATGAACCTATCATTGTTTTTACAGCTATGTCTTCTCAGCTATTCTGTAAAGAGAGAGCACTTCTTTCAGGCAGATAAGGTTAAAATTACATAGATATGATATAAGTCAAAATGAACTTGGCATTCAGAAAAAGTTTGTTGTTATGACCTGTCAAGAGGCACAGTAAGTGTAGTCTGATTTGAGTAATAGAATATTGCAAAGTATGTTCTATTTGGATAACAGGAAGGTAGGATAATCCATCATGCCTCAGAGTGTTGAAGGAGGGAGATAAATTTCCCCTCCACTGAAGTGTTTATTCTCACCTGCCCACCTGCTCAAGCCTTGGGCACCTCTGAAAAATGCTGGTTTTGTGCAGCTGCTGCTGGGCTCAGAGAAGTGCAATCTGTAAAGAAAGTTCCAGGGCACTTAACTGGAGAAATAATGTACTTACACATATTAACAAATAGAAGGATGAACAAACATTTCACACAAACACTCACCACATGCACTTTGTGAAGTTTTCATTATTTATATGCCTTCCGAAAGAAGAGAGAATGTTTCATTTTGTCATAGTTATTAATAGTAGGGGGGGAGGGACAGGAAGGGAAATACTGTTTGAGTAGGGGGAGGGAAATACTGTTTGAGTAGGGGGGGCGGGGTGAAGGGAAATACTGTTTGTATTTCCACAGTGACTGTAAAAGCAAGCAGAGTGCTCTCCCCCATGCTCACACACACACCCCCATCCACATCCACATCTCTACCTTTACTTTTCTAATTTAGGATACAAATCAGGCCACGTTCCCAAATCCCCAACAGTATAATCGTGCTGAGTGGACCTGAAAATCAGATTAAGCAAAATAAATAAATGAATAGTGTTCTATTGAGTCACTGTGGACTGAGAAATTTTGGGGAAAATCCAGAGGAGATACAAGATTGAGGAAGTTTGTATCAGATGTCAGCATGGGAGAAAGTGCACGGGCAAGTAGTTCAGTTTTCCTCTCACTTCATCACATCTTTCCTGTTGATTAATTAATTCCTTTCCTCTTGTACTGTGGGAACAACCCCAGCCGGAATGTCAGTGTCATGTTAATGCCATTTTCACCACCATTTAGAAAGGCAATTTATCAGAAGATTAAAGAATTCATATTTAACTTTCAGCTACGATTGAAAAATATTGCTTTTTTGTAAAGCGCTTGAACCTAAGTTTCTCTGGAAGCCAGAAGTTGTGTTAATAGAAATTAATTTAATATGTACTTTAAAAATATTATGTATAACTAGGGAAAACTTAATCATTTTTATTTTTACCTCTTTCTTACATGGTTATTTTGTGTTTAAAATTCTGTCCCCTTTTATGCTATTTTCTGCAAATGCCCCATTTTATCCCAAAGATTTTTCCAACCAAACGTTTGCAGAGCCTTGCAATAGTCACATATAGTCATGTTACTCCAGTCTCCTAGTGCACCAAGTAGATAGATACTTCAGACTTTCTGCTTCCTGGTATAAGGCTTATAATATCCACGGAATTTATTCTAAAATAAAAAGAACTGGGTCATTCCAAGGTTGAAAAAGCAAAGGTGATACCATGCAACTCACAGCAAGGTTATTCCTATTATCTCTGGGGTACCAGCAGGAATTACATGCTTGAGCTAGCTTTAAAAGTAGCCATAGCTACCCCTGAGTGTTTATCTTTCCCCTATAAGATAACTAGGAAACCTAAATAAAAATAAAAACAAATAAACAAGAGAGGTGAGGTTAAAAATCTGAATGACAAAGTTTTCTCAAAATTATTTCATTCAAATGAGGAGTTGTAATTTTATGCTATAAACTAAGCTGAGACATTGTGTCATTATCTCCAGGAAAATGTAACTTAAGTTCTTCATCATGACTGTATATTCTGTGAGAATTCTACTAATGTTTGCAAAGTAAGACAACTCATTTTCACAGGGGCTTTCTAACAGATTGAAGCAAAATTGGTACAGGGGTTCATCGCTGTCTTGACAGCACTATCTGGTCTGTGTATCTCTCACCTATTAACATGCACAGAGTCAGCAGCAGCGACCACCCTGGGACTTTATGTTTTTACTTCTAGTAGAAAGAAAGGATACACAGAAAGCTAACTCACATCATACTGTGGACATGCATTTGTGTATGTGTGTGCATTCAGCTCTACAGCCCACGCAAGTATCTATACCTGTGTATGTGGCATGTTTATATACATATATACAAATCCGACTAACTGACACATAGATTTAGAATGCTAAGCTCTTTAAGACCTGATGACAATTTTCCTCTAATTTTTCTGAGCTTTAGGGAAGAGCTGGTGTGGTTGTAAGATCATTCAGTACAATTCTGTGTCAGCTGTAACTGCAGCGATGTGAACAGAGAAATGGCTCCTCTGCCAGCCCAGTGTGCCTCCCTGCACCTCGACCTCCGTTCAGAGGGCGCTGCACAGACCCAGCGCATCTGCCTAGTTACTTCTGTGAATATTTACGTATAGGCCCACAGACAACTGAATATCCGTGTAAAACTGTACCCTGTCAGGATGTCATCCAACAGCAACATCCACCCACAGCAGCACACAGACAGATTATAGGCAGACTATGATGTGGTGAAGCTTAGGTTAAGAGACACAGAGTCTACAGGAGGTTTCAGGCTGGAGAGTTCACTCAGAAGTTATGGCATCTGTGAAATTAATTCACACTTGCTCCAGTGAGCTTTGGACAAGGTCTGAATGCCTCAGTCTACAATGAAGACTGATGGAACCGTGGCATGGCTTAAAGGAGGTGAGGAGAGGAGCCTACACAGCTGCTAACTCCTTAGACAGCACTTTGAATATGAACAATATGTTAACACCCTTGTATATCGTGAAATACTATGGTAAATTTAACATGAAAAAACCCCACCTTTCTGCAGATTTCTAGAACCATCCAACAGAAGGTATTACTGTGATCCTTTTATTGAATCCTGAAAGGCTGAAGAGGTAGCAACAGAGCTAAATATTTCAGGATTTTATAGTAATGTTTATAAAACTTAGGCACCTTCATTGAGATTAGTCATTCCACAGCTGTTAAATGCTACACACTTTTTTCATTAAAGGATTAACACATTTAATAAGAAAAACATGAAACTGAAACAGAAAACATAAACCCATGACTATATATTGTGTTATGCTACAGTGATTTATCTGAAAAGTCTTTGCAGTGGAGGTAAACTGCAGAACTGGTGGACACCAAAGTCAGCCCCTTAATTCAGTGTCGTTCTCCTCTGTAACAGAAAATTTCCTGGTGCTCCCTGGCAATAGATTTCCCTGTGTAAAACCTGGAGATCAGTGTGTGTGGAGGATACCTGAGATTCAGAGAAACATGAAGCCCAGTGAATGTCCAGATGCAGCGTCTGCAAGGTAAACCAAAATCTCTCCCACAGCCCAGATGCTTCTGTAATGCTCCTTCTCCAGAAGAAGACAGTTTCCAGGATGTGGAAAAAGGTACTGGCTAGGGGGTGACTTGCTTGAAGGCAGCTCTGCAGAGAAGGACCTGGGCCTCCTGGGGGACAGCGAGGTGCCCATGAGCCAGCAGCGTGCCCTGGTGGCCAAGAAACCAGTGAGATCCTGGGGTGCATGAGGAGGATCACGGCCAGTAGGTCGAGGGAGGTTGTCTGCCCCTGCTGCTCTGCCCTGGTGAGGCCACATTTGGAGTGCAGTGCCCAGTTCTGGGCTCCTCACTTGAAGAGGGACAGGAAACTACTGGAAAGGGCCCAGCGGAGCGCTACAAAGGTGGTGAGAGGACTGGGGAATCTCCCTTATGAGGACAGGCTGAGAGAGCTGGGCCTGTTTCTTCTGCAGAAGAGAAGACTAACACGGGATCTTATCACTGTCTACAATTTTCCTAAGGGCGAGTGTTGAGAGGATGGGACCAGGCTTTTTTTAGTGGTGTCCAAAGACAGGACAAAGCACGATGGGCACACAGTGAAACCCAGGAAGTTCCACCTGAATATGAGGAAAAACTGCTCTGAGTGTGACAGAGCACTGGCACAGGCTGCCCAGAGAGGCTGTAGAGTCTCCTTCTCTGGAGGCATTCAAAACCCTCCTGAGTGCTATCCTGTGCAATCTGCTCCAGGAGAACCTGCTTTTGCAGAGGGTTGGACTACATGATCTCCAGAGGTCCCTTCCCACCCTGACTATTCTGCGATTCCATGATTCTGTGATCTTTAAATGTCCATTCCAACGGAAACCTTTCTACGTGTGGTGGTTTGACCCTGACTGAATGCCAGGTGCCCACCAAAACTGCTCCATCACTCCCCTCCTCAACCAGATAGGGGAGAGAAAATATAATCAAAAACTTGTGGGTCGAGATAATGTCAGTGAGATCACTGAGGAATTACTCTCAAGTGCAGGAGCGGGCTGGAAACTAGGACCATGCATGGCAATCAGTTAGCTGAGGGGGATGTGCTCGAGCTTGTCTAGACAACAATTAACATGATGAGGCGTGTTTACAGAGCACAGGGGAGTGGGAGACGGATGGCGCCAAGGAAAGATAACACCTTGTTGTTAATTGCTGGCAGTTAACCACCAATCAGAGATTGCCTAGTATGCAAGGCTTAGCTTCAAGAACCAATCTGTTTAAAACGCGCAGCTTCTGAAAGTCTATAAAACCTCATGCTTCTGTACAATAAATTGACATTTGCTTGCATCAAGCTGCGTCCCGTCTCTTCATTCGCCGCACTCAAGGGCAAAACAGTCCAGCTTGGGGAATATAGTTTGATTTATTACTGTACAAATCAGAAAAACACTTTTCCCTCACCCTTCTCCTCTTCCCAGGCTTATTAACTTAATTCCTCATTTCTCTACATCCTTCACCTGAGCGGTGCGGGGGAATGGGGAACGGAGGTTACAGCCAGTTCATCACACGTTGTTTCTGCTGCTCCTTCCTCCTCACACTCTTGCCTGCTCCATCGTGGGTCCCTCCCATGGGAGACAGTTCTCCATCAGCTTCTCCAGTGTGAGTCCTTCCCATGGGCTGCAGTTCTTCATGAACTGCTCCAGCATGGGTCCCTCCCATGGGATGCAGCCCTTTGGGCACAGGCTGCTCCAGCCTGGGTCACCCGTGGGGTCACAAGTCCTTCCAGCAAACCTGTTTCAGTGTGGTCTCCTCTCTCCACGTGTCCACAAGCCCTACCAGCAAACCTTCTTCAGTGCAGTTTTTCCACAGGTCACAGCTCCCTTCGGGCATCTACCTGCTCCGGTGTGGGGTCCTCCATGGGATGCAGGTGGATATCTGCTCCACCGCTAACCTCCCCAGGCTGAGGGGCACAGCCTGCCTCACCAGGGTCTTCACCACAGGCTGCAGGGGAATCTCTGCTCCAGCGCCTGGAGCACCTCCTGCCCTCCTTCTGCACTGACCTGGGTTGTTGCAGGGTTGTTGCTCTCACATAGTCTCAGTCCTCTCTCTCACTAGCACAGCTTTTTGGGTTTTTTCTTAATATGTTATCACAGAGGTGCTGCCACCATTGCTGATGGGCTCGACCTTGGCCAGTGGCAGGTCTGTCTTGCAGCTGGCTGGCATTGGCTCCATTGGATATGGGGGAAGCTTCTGGAATCTCCTCAGAGAAGCCACCCATTTAGCTACCAAAACCTTTCCATGAAACCCACTACAGTATGATTCTACAGAATTATTTCTATAGCTTCGGAAGGCTTAAAAATGTAAAGCACTATGCTCAGCTGCCAAATCTCTGATTAGGGTCATAGTGAAATAGGATGATTTTCAGAAGTGCCAGGTTTCAGTGAACTCTTCTAAAAAGCATCAGTGACTGTTTAGATTCCCATCTGATGGTTAAGGTTGGCAATTAATCCTGAAGTGATACTGCTTAGCAGCCTCCACTCTAACCTGTGTATGTAGGCATTACAAACTTTACCAGGTTGTTATTTTTCACTCTCTCTGTGACGCATCTGTGTGATATCGTGCAAAAATAACTTCCAATTAAAACTGAAAAAAAAGGCTTCTCCAGTTCTCGTGTTTCCAATATCGTAAAAAACCTCAAAATCATTTCTGCATCCAGAAATTAAAAAACAGATTAGAGATCTGCCTTTTGATTTACCTATGAATATATTACTTCCAAGCCTCTGAAAATCTATGTAAGTATGTGGCAGATTATTACTGTTATTTGTGTCCTGTAAAAAGCTCCAATGCACCAGACATTGTAGGGAAAAAAAGGACAGAAGTATGTCATCATCAATTAAAGGACAATATGGGTTAATGCTAGGTTTAGAACCAACTGTTTAGCTAGCTGATGGGTACAAGTGGCAAACATATACCTACAGAATAAGAGAGAAACAAAGTGATCTGGCTGGTTAAAATGTGGTCTTATGATTAAAAAAGAAAAGTTTATGAAAGTTTTGTATGTTTTTCTATCATGACAAATAAAGAGCTTTAAGAGACATTGAAGAAAACAATGATGTAGCTTTTTTTCTGTCAGGTAGGCATCAAGAATGTCATGCCTGGAGGCATGGAAGAGCTTCTCTGGAGGCAATTGAGGCTACAGCCATAGGCTGACAATACCAGTCAATGGATCAGGTGGGGATATGACACACAAGGTCCCTGAATTCTCTAACATTTAGATCCTTAATGAGATAATAAAGATAGAATTGGTGGAAAGAGAGAGGAAAGGGATGAAACAGACAAAGTAATAGGCAGAGAAAACATCTCTTCAGTCAACAGCCTTATTATATATGAATAGTCCAGTTTTGCTTTTCTTATAGCTATGAAATACATCACAGTTGTTAACCTGAGTGTTTGAGAGACATCTAAGAGAACTTCAGCACTGTGGAGAGGTGGGAGAGAATACCCTTTTGTAAGGCAGAGTCTGGAAGACATAAGAGTCGAAAGCAACACTTCAGAAGAAACTCCTTAAAATACTCCAGGACAGTACTGCTGATGTAATTTCTAAAGCAAAACCTGGACAGCAGCTGGGCAAATGTATTCATTTTTCTTGTTTGCTTTAACAAAATTTTTACTTTTGTAAGATTCTGTCAACATGAATCACAAGAAAATGGGTTGATCCCTGAACTTTGCAGTAACAGCCTTCAGATAAAAATTAAAGGCTCTTCAAGGTAATTACTTGTAGTAAGTTTTAATGGTTAGTGAAAAGACATAATGGGCAATAAAATACATTGAAGCAACAGACTAAGACTAACACTGTGTACTGAAGAAAGCACATGTGTAATGAAACTAGTGCTTTAAAACTGATAAAGGACCAAAGTAATGAAAACCAGTCATAGATTTTCCACTCCTTTTATGATTTTTGTCCAGCAGATGATGCAGTTAACGATGAAAAAAGGGCTGAGTACTAACAGTAAAACTGCACTCAGACTACACCGATGCTCCTTAAATGACAGTTGAAGTCAAGCTTTTCCAGATACTGGAGCTGTCTGTACTTTTGGTTCTTCCACTTGGTTATTCCATTCCTGTATCTGTTTACCTTACCTTCATCTCTCACAGAAAAATGTGATAGTCTCTGACCCCTCCTGATATCTGCAGTTGGGTTTCAAACACCAGGTTCTTGCCCTAATGAAATGTAGTGGAGGGGTTTGGTGTCAATCTGGTCGATTCTATGGTCCACCAACACTAAAGTTTCTTTGAAGCACAGCTACAGTCCAAGCACAATACCAACAATTTAATAACAGTAAAACAATTAAACATAGAGCCATGGTGAGTTTAAGATTGGATCACCACCTCTATCAAGGGAAACCTAAAATATCAGTGACTCACAAATCAGACTGAGCTCTTCGGTCAATCAGTTTCTATATCAGATACTGTCTCCAACCTCCTTCTAGGAAAGGCATCCAATATGAGAAATGAGAGGAATGAAATCTACAGTGTTATTAATATCAGATAATGATAGGGTAAAACTACAAACCATGGCCTCCTCATTTATACCCCCAAGATTTCTCCTGAGATGGGAGGCTCCTGAGCTTGCTACAGGTAAGATTTTGTAGATATGCACCGTACTGAATTTGTCTTCTTCACAGAAAGTCAAGTAGCCTTTGTGTGTCATCCTTAAAGATTCACACCGGGGCTGTAATTCCCCGGTTTGCTTTCCCCGTTTTCCTTGGCCTTATGACAACTTTCAATAAATTATGATTAACACTGGTAGTGACAGAAGTAATCTCAAAAATATCTGGGTGGATATTGTTTTGGGTAGGTGTATCATGCAGAAGATGGAAGGTTTTGTGAGAGCCCTAACCTTTCAGTAGTTGTGTAAGACTCGAGTAAGATTGACTAATACTGATGATATACTGTATAATGGTAGTCAAAAGTTTAGAGTCAGCCTTAGGTAAAAATGTCTTTCATGTTACCCTCTGACAGTTGCTTACCTGGGTAAATTTCAATGTTTCAGTTAGCTGCACTACTTTTAAACAACAGTGAGAAGCTTGAGGGACAATATGGTTGCTGGGATTCATAAAGGAGTTATGAGTTTCTTTTGCTATTTAGTCACTAACTCATACCAACCCTGAAAAAGATAATCTGCACATAATAACTAAACCCATGAAATTCTTTGCCTTTCCCAGGAAATGATCCATAACAAATTTGTTTTGCCTATGGATATGTCCTGAAGGCAGTATTCACTGAGTAACTAATGCCCTTCATTCTTATTGCAGAGTCAGGAAGATATCTATGAGTAGCCAATACACAGCTGTGTTGATTAACCTTGACTGGGCATACAGTTCTCTAAGGATAGATACAAGTCCCCTATCTCCCACTTTTTCAACTGAGAGCTATGTAGAAACATTGTTTTTGCCAGCCCCTTGTACAGCCCAAGCTGATGTGACTGGTTATTACTAGTAAAAAATCCTAGTAATAACTGCTACCAGTCCCTGGCATGAAAATCTACCCCAAACAGCTTTTGGGCTGCAAGCTGGAGGCAGTGCTTTTCCTTCTCCACGGAGAATGTGTGATCAGGTCGCACATGTCTCCATGTGTGTGCACAGGTGTGTGTAGGCAGTTAGAAATCAGTATAGAAAATACATGACGTAAAAGAATGGGAAGCAAACATGGGCAAGCAATGTGAAGGTCAGTGAGGTGAGGCAGGAGTGGCTGGGCTCTTCTTCCACGTACTCAGGTTAAACCTCTAAATACCATAAGTTTGCTTAGCTTCTGATGAATGGAATTTCCAAATCTTTTAATACCATGTTCTTTTCTTTCATTCCCCCAGTGTTTCTGCAATTCTTTTTCCCTCTGACTTGCTTTGCTAATAGTCCTTGGTGACTGCTTTGCTTCAACAGAGGTTTTATAAAAAGCCTTTAACATAAATTCCACCCCCACACAATGACAATAAGATTATTTTTTACTGTTGCTTTTCTTTCTGCTGTCTGTCACCAGAATGACACTTCAGTTTCTCTGTTGAGCCATCATCAAACTTCAGCTTAATGCTACATCACCTAAGAGACCTGTGGTGGTGGAGAGAAAAGTGATCCAAGTCATTAAAGGAGGAAAAAATACAAAATTTCAATAAAAAGGAGTGATATAAAAAGAGCATAACTAGATCATCTCAATTTCTTCTCTCCCTCAGTCCCTTATTGTAACACATCTATGCAATTAGAACATCTGTTATCATGATGGCCTGCAGCGTAGCACCAACATCAGCTATGTGATTTTGCAAACTTCATGTTGTTTAATAATAGGGACTCAAAGGACACTATTAAATTTAAGTGTAAATTAAAATTCTTCTAAAAATCGCTAAATAATAGGCAAGGGGAAACACACTGAATTTACTTTTGTTCTATTAACAACTGGGCAGGCTGTTTTGGATTGAACAACAACAATAAAATATCCTGAACTTTTTTGATCCTCAGGAGCTTCTAAGCCAATTGCAAATTAAAGAACTTCAGCTAAGAATGAATTTCTTCTCTCAACTTCATCCAGTCGATTGGACCCACAAGACAAACATTTTCTTCTTTTCCATGGTATTAAACATATGCACGTCCGTGGTTGGGTTTTTGGGAGTTGGTTGGTTTTTTTGTTTTGTTTGAGTTTGGTTGTTTGTTTTTTTTTAATCTGGGTATTAATTTAGTTTGTAATTTGAGGCAGAGTTTTCTAAGTTACACATTTCAAAATTAGCCACTGGGAAGGATAAGCAGGAGAAACATTATCCTTGAGGTGAATTAGGTATAAATAGGAAATATTGGCACAAAACTTTAACAATGCATTTTGAGACAGACTGATAATTAGGGGTTTTATTACTTCACAAGCTATTCTGTCATAACCTTTGCAGTCCCATCCTCATTAGAACAGCATGACTTCATATGTCCCTTGGTATTTAGTAGCCGTTCTGTGTACAATCTTCCATCCTAGGTAACTGAACAAGAATTTTTATGAAATGTCAAATGACTGAGAGGGAATGGAAAGAAAGATACATTTATATAGACAACTTTTTACTTCTTTCAAATAGCATGATTAATAAAAAGAATTTTAGTAAACTTTGTGATAACACTTGCACAAACACATACTTATCTTGCAGCCCAGTACAATAAACTTGAAAAGACATCTGGAAAATGTCTTCATTAAAAAAATAAAATATGAGTGAACTGTTGTTTCAGGGATCAAATATTTTTTTCCTGGGTTAAGAACATTTTCTGCTTCTATAAGGGAAATGAAGAGAAGGTTGTTGAGACAGATAATAGCTGAAGTCTTACTTAATCTGTTTTTTTCCCCCATGTTGTGGCAGGTAAATAGGGAACAAGCAAAGATTAAGTGATTTGTTTCAGACAAATTAAGGTGCCTGGGGTAGCGTGTCAAAAGTTTCCATATAATAAATTGGTATGTGATAAAGCCAAGGCCCAGATCTGCTAAGCAGATTGTCTTTTCTGATTTCCACTGAGATAACATCTCTGAACTGCTGTTTTCAGTTTTGTTTTTCTTTTTAGCTTGTCCTGTATATTTACTTGGTAACTTTATGTCTGTTAATACTTATGAAGAATCATGCTTCAGTTATGAGTGAAAGATTTGCAAAATCTGTAGCACTGGCTGATGAGCACATCAGTGCGAATGACATAACTAGGATATGCCTTGTATAAGAACCTTCTGTCCCTAAGGAACTCCAGGACAAGGAGGACTGCAAGTTCCCATCCTTCCATACACTCATATATGTTTAGCATGTTAAATCTGTATCTTAGCACATGTGTCCTATATGATCTTAAAATACATATTTCGGTATTATTGTACATGCCTTCTTTCCTAGTTGAACAGAAAAACTGTGTTCATAATGTACAGGTTTTAAATCTTCATTGTGTTTCCACTTCAACAAAATTACAGGTTTTTTCTGTTTTTATGTGAAGAGAGTGGAGAAGAGAGGAAGCAGAAATAAAGGGCGGAAAGATGGGAAGAAAGGCCAGGTGTGTGAACAGACTTGTGGCTTGTTGCTCTAAGACTCATTCTTTCCAGTTTCTGTGCACACTTCTAGTTCATAAAATTACAGAATCATAGGAAGGTTTGGGCTGGAAGGGACCTTTACAAATCGTGCCATCCAATCTCACTGCTGGACAGTACACCTCCACTAGACCAGGTTGCTCAAAGCTCCATACAACCTGACTTTGAACATTGCCAATGAAGGGGGCATCCACAGCTTCTCTGGGCAACCTGTTCCAGTATTTGACCACCCGTCGTCATAAACAATTTCCTCCTCAATGTCCAACCTAAATCTGTCCTCTTTTAGTTTAAAACCATTGCCTCTTGTACTGTCACTATGGGACCTGGTAAAAAGTCTCTCTCCATCTTTCTTGCAAGACCCCCGCATATATTGAAAGCCTGCAATAATGTCTTCCTGGAGCTTTCTCTTCTGCAGGCTGAGCCACCCCAACTGTCTCACACTTTCTTCATGGGAGAGGTGCTCCAGCCACCTGATATTTTTTGTGGCTCTCCACTGGACCTGTTCTAAGAGGTCTGTGCCTTTCTTGTGCCAGGGACCCACAGCTGGATGTAGTACCTCAGGTGGGGTCTCCTGTAAGCAGAGCAGAGTGGCAGAATCATCTTCCCCTACCTGCTGGCCATCCTTCTTTTATGAAGCCCAGGATACAATTGGCTTTCTGGGCTGTGAGTGTACATTGCCAGCTCATATCACCAGCATCCCTAGGTCCTCTCTGCAGCCCTCTATCCAACCACTCATCTCCAAGGCTGTACTGATATTGGGGATTGCCCTGACCCAGGTGCAGGATCTTGCACTTGGCCTTGTCAGCTCACATGGACCCACCTCTCAAGCTTGTCCAGGTCCTTCTGGACGGCACCCCTTCCCACTAGTATGTCAAGTGCACCACTCAGCTTGGTGTTGTCTACAAACTTGCTGAGGGTGCACTCAATCCTACTATCTGTGTCATTAATGAAGACGTTAAATGTTATCTCTAATATCAATTGATATCAGTTGATAATAGCTGATACCAACTGATAATAGCCAAACATCTCTGGAAAAAAATTGTCTTCAAAAACCTCAGTAAGAAATATCTAGATACACAATCAATCCAACTAAGTGTTACAACTTTCCACTGGGTCACTGCTGCTTAATCACACACCATAAATAGCTGACATGATTTGTTATAGCTGTGCATCCAGCAATAAGTCCACTAATGGCCTTAACTATTACTAAGTCATAATTCCAGTTTTAGGTTGCTAACCAGCAATGATGAACATTTACTGAAATGGTCCAAGATAAACCTCTTCTGTTTTCTTTTCACAAGGTGGAGAACTTCCCATGACACTACTTTTTAAAAATTATTATCTTCATAAAAAATTGACATGCTTATAAGCCCTGTTCATGCATTAATATCCTACATATTCTCTGTGATACAAATAAAGCATTTTCTTTCCTAGCTCACATAAAATCTCAGACAGGAAAGGTACAGGTGTAAACAAGTGACATAGAAAATGAAGATGGAGTGTTCGTACTGTTTGACTTCACAAATTTTAGGTTAATGTACTAATGTTCTCTAATAAGCACGATGAAGAGGAAAGTCTTCAACAGGCAGCTAGAACTAACATGCAATGCTATCGTTTTATGCTGGAGCTTTCCCCTTGACACTAATTTTATGGGAAGCCTTCAGTGATCAAGTCCCTAACTACATACAGCCCATTTAAACAGCTGTGACTGTCCCCTCGGAAAACAGCAACACTCCATACTGTTTACCAGGAGGCACATGGGACAAGAGCAGTGACTGCCCCTGTCCTGTCAAGTTGAGGTTTTTTGTAAACACGACTGAAAAAAACCTAAAAAACCTATTAGTTAGAGAAATTGGAATGAGAACTGTTTGGAAAACATAGGGGTGATAGGGATGCATGGATTTAAGCAGGTGTTTGAACACCTCTGGGAAAAAAAGTCGGGTAGAGAAAGATGATTAGACCTAGATGGGAATGTGATTCTCCAGACATCATGTGTCTGCAACATTGTTGTGCTTTAACCTTGGCCAGCAACTAAACATGACGCAGCCACTCACTCACTGCTCCTCAGTGGGATGGGGGAGAGAATATGAAGAGTAATAGTAAGAAAACTTGTGGGCTGAGATAAAGACAGTTTAATACGTAAAGTAAAAGCCATGCAGGCAAGCAAAGTAAAAAGATTCATTTACTGCTTTCCATCAGCAGGCAGGTGTTCAGCCACCTCCATCATTTGTAATGGTGACTTAGGAAGACAAACACCATCACTCTGAATGTGCCCCTCTTCCTTCTTCCCCCAGCTTTTTATACTGAGCATGTTGTTCTATGATATGGAACACCTCTCTTGTTTCGGTCAGCTGACCTGGCTGTGTTCCCTCCCAGATTCTCATGCCCTCCAGCCCTCTCACTGGCAGGGCCTGAGAAACTGAAAAGTCCTTGACTTAGTGTAAACATCACCCAGCAACAATCAAAACTATCTGTGTGTTATCAACATCATCCTCACACCAAATCCAAAACACAACGCTGCATCAGCTACTAAGAAAAAAACCATTAACTCTATCTCAGTTGAAATCAGTACAAATATCTATCGACACTCCAAATTTTGAATGAATAAAGCCTTTGTCTTAGTGTGCTAAAGTGATTGGGATGATCCAAGTGGATGCTAAAAGCACAGAACCAGTTTGCCATCTGGATGTTATGAATCCTGTCACTGAGAAAACTCCAGTGCCAAGTAAGTTGAGGATGCAACTTAATGTCTGTACTTCTCTGGAAAAGAGTGGTGGGAAAACTGTGCAAGATAGCTCCTTTGATTTCTTTTCTGCACCTCTGTGACTTTTTTATAGAGAGCATATTGTCTCATAAAAACAGTTCCACTGAAAATATTACTAGCTACCTAGCCATCTTCACCTTCAGCTGTAGTCTGAGCTCTCTATCATGAATAACATATTTTCTCCAGCTTGTTTCATCTGGACATAGGACATTATGAATAGGAAGATACAGAGGAGTAACAAAAGCTTTCTTATTTTAAGGATTCAATGTTTTTACCGAGTAACTTCCATGCTGTAAACAAGTGCACTTGATACAAAAAATCTACACAGCAGTACCATTTCCACTGTTGTCAATCATCTGGTTTCCTTGTTCCCACACTTAGAGATGCTGCAGCACCCCTTTGTGCTTTTTACAGACAGAAGTACCCTAGCAGAAATGAAACATAGCTACCTAATTTATCTTCCATTCCCAAGGAAAGAACAGAAAGCTCTTGCAGACTGGGAAATGAATGGTGCTTAAAGCTGGAGACTGTATGACTGTTACCTAGCCAATGCGTAAGCAATGCCAATACACTAGTGGTAAGCTAAAAATGTAGTGAAAATATATGATACATATGATAATCCTTTTCCCTTCTCCTCTCCTCTCCTCTCCTCTCCTCTCCTCTCCTCTCCTCTCCTCTCCTCTCCTCTCCTCTCCTCTCCTCTCCTCTCCTCTCCTCTCCTCTCCTCTCCTCTCCTCTCCTCTCCTCTCCTCTCCTCTCCTCTCCCCTCCCCTCCCCTCCCCTCCCCTCCCCTCCCCTCCCCTCCCCTCCCCTCCCCTCCTCTCCTCTCCTCTCCTCTCCTCTCCTCTCCTCTCCTCTCCTCTCCTCTCCTCTCCATTTTCCTCTCATTTTTCATTGCTTTGCCCAGTATTTAGATCAAAAGATACACAAAATCTCAATATTATTTTCTTTTTATCTGTCATTTGTAGGCAGCAACCTTCTTGCTGTGTCTGTAGTTCTCAATGATGACAGACAGTCGGTAAATACGTGACACACAAGCACCAAGAGAAATAATCAGAAACAGCTCTTATGCATATTGATTCAGTGATAAAGCATTTGTGCTTTTTTTAAAAAAGGGGCATTTTTATTTCTACTGTTAATAATGCAATTTTTGTCATATTATTTTTACATGTTACTATTTACACACACAAACATGCACAGACACCATGATTTTAGTTATGCACCATTCTCTAGTAGAAAAAAGAAACTTTTCAACATACTTTAACATCCTCATTATAACACTGCAGTTGCTAGGAAAGTGGGAAGGGAAAGGTCTCTTCCAACCTGAACAGTTCCATAATAGTAAAAGTTTAGATATGTTAGTGCTTTCCCTGTCTTCTTCTAAATACCACAAAATACCAAGTGTTATTCACTTGAAAGAAAACATACTCAGCATTCTCAGGCTGGTGTCTGACTGGCCCTAAGTTAACAGGAAAAGCTTAAACCTAAGGGCCGTGTCTCCTTGAAAGGGAAGGACAGGGCATGCAAATTTTTGTATGTACATGTATGAGAAATGTTTTGCCTTTTCTAAACACTGCACCAGCTGTTACAGTGAAAGGTATTTAGTCCTTTAGAAGGCAACATGCTAAGACATTAAAGAGGAAAACATACAAGCTGCACATCTAAGAAGAGGGTAGTAACATGGTATATCTGATGTTAACTTGATGCTTTTAGTACCCAAGGATAGTGGGGTAATGGGCTAGGTTCAAAGACACCAAACACTGAGCATTTACTCAGGTTTGTGGGTTTGGGCTTGGAAATGCAACTGCATAAACACAGGGAAAATGGTCTCCTGGTATTTCTTGGATACTCATTTCCATGTCTAGATAATAGTGTATAGTTCAGTAGTAAAGAGCTGGTACCATTTTACAAATGCTGAAGTTTAGAAAAGTCTTGATTCCACCTTCATGTGAATATAAAACATTAAATGTCTTGTATGACATATAATTCTTCTTTATCTTTAGCAATGAAAATAACAGAACACAGTTGACATACCAAGTACCATGCTGTATTGTGCTTGTAAAGTGTGTGAATGTTTTAACATTCCACATAGCAGTGGGATGTGGGAAGTTTTAACAACTTACACATTGTTGGGGAAGTGTGGGAATGTTTTAAAAATTTACACATTTCTACTTGACTGTAGAAAACAAATTGTGTTGGTTTTGGTTAGAGTAGAGTTAATTTTCTTCATAGTAGCTGATCTGGGGCTGTTTTGGATTTGTGCTGGAAAGAGTGTTGGTAGTACAGAGATGTTTTTGTTGCTGCTGAGCAGCACTTAAGCAGTGCAAAGGTCTTTTCTTCTTCTCATCCCACCCCACCAGAAAGCAGATGAGGGTACACAAGAAGCTGGGAGGGGACACAGCCAGGACAGCTGACCTGAGCTGACCAAAGTGATATGCCATACCATAGAGTGTCATGCTCAGGATATAAAGCTGGGGGAAGAAGAAAGGGAGGATGTTCAGAGTGATGGAGTTTGTCTTCCCAAGTAGCTGTTACATGTGATTTAGCCCTGTTGTCCTGAACATGTTTGAACACCTGCCTGCAGATGGGAAATGTTAAAGGAATTCCTTGTTTTGCTTTGCTTGCCTGCACAGCACTCTCTTTACATATTAAACTGTCTTTATCTAAAGCCACTTTTACCAGGTTTTTTTCCACTTTTACCCCTGCAATTCTCTTCCCCATTCCACCCATGGATAGTGAGGAAGTAGCTGCATGGGGCTTACTTCCTGCTGGGGTTAAACCATGACTCAAATTTATAATTTAAGTAAATGCTGCTTTCTCATGTAAAACATCACACCTTCTTAACTAGAGGTAGATGAGTCTGTCATTGATTGGTTAGTAGAGATTTGGGTAAAGTTTATTTCTTATTTCCTCTCTTGCCATCATTATCAGATTGATTGGGATGGGCTTTGGGAGGCTGTTACATTTCCACTATTTGCATTTGGTCACTACTGAACACAGGTGATTTAGAGCAAATAAAGGGCTCACAGTGCCTTTCTGTAGGGTAATACATACAAATGAAAACTTCCATTATTTGGGATACTGACATGTGATACCAGCTGTGTACCATGCATGCACACCCTATCCCTAACAGTGTTCTAACTGGCACCTACTGAAGAACACAGGCAAATAAGTGCTTATTACCTCCTCTGCTCACTGTGAGAGGTGGTGATGACACAGGGCAGTTCATTGGCATAATGCAGGGACCTCGCTATGGCAGATTTTAGAAGGATCCATCCTAATGGCTCCAAAAGGATATTTATTTTCCATTCATGAAACTTGACTAAGAAATAGTTGCCAGATTTTACTTAGGGTTGAAATATTTTTTGAATAAAATGTCATTGTCTAAAATTGAATTTTGTTTAGCTGCAATGCTTTTAGATTCTTGCAAACAAGTTTGGACACTGTTTATTCCTTGGTAATTTAGCCTATGGCAAGTGTTGAAACATGGGTTTTTTTGATGAATTGTACTTTAACATTTGAATACATGAATGAGAAATCACAGGTGCAGAGGGTCTATTAAATTTACTAAGCTATGGGGCCCATTTCAGCAAATGCTGCTCCTTTTACCCATCAAACCAGGACGCTAAGAAAATGCTTGGTATTTTTGAAGAGAATTACCCCCCAAAGCTTGCATTTCCTCCTCAATTTTACTTTTTCAGAGCTGTAAGCTTTGATTAAAAAGCCTCAGCTATCTGCTGTTAAAAAAAAACAAACAAACACCCAAACAAAACAGAATGCAAGACTTAGGATGTCACTTTCAAACACAGAGGTTTATCAATAAATATTAATCAATTTAGAAAGGAAAATTTTTTCCATATGGAGGAATTATTGTATACCTTTCGCCTTTCTTTGAAAGATTTCTATAAAGTTATCTGCAGTAGAATTTAAAAAGCAATGGCAGAGGCACATGTGTCTGCCTGTGCCACAGAAGATAAAGTGATGTTTCTGAAGCATCCAGTCAGGAGTACAATACTTCAGAAGTTTATGCACCAAAGTGCAGATCACTCCTGAGGGAGCAGAAATTTAATCTTCCATTTCAAGGGTTTAGGGGACAGACTGTTAAGGCTAAACTACTAAATGTACTGAATTAATCAATTTAATTAATCAAATTATAGATAGGGCTTCTGGTGCCAAAAAAGGCACGTAAACACATACCTGAAATGAAAATTTCCATATCAAACCCAAGTTGCACAAATTGAAGAAGATTGCTTTTGTAACTGGTATTACATTAGACATGTTAAACCAGATCCTAGAATATTAAGTAGTTTCACTGGAACTAATGAGTCAAGCTGAACACTATTTCTCAGGTTTTCATCATGTAAAAAGATGTGTATTGCTAGTGGTGGACTGCACACATGCTGCTTTAGGAAATGTGTTACCAGCATTTCTCTAAGTTTAAAGATATGTCTAGAGCCTTCTAATCACCATTTGTCCAACTTCAATAACAAAATAAGATAAAAATACTCCATGGCTTATTCAATAAACAGCAATGCCATTCTGTTTGGACAGTGCGCTCTGATTTTTTAAAATAAATTACTATTCTTGCTTTGATAAATGTAAATAGCTTTTAAAGGTACTTATTTTTATATTTTGCCGTAATGACTGAAATGACATTTCTTTTAAGCAGAAAGCATTTAAAGGAGGTCATTAAATAAAAAAAAAGTTTGATCATAACATCATTACACAAATGAATGATAAAACTAAAATTAAAAAATTCTATATTTTTTGTTAAATAAAAACAAAATATGAAGAAAAATATTGCTGAAATAATCCCTAGTGTGAAAGAGTATTCTGTTACTTTTAATTTCCTTTGTCCTTTTTTAGTTTTATGGTTTTTAGAAAACAAAAGCTAGCTTTAACATTCATAGAAGTGGTGAAACAGTACCGTGAGTCTGTCTATGAAGTTGGTTGGTCGTCTTCTGCTCAGTGAAGAGCACTGGTTAGAAAGGCAGCACACAGTGTGTCTATGAATCCCAGACTATCTTCTCTAGGTCTGCTATTGCTCCCACTGAAATCTATGTCAAAATTATTTCGATTGGTCTGTGATGACAGAGAAAATGGAAAAAAAATCTTTGAGCATTAAGCTGTTAGAAGGAACTGCATCATCTCAAATTTTGTTTGAATTTTGCTATTTGTCAGTTACAGTGAAGCAATGGTTACAGCTTAATAGAGGTAGAAATGGTGAAAAAATGTATTTCCAAACTTATACTGAAATAAACTCTGTATTGTCCTTTTCATGTATTTTTTCCTGCACATTAATGGAAGAGGAATTGTAATCAGGTTTCTCAGAGTCATGAAACCATGAGTAAGACACGCTTGCAAATGCACCACAGCCCTTACAAAAGAATCACAGTCATTAATAAATGAGGTAACTGGGAGCAAGATTTGAATGTTCACCTAGGAAAATTACTGTCAAGTTTCTTGGATCCAGAGGAGTACATTTAAAATAAAACAACAGACATCAACAACATGAAACCAGTTAATTTTTTTTCAGCTTGAATCTCAGATGGTAACAATTGATAGTTGCAATTGGAAGACTTATCCTTCTCCATTAAAATGTTATTTTCCAACCACATCTACAAATTGAAATATCTGAACTTAAGGTCTCACTAATGAGTGGCATGGACCACTATGCCTCAGAGCTAAACTTGCCAAGCAGTGAATGGGGAAGATTTTGGATATGGCCAACCAGGTCTCTATATGTTGGCACAGTCAACATGTGCAATATCAAATGCTCTCTAACCAGCCATGGACCACCAGCAATAAGTGCCTTCTCATAGTCTGCCAGTGCACAAAAGATGTTCACTCAGCTCTTCAGATGTTGTCAGAAGGACCACAGCAGCACTATATGAAGCTTTGCTTTCTGCATGCTTACTAGCTTACTTAGAACAAAAAGCTGTTTCAAAAGATAAGAAAAGCAAAACTGGAGTTTTCCAGAGCTTGAGTTTGAGTGCCTGGGAGACAACACATAGCACTGCATGAAGCTATGACTGTGAGAGTCAAGCACATAGTAAATCACCATCTGCAGAGATGAGGAAAAGAAGCTACTGTAGTGATGCTCCTGTTTACTGTGGACCGCAGCACATCATTTACAATATTCATGGCTACAGCTTTTTTCATTATACTTCTACTGAGATCTTGGAAGAGGCTAATTTACAGGTCCATGAGTCTGGGTGTCATGCTTGCTTTCCTCCACATAAGAGTTTATCTGGTGGTTAGCATATTACTACAATGAGTTAGAACAGAGGCCATACAATCAGTGATGTATTTATGACAGACAAACATTTCAATCTGCTCTTTCATGTTCTTGCAGACAAAGTAGACTCAATAGGTATGGCATTGTGCAGTGAAATATTAAAACAAAAAAACCCCAACAGATTTGCAGTCAGGAATCACAGAGCAAATGTACAGGCTCAGACACACACACACTGAAATCCATTTACTGGCCTGTGTGTTCGTGACCAAGAACTCATCTGACTATGCAGATTTATTTATTTTTAATAGGTGTCTGATTTCAAGAGTTAAAACCATTCTCTTTGATTTAGTTTTTTAATGTTCAGCAGGATCCCAGATCTATAATTTGGCATGTATGGAGCAGACCTGATTTGCAGGAGCTGTAGGTTGACCTATGCTCCTGTGCTTTTCTATTATTTTTTTTTCAGGCCATAAGGCACAGTAAAAATATAAGGACTGTGCTATGTACATCCCATAATGATTTAGGAACTTAATGTAGATATATTTAGCACAAGATATTTTCATAATTCTCATTTAAAACAATCTTCACTGATATCCCATGAAGAAAATTAATACTTATGTGCTGTAAATTGAGGCAATCCTACAGAGCTGAAGGTGTCTCAGGGTCTAATTCTATTGTGTGCAATATTCTTATCTGTTAAAGTCATTAGATATAAATTGCTTAATCTGAAAACTACAACAAAATCTATTAGACCTTTCTAGTTAAAGCTTTTCAAGAAGACTTGCTTAATGCTATACTACATTAATTCATTGTAGATGTTGGCTTTGTAGTTCTAGAACAACTTAAGTGTGCTTAGTCTTTTATAATTAGGAAAGAATAGAGGAACATTTGCAAGAAACCTAAAAAACTGTAAGGTCTTTGTGCAAATGGACCACATAGACTTCACATAAGTCTTTTTACATCCTGTTTTTCACTTTAAAGTTCTTTTTCTGTCTTGTTCTTTCACCCTAACATTGTGAGCAATCTTGTATAACTGTTGCATTAAGCTCCAGGTAGTCCAGAGCTCAATGGGCATATGTACCAAGGGAGACCTGTGGATGTCCATGTGCCCAAATAAGATTTACAGGATTAGTGCTGGTGTTCATGGAGTATTCAGGATGAAAGCAGCTGAGCAATTAGGGGCACTGGCTGTGAAGATTGGAATATGGGTTGGTCTTCCAGCTTTGTCAGACTTCCATAGGACATAAGCATATCACTCAGGCATTTTGTGGCTCACTTCCTCAACTATAACATGAGGAAAAAATAGTAGTTTTGTTTTACTTTACAATGCAAGAGAAATGCTTAAGTTCTATATCTGTGCAGGCAATACAAAGCACTTAGATAAACATAAAGGTCAAAGTATAACGGTTAAGTCTGAAGTTATTAGGCCTATACTATTTAAATGAAAACATGAAAGTAGTTTTCATAGAAATCCCAAAGTGCTTGCTAGAGATGATTTCTATTTACTTTCTTCTTTATTTGAATGTATTTTTAAATTTTGGAGGGAAAAGGCTCCCTCTAGTCTGTGAAGGTCCAGCCTTTGCCCCTAGTGAGATCCAATAATGTCTGTCTTCTCACAGTGGCAAGATATTGCTGATTAGGGAGTTTCTTCTCTCTGTTACAGCCTGAAGGTCCTGAGTTAAAGAATTAGGGCATCAGTGCTAGAAAGTGATGCTGATCAATTAACCTCTCCAGATACATGTTCTCTCCTGCCTTGCTTCTGCTGGTCACTGCATTTAGACTACATTTAGCGGTGACTCTTTCCTCAGGAATCTCTTCTCCTTGACAAAGGAATTTATGGCATCTCATCATGTTCTGGGACTCTTCCTAGAAAGGCAAGGACCAACAGATCTCCCTGCATAAACCTGCATTTGATTTAGCCATAATCTGGCCAATACAATCAAGGACATTGAAAGAACAGCTCACCCCATCCCAAACCAGGCACCTTCATCTGCTCTTAAAAATCATCTTACACACTCCGTTGACTGGATTGACCGGATCTCCACTAATACGTGAAACTAAAATGAGTAGCTCACATGAAGGTCACATGAAGGCACCTACACTGCATATATTTATGATTAACTGAGTTGAAACCCATTCTTGATGTCAGCCAGGTTGTCTGTGCTTGATGGGGATTTTCATAAGAAAAGAACGTAGTCTTGCATCAGTTTTCATGTTTTTATTAAATCTACCAGAAGGAGATATAAATCTTTCTGAACAGAGGTAAAGATTAGGGTGGAGACTTGAACATATATGGTTAGCTGTTCCCTAACCACAGGAACTATCCTGAGTTATCCTGAGTTCATTATCCTGAATTATCTCAGAAAATTGTCCCAAGGAATGTTGAAAAAAAAAAAAAAAAAAGCTGAAAGACTGTGATTTTTGTTTTTATTTATCACCTTTTTCTGTAAACTGCATTTAGCTAACAATGTCCTGACTAGTTTTGTCTTTCCTTATCAAATGTTTCCCTATTTGCCACCATCATCACAATACCCAGGCAGGTAATTTTGCTGTTTACTGCCATAAAGTTCCTCACGAGTTAAATTCTTTGTCTCATTCCTATTCTACACACAGAAAATGAGGACTAATAGCTGTGTGACTTTAGAAGTATCCTAGCTGTTTGACTGTCCTTCTGCTATAATTTCCCAAAGCAAATCAATAAACAGTTGCTGGCAGTGAAGACTTCTGCAAAGTGTGAAATAAAAAAAAGAAATACTATTTTCAGTTCATGGCATGACTTCATTTTCCTTTCAAATTATTTTTAAATGGTGTTATGTTTATTTTATGATACTATTTTAAATCCTTTTATTCTACACAGTGCTTTTGATAGATAATATTCTGATAAAAGTGAAAGATACACTCAAAATATAGTAATTAATGTAGTCCTGTGAAGTGTTTCTCTTTTCATTTCTTGGGTTAGAAAAAAGACTCATTTTATTACAGTTCCATCACTGTTTGTAGTTGAAGCATAGTAGTTTGATCAAATAAAATGGAAAGAAGGCTGATAGGGAGGCTGGGCCCCAAGCCAGACAATACTGAATAGTGTAACCAATGGATTCAGCTTGGGGAGCTGTGAGAGTAAAACTTATGCTGTAGTTCACAAGCACATCAGCAGAATATGAAACAGGTGAAAGTGTTTGACATGGCACCTTAATATTCTTTTAAGTAAAAAACTTTCAGGAGTTCCTTGGAGAATTAAGAAAGTGCCTTCTTTCTTTTAATACTGATTTTTAAAACAGTCTTGATGATTTAAACCCTATCTCAACAGTCCTTTTAGCTTCCTCCTTATGACTTTTTTTATAGCAGTTAATTTTCTCAAAGTTTATATATCTTGTTTTCATTTGTCAGAAACTAGGAGTCAAAAGCATCCTAACAGTTGCATTACTAAAGTCCCATGCTCTTGTGAAGTCCTGTGAAGACAGCTTAAATTTTCCTGAATCAGGGCTAGGAACAAACTTTAAGGTGACAACGTGCTATATGCCTTTAAGGCGAATCAATAGCCTGAGTATTATGTTTCTTTTAAATTCCACTCAATTAATCTCCATAAAACTTAGTTATAATTCTTGCTCAGCTATAGATTTCTAGCCATGAGTTAGTCTGTATAATTTAATCACATAAGTAGCTACACCACAGAAGTGCTTATATATATTAGCCAGGAGCATTGTGAGTAGATGGGAGTGGATAATAAATTTCACTGCTACGATACCTCATGGAAACTAGCGTGTCAGAGAATAAGCTGATATATCAAAATTTGCTTCCTTCCAGAAAAAGTTGGGGAAACCTGCATTTATTCAAATCCCAAAGAGTTTTGTCTTAAGGGAGAAAACAACCAGCTTTATCCAAATGGATGAACAGAAGGATATTTTTAAATTATGAAGAACATATGCGTGAAACTGTGCACCCAGCCCAAGCCCTAACTCAGTCACCAGGAGGCATTTGTGTTTATCCATGCTGTAGTACCATAGACTAACTCTTTTTTTTTTTTTTTAAATTTATTTATTTATCAGTATTATTATATCTGAATGAGGTTTTGCCACAGTTTAAGCCTAGGCTGATTGCTGTCCTTTCCTTTCCAGAACTGACCAGATAGCAACAACAAAAGTAAAATAAAAATGACAGCATTTTCCAGAAAGGCAGAAATTCCACAGCATGTGAGAAGAAATAAAGAATTGCCCCAGAAATAATATTGTCAAATTAGAAGCAGAATCAACTTTAACCAAGGACTTGTTGCCTAACTAGCTGGCACAAGTTCTTTCTCTCAATAGACATGTATATAAAATGAAAGTATCTTATAGTTCCCAAAGTGTTTTTAGCTTCATATGAGGAGTTAAATAAATTCATGCTTCAGCAGCAGTTGCATGGGTTATGTGCAATGGGCTGAGCTGGCACACCAAGTTAGAAACAAGGCAGCCTCTCTATACGGTGTCTGGTTTGCCTTCCTTCAGTTTCTTCCCATTATTAGAGGAAACAGACTTTAGCCTTACGGTTTCAAGAATATCTGAGTTTTAACCATCACAGCATTTCCCTCATCTGCCTCTTAATAGAATCTGGCCCCATGAAGCAGATGTATTTTTGTTTATTTACAGTGAGACACAAGAACAGCTGTATCATGGCGGTATCTGCTTCAGTATTTGATTTGTATTCAAACAAAACTGGAGAGGAAACAAGTCCCATCCTAGCAAAGTCCCATCTGAGTCAAAGCAAGTTGCTGCAGTGATCACTTAAAGTTGATTTTCAGACTAAAACACAAAGTCAGGAATATGAGCAAGGGTGTGAAATAGCTAAAATAAAGAACTGACAAATTCTGCAAGTTAATGACTGAGCATTATAGATCCATGATCAACAGAGGAATGTATTGGTTAATCATTGCCATATCTTCAAAAGGCTTTTACATTCTTCGTTTCCAATTATTTTTTTTTTTTTCCAGTTAAATAATTTCCAAGAATCCAGGAGTCAATTTCTAGAAATCCAGACCATGAAAGTCTAAACAGATGTTTTCAATGTCTAGTCCATCAAGAAGACAGCTTTGCAACTGTCTGTGCTCCCTGGATTGCACATTCCATTCTAGACCCTGTTGCACGTAGCACAGTCCTGTAAGCCCTTCTCCTTCTGAAAATACAGGGCAAATCTCAGTTTATGTGTCGAGAAGAATGCCTGTGGGATTATGAGGGTAATGAATCTTTCATCTTTCTGATGGCAATAAGTTTCAAAAAGCAAGTAAGGACACTCAAGTCCTTGTAAAGTTTTGACAGGTCTTCCTGCTAGTTATGCAATTGCTTAATAATACTGTTATCCACCCCCTCCATTTTTATCTTCACGTGTAAGTCTGACAACTTGTTTTTTTCTCATCTAGGAGCTTTCGCTGACAGATGCATCCACTCCCTT
Organism: Falco naumanni; assembly: GCF_017639655.2. Classification (NCBI taxonomy): domain Eukaryota; kingdom Metazoa; phylum Chordata; class Aves; order Falconiformes; family Falconidae; genus Falco; species Falco naumanni. The sequence goes on along the minus strand of NC_054080.1, from coordinate 10,905,105 downwards.
CCAGCTAATTAAGCACAAGACAGGATCAGATGTCATTGTTTACTACAAGGCCAGAGTCACCTCGTAACTAACTCACCCCACCTCTGTTCTACACTGAGTCAAGGTCTGGAGTGCTCACTACTGCAAGGAAGGAGACAAAAAAGAAAAAAAAACCCAACAAACCCAAACACCAATCACACTGCTGGAACAAAAAGATTTAGCAAGAATTCTTGGCAAGGCGATCACGGGTGATCCTATGTAAATGTTAAATGGCCCATGCAGAGTGTGCACCAGACTACCAGTAAAAAACCTAAGCTTCAAACTGGACATGAGTTCAGCACCTCTCATTTTTTATCCCACTCTTCTGCTTTGGACTTGATAGGCACTGGAAAGAAAATCCCCTTTATGAAATGAAGGAAGGAAGGATCTGTACTACACTGAAGGCTGTGATGAGAACTTTTCCTCTGGGCTTTGATGCATTTTTATTTTTTAATTTTTTCTTTAGCAGCATTTAGCATTATGCATGAGGGTAAAAATACTTTCTTGGTTTCATATTTTAAATCTGTGTTAAATATATACTCAAAGCCAAAAATTTCAATGATGTTCCTTTGCCTTTTAAAATATAACTTGGAAATATTGGTAGTACTCAGCTTTTAATTCAAAATATTCTACTTTAACACAGGTAATTTTGCTCTCAGACTGCCAAAACATTAGCTATTAAGGACTGTTGGTTTGTTTTGTTGGTTTTGGTTTTCTTTGTTGTTTGTTTTTGTTTTGTTTTTGTTTTTTTTGTTTTGTTTTGTTTTGTTTTTAATAGATTCCTAATACAGCTTGTTTCCTTTATAACCTCTTGCTGTTAATTCTGACACTTCCTCCCATGTACCCCCTGCAGATGCACATGCACACATACACAGACAAATTCTAATCCCGGTTAAGAAGTTAGATAAAGGATGATGTTGACCCACTGTGATGTAGCCTTGTATAGATAAACATGTATTTGTCTTGTAGAATTATGTCAACAGACATATGCCTCTTAAGCAAAGATGAGCTTTATATTAAATTGTCTTGAATTTACTGAGTGATGATTTAAATTCAGGAAGTAGATAGACATGGAGGATGTGTGGTGAAATACACACTTTAAACTGCACCATCCCCAAAATGTCCTAAGGGTGTTAGCCTAACAGGCAGACACTGCAAGAAGATGTAAAGCTGCCAGTGATGAAAAGAGGAGTTAGGCATGGCTTGATTTACATGGTCCTAGTACCCACAAATCAAGTACAGTCCTCAGGGAGTCCTCCACAGCTGAAACAAATGTGGATTTCAGGGAGTGTAGACCCTGAACAAAGTATTTCTTTCCAAACAGAGTTTTCAAAGCTTTTTCAAGGGGCAGAGCTGGGCTTCCCTGAACCCTGATGTGCACCATCTGCCCAGCTTTGTAGAAGAGCTGAACTGCTTGCCCAGTATTGATGAAAAGCTTTGAGAACAGGAGCAGCAAGCATCTCCTTTGGAGCCAAACACCTGCAGAGGGTTTGTAGCTACACAGTGAACTGAATCACAAGGCAGGTGCAATGTGATGGGTGGTTTGACAGCAAAGCCTTGGCTCTGTACTGCACAGGAGACACTCACTTTTCTGTTAAAGCTCTGGAAACAGTTTATGCCTGGAAAATTAGTCTAAACAATGAAGAAAGGTTGGTTTGGTGGTTTTTTTTTTGGTTTTGGGTTTTTTTGATGGGTGGTGGTGGTGTTTTGATTTTGAGGAAGTTTTTTGTTTGTTTGTTTGTTTTCCTTTGTGCTCTCACTGTTGACATTGAGTTGCTGAGGCTGAGACATCTATCCCACACTATAAGAAGCAGCCCCTGTCCAGAACTGCCTATAAATATGGACAAAGCAGTTGGGAACAGTAACGCATCAAATTCTGCAGCTCACAGCTTTCTGTCACAGCCCTGACTGTGCATTATGGCTGTCAGTGCCTCCTTTTCTGTGCCCCAAAAAAGTGAATGTTTTTTTGCTAAGAGCCTGAGAAGGAACATTGTGCTGAGACTCAATGAGAGTAGCTGTTGTGTTCAAATGACCTAGATACACTGGCTCCAGCCTCTCCTGTTTTTCTTGTATTGTTTCCATCTATTGTTTGGCTGAAGAATTACAAGAAAACAAAGCTCTGTTCTTTGACATTCATTCAAGAAAGGCAGACACAAACTGTATGTCCTGGAGGCAATAAGTCAAGATATTTAAAGTTTTGAAACTGTTTCCAAAAATTATAGTCATGGAGAATCACCCTCATCTTTTGATTTTTAAACCAAATTAAGTAGCATCTTCACTGTTGTGCAGGAAGAGGTACTCCAAGCCCATACAACACAGAAGTGCTGAAGAAATGTCATTATTGAAACCCAGTCATTCTGGGTAAATATAAACCAAAACCAGGGTAGCTGATCAGCTGGGAGCTGATCTCTCCCAGTAAATCACTTGTTTAGAATATAGGAGTACTATGTTTCAGGATCGCTATGCAGAGTTAAGGCAAGCTTGCATACTGAAAAAAAAAATGTTGAAAGTAATGTTGAAATAAATTAATTTTAATGCTGACAGAGGATCTGAATTTACAGTGTTCAGCTGAAGCTCTCTGTTGTTAAGTACCAACATAATATTGAAAATCTGTCTATTTTTAAGACAGCACTGAACAGGGTTTTCCTGAAAAGAAAGCAACAAAAGAATTGAGCAGTCCAGTTTTCTCAGAGCCAATAGGAAGAGTACAAAATCTGAAAACAAGTTCAATTCAGCCAGATTTGAGTTGGTGATCAAAACAGAAGAGATAAAATAAAGCTTTTTACTTCCAACCACACAACAAAGTAAAATATGTTTTACTAAGCTTTAAGGTGGTGATTGTCTGCAGTGAAAATGTTCAGCTGAAGTAAATTCTCATACTTGGACTAGAAAAAGTGAAGGCATGACTTTTACATGAGATGTGGATCTGGGCCAAATTGCTAAATATTACCTGGCTTTAAATCTTCTTAATGGTATCTGACTGAATGTCTTTCTTGCTGCTTTGTTATATAACACGGTATTTTTCTTCTGGCTCTGGAACTCAAGTGAGAGAAAACTGCAAAGTTGATCACACTCTTCTTAGGTAAATTTCTAATGTTAATTCATGCAGTGTGAAATTTTACATTAATATCCCTAAGACTTCACATTTCTACAGGCACACTCAATCTGTTTATTAAACTAAATGAATTTTCAACTAGTAATAGCTTTGTTTCTGGTTGCTAAAATTATGATCCTCAAGCCCTTTGGAGATTACTTTCCTTTTCTTTTCCTTTTTTCCTGTTTTCCTTTTTATTTTTTTTTTTATTTTTAACCTTTTTTTCCCCTTTTCTTCCATTTTCCCTTTTTTGTATTTTGTTTATCATTGGCCAGGGCGGTAGGAAGTCCAAATTAATTGCTGAGTACTAAATTTAAAAGAATATCTGACCAGGGGTGTAATTTCTGCTGACATGTGGGGAGCTTAGAGTTTCCCATTTAAGTTTTTTAAGTTTTTACAGATTAAAAAAGATGCCATTCTGTTTCCTTGGGGTTACTGGTGAAAGTGAGGTTGTAAACAGTGCACGGAGACCTTCTGTTTGCCTAGATACTTGGCTAGAGATAATCGAAGTACCAACTTTACGATTGTGCATACAACTTTCTGAATGATCTCAAAACCCTAATGTACTATAAAATATATTGACTTTTAAAGGCAAAACTCAGCCTGACCAGCCTGTTTTATAGAATAAGATTTACAGCGTCAGTATTTATAAGAAAAATATAATTTTAAAAAAGGCAAATAAGTAGCAAACAGACAACAGTTCTGTTCTTTTGCTGAAGCTCATTACATGCAGGCTCACTGTCTCATAAATTTACACCTGGTCTTTTGTGTCTTGCTTAAAAAATGGTAGACCTAGTCAATATAGAAGCTTTGAAGGTAACAGAGCCCTTAAAAATGGATTAACCACAGAGATAGAGAAACCAATTGAATAAGTTAATTTCTGAGTACAGCACTAGAGCCTTTATAACCTACCTTTCACAGATCCCTGTGATCTTTCCAAGATCAGAGCCTTCTGAGCCTCCAATCAAAGAAATGATCGACTGAACAACAGTTAGAAACACCATGTTTTAATACTGAAGTCTCCAAATCTAATTAACATGGTGAAGACTACATTGTTGTTTTTGGCTTAAACATATAGTGTTCAAATCACTCCAGTGTGGAGCCTTTACACACAAGCAGAAGCCTGCACCACTGGTGTTTTAAAGATACTGAGAAAGCATATTCCTTCTGTCTAACAGAATCAGCTGCATTTGTTCTTCCAGCTCATTGGAAGAAGCTATTTAGAGAGAACACATTTACTCCAAAACTGTCAGGAGACTGAGGAAACAGGAAAAAAGTTGCCTTGGAAGTAACTGAATCGCTGTGTTTGCAGCTGTAAGCTTTTCTTTCCAAGTTAGACTATTAATAAACACTTTTCAATATGAGGTACAGATTACAAGGCCTCAGCAATAGGCAGAGAACCTTTGCTGATCTGCAGCAGAGCGCTGAAAATGCTTTTTTCAAATATTCCTGCAGTAGGTCTTAAAGGCTGGTTGAATGGGATTTCGGGCAACCTGGTCTAGTGGAAGGTGTCCCTGCCTATGGCAGGTGGGTTGCAACTAGATGATCTTTAAGATGCTTTCCAACACAAACTGTTCTATGATTCCATGATTCTTTTAGATGTACTGCCTCTGAATTCTCTGATTTGCTCAGATCTTTTTAAAGTGTCAAAACTAATAGCACATTGAAATAGAATTTCTTCTTCTGGGTTTCCAAGTGTTACGTATACTGGTAGAAGGGGTGCTTTTCCACATGTCCCTGTGAGTTCACTCCAACCAATCTCTGTGACAGTCTTAACTTTCAGACTGGTGTATTTTATTGTGCCCAAATAACTTCAAGCCAGATGAGAATCAAAATGGCTAATTTACTTCAAGGGTCTAGACTGCAGTTTTCCTTATCTTACAGCCTTCATGCACACTTTTAGGAAAACCAATCAGCCCGCTCTGATTAATTGCCATATATAAATCCTTGCAATATCTTTTAAGCAGAATGCTGTGCTGCTTGCTTTAGGACCTGGCTGAAGTCCAGAACAAGTGCATCAGCGCATAAGAGTGAACCAACCTGTAATCAGTAACTGTCTTCATCTGTTAATTCATCAAGTCAATCAGATAAATGGACAGATACATGTTCTCATTCATTCTCTTGCATTTCCTTGTCTTATCCATAAGTAATTAGTTTTAACAAACTGTCAGAATGCCTCCACAATTACTTGTTTTCAAGACAAAACAAAACAAACTGTCCAAATCAGGATTCACTGATTTCTTGACAGTATTTGTGTTACAAGTAATTACTCCCTTCAAATGTCAGCTACAGAGCTACACATCTACAGCTCATCAGGATACAAAACATTGATTATGTAGATGTCCCTTTAAATAAAATCACTTCATCTTGAAATACTTTCCATTGGTATAAAGGATATTGTAATGTACAAGCATAGGAAAATAATTCCACAGAACTTGCAACTTTATAAATCTGTAAGTAATAATAATCTAAGAAGTTATCAGTTCAGAGGATTCTGGAGAATTTTTAATTAAAATACTTTATCATCAGTTTGTTAGAACAGGTTCTTCGATGGGAAGGGTTATTGCAAACAATTTTCAATGCACTTCTGACAAAGATCTCAAATTTCTTAAATTACCTTCTGAGAGACAAAAAAATGTTTGACAAAAAGACGTTGAAATTGTTCATAAAGGAAGAGGAAGGAAACTGGGGATGCTTGTTTTTTCTCTTTTTTCCCTGCATTGTAAAAAGGGTCAGAAACTTCAAATAATTATGAGGGAAAGAAGAAAAAAAGGTTTCCAGCTGGATATACTATTTCATTACCAGTTAAACTAGTGTGATGCCAAAATCCAGGTAATTCTGGAATTACTGACCCAGCACTGCTCTCTTAGAAACACACAGATTCCCCAAGATCACCACCATTGGTGTTGGTAGATCAGAGCTGAAAGGTGCTCCCTCTATACTGCTCTCAGGAGACTCAACTAGGAGTACTGCACCCATTTCCAAAGTCACCAGTACAAGAAGGACATAGACCTGTTAAAGCAGGTCCAGAGGAAGGACAAGAAAATAATCAGAGGGCTGGAAGACATCTCCCTTGAAAAAAGACTGAGAGAATTAGAGTTGTTTAGCCTGGAGACAAAAAGGCTTGGGGGAACCCTTACTGCAGCCTTTCAATAAATAGAGGGGGCTTATGAGAAATATGGTGAGAGACTTTTTACAGCGGCCTGTAATGATAGAACAGACAACGGCTTTAAACTGAAAGAGGTAGGTTTCAACTGGACATAAGGAAGAAATTTTTTATAATGAGGGTGGTAAAATGCTGGAACAGACTGTCCAGAGCATCTGTGGGTGCCCCATCCCTGGCAGTGTTTAAGGCCAGGTTGGATGGGACTTTGAGCAACCTGGTCTAGTGGAGGGTGTCCCTGACAGTGGGTTGGAACTAGATGATCTTTAAAGATCCTTTGCAACCCAACCCATTCTATGAATCAGTGATTCTATGATAACCTGTTATTATTTTGTGTTACTTTGATGTTCTATGAAAAATTTTAAAATGAAGGAATGACAATTTCTTATTATAGAAGATTATATAATTCGGAGAAACAATTACACTGGACACTCCCTCTTTTTTTTTCCCTTCAATGTTATTCCTCTAGCTAAGACAGGCTCACACTCTTCATAAAAATAATTTAGTATCTATTGATAGATGTACGCTGCAACATATTTTACTTTAACCTCAGATTAATCTCTCCATATGTGTCCTGAGTGAAACCACACAAAGCTCCCATGTGGTTAGACGTTTAACAAGTCACTCTGAAATAATGGCTTTGTGTACGTCCCCTTCATAGCTAAACTCCAGCTGTTCCCTGACAGATAAATGAATGTAAGCAAATAAAGTGAAATTTCTGCACTTTAGAACATATGTATGCATATTATCTCTCAGTTTAAGACTTCATTTGAGATTGCTCATTGCCTCAGATGATGGAAAAACTTGCCCTTTTCATCATCCAAAATGGAGGTACTTCATCTACCTGACAATAAAACTGGTGAGTATTGACACTGGGAAAAGCTTTTCTGATAGCAGTTTGCACAACATACGGACAATGTTCTTGCAGTCTATTGACTTCCTGACCTGGAAATTATGTGAAATAACTACTGTGAACAGTCATACTGAAGAGTTACCACAGAAACTTCATTTGCTTTTTGAACCTATGCCATCTTTTGTCATCAGCAATGCACTGTGACACTGCATTTCAGAGCTGAATTACACAATATATGCAAATTGTTTCTTATTTCTGCTGCCTGGTAATAATTTAATGATCCTTTATTTATTTTTACAAGACAAGGTAGAGTTTATACAGTTTCTCTATTATTTTTGTAAATATAATGGACTTCTACCACTTCTTCTTCAGTTTGAAGCAATCTAATAAATGTAGCTAGTGTTGATGTAGTTTGGTTAGGTTTTTTGACCATGGTTCTTGTAATCCTTTTGTGTTCCATTTATAATTCTATGACCTTCCTGACATGTTGGGGCAAGAACCGCAAATGATATCCAGAACAGCATCACAGATTTATGGAGTTGTCTAATAATGTTTTCTGTTGTGTTCTTTGTTCCTTTCTAAGAATGCCTAATAGTGTTATAACTATTTTTGACTTCTGCTAGGCAGACAACTACCAGGCAGAAAACTATTGACTATTAACACTTCATTGAAAAAATTGTATGTGCTGTTTTTTTCAATATAATTACTTCTCATTTACTGAAAACTAAATTTATCTACTAGCTAGCCTTCATCAGATGACCTTCCTGCAACTTTTAAAACTAATAAATAGTATTAAGCTTCTTTTGCTGTCCTGCATAACTTGGCATCAGTAGTGGACCTCATCTTTGTTTTCATTCCAGTTTGGAATGAAGTAAGTTTGAAGTGGAATAATCCTAGCAAAATTGTTCCTGTACAGCTCCATGACTGTACTTAAAAACTCTGACTAACAGAGTGTAAAATAGGTGGTAAACTGCAGAGTTGCTCCTTTATATTCCTGAAGGCTGAGGACATGATTTTTAAAGACTGAGAAACCTGCAGAAGCAGAGTATCTTTCCAGTGTACAACGAAGAGTCCAATATTCTGAGCAGTTTTCTAGGCAGAAAGAATGGCCGAAGCTCTTGTCCTTGAGCCATTCCAACACTGTAGCTGCACTGGAGGTGTGGGAGCTGTAGGCTAGAAGGCTGGTGGCATCATTCTGCCCCCCAGCCAGGCAACTGTGTGGAAAGAAACTGCGTGTGTTATGAAAAAGCAATGCTCTCCCTGAACCTGCAACAGAATTTGTTTCCTAGAAAGAAAATATTTGTTAAGCTTCATGAAGCAATGCAAAACAGTAGAAAATGGGTATCAACGGAAATGACTTAGATGAAATAATTTTGCATTAATTAAGAAAAAAAAATATTTTTTTCATTCCAATTTCTTCCTTTCCTGACAATGGAGGTGCAGTTCTTCACCTCTAAAAAAAAAAAAAAAAAAAAAAAAAAAAAAAAAAAAAAATTAGTTTAAACTGAAAAGTGCTACATTGGGTGATTCTTGATCAGCAGGTAATAAATTTTATGTTAACAGTGCTTAGCCACAGATAATAAAACACAAACAGATATAAAATGCAGAACTTCATTTGAAATTGAGAGGGTTTTTAAAAAGTTTCATTCTAAGCAGAGGAAAGAGGTTGCAGGGTGCAGCAACTGGTTCCCATGGCAGAAGAGGATGAAGAGCTCCAATCTTCCATGGTACATCTGCACCTGCTTTAGACTGCAATCTGTGGTCACCTGATGATTTTAATTTATTTTTCCTGTGGTGTAATGATACAGATTTGATCCATATGACTTACCAGAGAGTATTAAAAGAGAAACAGAAAAAAATTAAATTAAATGAGAAGAATAGCCAAAACAGTAAAACGTCTTCAGCTCCCTAGACACATAACCCTACTGGCACTACTTGAAGTGGAGACGAATGCACCTGTAGAGTTGTCATTTAGGTCTTCATCTGTGTAACTCTGCTCACTTCAATGGTCTTGATGTACATGGTTCACTGAAGTTAAGCCGCTATGCTTAGTGAATTAAGCTGTGAATCCAAACGGGTATAACTCACCTTAGCATCTGTAGTGGTCAGCACGCAACTGTGCTGATCTGCCCTTTGGGAAGCAAATTACTTCACATCTTCTCAAGCTAACTTCTCCAAACCTGTTATGTCCAATCTGTTACCACGCTGTTCCACTCAAAACTATAAACTGGGCTGTTTCAGCCGCGCACTGGCTTGTTACATGACAAACCACACAGTTCATGTAGGCCAAAGAAACACGCCTTGTGGTTAGTCCTGTCAGCCCATGCATAGTATCATTATTAGTCCAGTTACAGTGATGCTAATAATTTTAGTTCAAATTACACTCAGTTCAAACTGCCTATACAAATGCTTTATTACCTTGCGCTCTCTCCCTCTCTGGTGCTGTAGTTTCATTTCTCATGCCTCTTTGGATTCCCAGGCTGATGGCTTCAGCCTGGAGATGGGCAGGGGAAGAGAGGGAATTTGCAGACTGTCATTAGCATCCTGAGTCCTTGACTGGGAGAGTCTGAAGTGCATGATGGGGGTATCTTTCTCCACCCCCTTGAGTCCCTTTTTTGCTTGCCAACACACTCCTCTTGTTCTTCTCTTATTGGTTTCCAAATTCATCAGAATTTACTACACACAGTGTGTTTAATCTTTAATGAAGACTTGCTCTGGTGACTCTCTGTTATTCCTACAAAACATTACCCATCCTGAAAAGCTCATTTCCTCTACTGAAGATCAATGATCTGCCTGCTACCTTAGGGCCTCTGTTGTCATCCTGTGGCCATATATTCAAGGCCTTTGCTATCTTCTAGTGTCTTTAATGCCTCTGTGCTTCACTTTGATTCCAGGTTCACAGGTAATTCATTCTACACTGAAAAGCCACTTGTTATTAGTAGCTGTTAGGTGCAGAACTAGACAATTGTGTGGTGCTGTGGCTACCCTTTGCACAATCATACAGAGCTAAGTTAAGGCTAAAAAAAGTAACTGGAAAATAACAAAAAGTAAAAAAAAAAAAGAAAGTAGAGTTTCTTGCCACCTCTTCATTCCCTTTTCCAGCATGTCACAGAGCTGTTTTGGCTGCAATCTACTGCAATATGATGAGAAATTATGAAATGTGATGCAACACCAAACAGAAGAAAATGCAGTCAATTCCCCACAGAGTCTAGCAGAAAAGATTTAAATTTGAGAAAGTCTGGCTTTGCAAGAGTTTTCTTTTCATTTCTTGAGTCTAAGCTATCTACGTTCCCTGCTGAAACTGTAGAAGAAAATTGGAAAGTAGTCTCTGCATCCACAAATACATGAGCAACATGAAAATTCAGCAGGTGTTCTCCTTATCAGAAGCAAGGTATTGTTTTGTTGGAGAGAACCAAAACTTTTGCCCTTTTTCTACAAGACTGTAAAGAATAGACAGTCTCCCATTCTGTGCCACAGTCAAAGTTACTTTACTGAGCTTTCTGTGCCCTGATGTTGCCCTGCTAGTCCAAGAACAGAAGATGGTTGCAGTGACCAGCCATGGCTCAAGCCACATAGCAGATAAATCAATGCTTTTATGCTGTCTTGCAGAACTTCAGATGACATTTTCTTTGACATGTTCTTGAGAGGAACTTAGGGAGTCATACTTTTTTGACTGTTCTGTTTTGCATTGTTTTAGCATTATTTTCTTGTAATTGATTAATGGCTGAAATGTTACTTCTGTTCTTCTTTTGTTCTCATCTTCCTTCCAAATAGATAGCAAGGCATTAACACAGTGAGTAATAAGGGAATGAAAGCTGGCTTCTGTTGATATTTGAGCTATAATAAATATTGAACAATGTTGTTATGGCCTAAAAAGTCATGTGATATAGAAACAAGTTGTACTTGGGCTTTAGTTAGGCCAAACCCAACAATTTAATTTTTGACCCATCTAAATTCTATTGATGAGCTCAAAGACTTCATTTTTCTTCAGTCTTACGCTAAACTTCTCTCTTACTGAAGAAATTGAACTGTATGCCAGCATGATGTATTTAAAGTTAACAAAAGATTTTATGGCAGAGGAATACATGATAATTCTGTCATGTACTTTAGAATATTATTAAGGATTTAACTTCTTCATTTTTATGATTTATTCTCACATTAATAGATAATCCCTATTTTTCATTGTATATTGCTTCTCACTTCATGTGAGAGTACTGGGTCATAAAGTACTCAACTTTCTCTTCTTTCAGATTGTTTTAAAGCTTTAACATTTGTGATTTTTAATTGAAGTCCACTTTCCTGTATTTACATGGTGGGACAAGAAAATGTGTTTCCATTTGGATTTATAAGGGTTGATTTTTCATATCCACTGGCTTAATAATCAGGCTTTTTCACTGTGAATTTGGGTTAATTGTGACAACATCAGCAATATAACCCTCTACCTTCTTGATGCTAGTATGCTGTTTCTATTGTCCTGATCAAGAATTCTGTTTAGGCAATTACTGGCAGATAATTTAATAAATACATAGGCAATGACTCACTGGTGTGTGAACCTACACCTGGTTTTACCTGCCAGTCCTTGGATTCCATCATTCAAATTCATTACTTTGAAAAATTTTATCTGTCCCTGAATGTTGGCAGATGTTGGCAAAGGAGACCTTTGTAAAGGCAGCAGTAAAATTACACATCTCTTTCAAAAAGATAGCTATTAAAGTAAACCAAGTACTCTAGGTATCCTCCAGTTCTACAAAGTGACCTTTAGCCTGTAACAGCCTCCTCAGTCTCAGCGATGCCTCTTCTTGAAGCCTTTACTTATCAAAGTGTGGTCACTACCTGAGGAAGAATTGATTGAGCTGAGCCAAACTCCAAGTGATGTGGAGTTTACTGCTGTAAATAAAGGCAGTATGTTTGGGGACCCACCCCTTTTGAAGTTAAATATCAACAACAACAGACAAAAATCCTGCACCAGTTACTGAGAAGCTTACCAAAATTTCTGCTTCTCTTGGATCAGGAGGGCTGCAAGCAGCAGAGATTGCATGGAGGTTTTGCCTGCAGAGGTCAGGAGAAGAGCAAGGTCTGGCTCCTTTCCAGAACTGCAGAGAACTGGATGCAGTTTGGCTGCTGTGACCAGTTTGTTGATGGCGAGTGGCTGCTGAGGGTGGGTGGGTGGGAGCTTGGTGGCACTGCAGAGGCTGCTGTGACTGTTGAGCGACTGTCACGTACAGCGGAGGGGTTTGGCTGTGCAGCGTGGACCTGCTATCCTGAGTAGCAAATAGAGAGCGCCCAGGACCAGTAAGACAAAAGATGGTGCCTCACAAATGAGGGGGTTTGCACCAGGGGTGGTTATGAGAACATCAGCCACCTCGACCACATCTTTGGGTTGTTCTCACACTATCCATAATGATAGAGCAGAGGAAAGGGAGAATAATCTTAACCACTTCTCCAAAGGAGAGAGTTAAAAGCTAGACACACCAAAACCCACATAGTATTTAAGCTCAAAATGCTGTCTGAGACTCCTCAGAAGTGTGTGAGATCACCCAGACTACTGTATACAGTCCAAAGTGTAACCTGACCAGGCAGCTGGCCTAATCCGCATGTACCTGGTAAGAGGACACCTTGTTCTTCTTACATGAGCATGGCTGAGGTGGAGCACCAGAGAGAAACAAGGCTTCACAGAGGAGGCCTATGGAGACAGTATCTTGCTGCAGTGCTCCTTGTGCCACTAAGTCATTAGGAAGGAGAATTGTCTGCTAGGAAGGAAAAGCCAGAGTATCTTGGGTGTGTGCCATCCTTAAGTGGGTCTGAATAAGCTCCTGGAACAGAGAGGGCCCTTTCAAAAGCAAGAGGATGCTGTTGAGAATCCATGATCACCGGGATCAGCGACATCAGGTAAGACTGGAAGCAAAACCTGCAGACTTCCTGAGCTAAAAAATAAAAGCAGAGAAATTACAATGTTTGGCATCAAATGATGATCCTGCCATAAGAAGCACATTCTGGAAATGTTACCAAAATCTCGGAATGAAGAACTTATCGACACCAATGTGATGTAGCTAAGCAGACACTTCTTTATTGACGGCCGGGTGCGTGAGTGAGTCCTCTCACGATCAACGCACGCCAGGTCTCAAAATCAAACACCATATATAATACTTATCATACATATTCATTAAGTATTCATGCATAATCATAACATTTCCCAAAAATCATTAACATATTCTCCTCCCATATCCAATTCTGCGCAATAAAGCTTAGAAAGGTCCAGAAATGGGTCTGGGGTACGATTTGGGTAGGTGGTATATGAGTCGGTGGTCGCGATCTCCCCCTGCCGGAATTACCTTTTACTGAAGTTCATGGTTTCTTGGCAGGCAACTACAAGCTGTTCCAGTCGACTCTCCCCAGTTCCCATTAATCCTACATTCTGACATCTCAATATACTTTCTTTATACAGAAGACTAGTTAGATACAAAGAAACCTTTCAAACCCTAAATTATTACTTAAGCTTCAACAATGATTCCAACCCATTCTTCTGGCCTTAGTACAAAATGTATAAAGGGTCTCACAACTACTTTTACTAAATAATCATAACTTTCTTCAACATATATTTTTATCTTCCTATATTTCTATTCTATAAAATAACTCTATAAAATCAGGTAATCAAACCAATAAAATCAATTGATCTCAACTCTTTAACAAATTGACAACAGAAAGAGGATCAGTGGGGTAGTGTTAGGTGGTGATGAACTTTGCATGAGTAATAGAGTGAAGATGTTCAGTGTTGCTGCCTACAAAAGAATTGCATTAAGTTAAAAATATCACAGAAGCAGCCCACAATATACGCCTTGTAGGTGGATGTCCCCATAGTAAGTACGAAGACCATGTTGATCCTGTGAGCAGAGTCCCAACAGTTAAGTCTGAATTATATCAGATGGCAGAAGTGGGAGATTTCAGCTCTTTGTGGAAAGAACACAACACCTAGAGTTGAGAAGTGGAGAGAATTCTTGTGTTCGCTAAATGCTGTTCAGAAAGACAGTTTGAAAATGCCATTATGACTTTGGTCTGGAGTGGTTTGCAGTTCAAGACATTAGAGAACAGATGCTCTGTAGTAGCAACCACACCATGACAGGTTTATTATCATAGCAGGAGAGCAGGTCAAATAATTCCCACATGCAGGTGTTCCCTTTCACAAAAGCAAGCTACGTAAAAATGAAGAACTAGTGAAAAATGAACCAAGAAATTCCAGAAGAAGCCACCTAGGTGCAGTGCAGAAGCTAAAAAGAACTGAATAACCCTTCCTTACCTCCTAATCTCTACAAGGAACCTAGTGCAGTTTGTTTAACAAACAAACAAACAAACACACACGAGCAGTAAAAAGCATAAAATACCTAAAGGATGAATGGGAAAATGGTGCAGGTATAAGCTTGGCATTTCAAAAAAAATGTTTAATCTCCAAAGTATGGCCAAAGAGAAAGAATACATTAATATGCTAAAAGAAACATCTACAGAGCCCCTGGAGTTGAAGACATGGGTGAGATTCCCCAAAGTGACAGTCTTTGTGGCAGACACACCAAAGCAGGTAGCTGCATTTGAGATAACTATGGGAAGGGTTAGATCTCAGAGTGGTCAGTGATATGTTAATAAATTACCATGACAGATAGATGGAAAAAAAAGAATGTTGCTTCTGAGATATTTTGAAAATTGAGGTGTAAACCTGATCACGGGAGCAGGGTGCTGCCCACTCTCCCAGGGGACCCTGAGAGTAAAAGGCTCACCCCATGTGCTGGAAGAGTAACCTGCATTGCTGGGTATGGAGTTAAGACCCACCACACCCACCTTACGATTAGTGAGTTATGAGGTATTCTTCTAGTTGCTTGCACTCTCTTCATAGCCATGTCTCCAGCCCCCATTAAAGGGCACCTTTCACAGAAATAGATAGAAAGAAGAGACTGAGAAGTCCCCCAACTGAATGTGCGCACACACACACACACCCCCCGCGGCAGGGTGTCAATCCTTTCTTAGTGTGAAATGCCATCAGCACAAAATCTTAGGATCCATTTCTAAACTTGTGTCCAATGACACAACATTTCTTTCAGACAGGTATGAAAAGAGTTAAATCATCTCTTGTCTGGGTGGGAACTGGCTTTCTCCACCAGCAGACAGAGCAGGCGCTGCTGCAGAGTGGGAGCTTGTCTCCTTCTGCAGCTGGAAATCTAGCCCTGAGGGACTGTTTTCCCCAAGAGCTCTTCATCTAAGAGCAGACACCTGGAGTCAGACCATCGGGCTCTGCGTGTGTCACAGCAGATGCAGAGGGGAGAATGTGAGAGTGGGGACATGACAGTCATGAACTTTCAGGGATGGAGGTGGTGCCTTTGTATTCAGCAGCGTTCAGTGGATTTCCCTTCTGTGAAGTGGTCCAGTGATTTCCAAACTCGCTGTGGAGCATCCGTTTCCGATGATGCCTCCAGGTGCTGTAGCAGTGTAAGCAGCAGGAAAGACAGTACTACAGCAGTGATGGATTGGTAATGAGCCGTAGACAGCAGCACGTGACACTCTACTCTGACAGAACTGGATGTTTTACCTTCACTAAATTCTCTTACTGCTGTGCCAAAATGGCTTATACTATTGGATGTGCAGTTCTGTGCCACCTGACTGTGTCATCTTCTTAACTATAAACAAGGGCAGGGATAAAATAGTTCATAAACTGCAAACCCCTCCCATAAACATTAAAAGCCTTTTGAGACTCAGCTACATGTGTGCCACATTTTGGTGCAGTATCTCAAACAAGCTTTTGTTATAAATGGCAAATAGAGAAAGGCAGTCATTTTAGTAATACACATGAAAACAATAGACATTAAAAAATCAAATACTCTTGCATAGTAAAACTATATCCAGGATCTTCAATCACAGGAGCGCTAACAAAACTTTGCAATTTCCCCACATTGCAGCCTATCAAGTTCAGTAGTTTTATGCATGTTAATATCCTGGAGCTATAAAACTTTTCTCAAATGTTCATAGCTTGGATGAACTTATATGCATTATTTTTTCCCTTGATAGATGTCTCTCAGTTTCTCTTTATTGTAACAGAAACATAGATCTTCCTGTTAATTTTCTACCTGTTAGCTGTATTAAAGCATAGCATTGGAATCAGATCAATCTATTGCAAATATTTCACATTTTATTTTGTTTTTACTGTATGGTTAAATCACCTTGAAAATTGTCTTCCTTTCACTCAACATCAGTGCTCAAACCTTTTTTATTTAACTTCAGCTGTTGATACCAAGTAAAATTAAGAGCCTAAAGTATGAATTTATGATGTGAAAAGGGGAAAGTTGGTGTATTTTGGAAATCATCATAAGCGTGAAGATAAAAGGGAGAAGTATGTGAACAGGAGCTGCAATACCTCGAGTGTAGTCAGAACTCTCCAAGCGGATTAGCCAGATCTAAAGAAAAATTTTCTCTCTTTTTCACTACATGTGATTGTGTATTCAATGAAAATAAATGACACCTAAAAAAAAGAAGAAAAAAGCTAAAGAATAAGACTATAAACTAGCTGTAAATTTGGCCTGATAATTAGAAAACCGTCCCTCAGTGATGTAAGCTTGCACAACAGCCTTCTCCTGGGAACAGGGGAAAAACCCCAAACAAACAAATAACAAAGTACAAGGAAGCATGAGGTCTGTGTGTTGCTTTGCTCCGTGCAGGTACAAGACCTGCCTCTGGGCAAACAAGGTGTTGGCCAGAGCACACAGGTGCCTTCAAGCTTAGCCTTCGGATTGCCCGTGGGCCTCGGTCCTGGGGGCCGTACCTGGGCAATACCCACGGTGCGAGCGGGCTGACCTGCAGACCTGTATGGGGAAGGGGTGGGGGGCCTGCCAGGCTCAGCAGGGACTGTCCTCAGGAAGCAAGTGGCCGTCTGCAATCTCACCCTGCTGTGGAGAATTAGCCCGAAACATCTCAAACTCACCCTGGAACTGCAGGGACCAGGCAGATGTGTTTCCATTCCCTCCATCCCAGTTCAGAAAATAGCCTGGACATGTGCAGAAATAGAAGTCTTGATGTGCAGGAAATTTCCTTTCCAAGTTAAAGGCAAGTTCCAATTTACAGCTCAAAGTATTCCCTTGTTTTGGACACGACAGACTAAGCCGGCAGCAGCTACTTTCATGGTGAAGCTCCAAGAAGAAAACTTCTGGCCACCAGGGGACCTGGGGCAGCTTGGTCTCACTGTGGGCTCCTCCTGCACTGGCCATAGATGTCATCTGCTGTGGGAGCTGCAGAGTTTGGAAGGAAACACTTGCCTCTGCTATGAAGGCGTTTCAAGACTAAGCATTTCTAGTGCTGCGTGCTGTTTGGGTGCCGCAGTGATGACGTGGGGCAGGTGGGACAGTGCTTCCCACGTTTGCACACATGAGAAAAAGCAAAGGCAGAGCTGTAAGTCTCAGCTGTTACTGCAGACGTTCAGTGCTTCAGTAGAAATACCTGTTACTTTCTCCACACTCAAAAAATGAGTTTTCAAGTGTGTAAGAATTGGAGTTTTGTACTGAGGTTAAATGTTTTGAGCTGAAGAATAAAATCTGTTACTTTTTTAGGGAAAACTTCTTTTTGTCCATTAATCATTCAGTACTTCAGGGTAGAAGCAGGAAAGGAAAGTAGCATTATCTAATCCTGACAATGGGAAGAGAAACAGAGAATTGAAGGTGGATATTGACAAAAGCATCACAGATGCTTGCAATGCACTGAGTCATTTAGGTGTTTCTCTTCACAGCAGTCTTAACTGCTTCCTTCACATGTTAGTGTTCACTTTCTCCAGCCATAATGAGCGTTGAACATCTCTTCTTCTCATTACGATCACTTGAAAATGTCACAAGCAACCCCACAGGCTGCTTTCAACTTTTTGGAGAATCCATCAGGCAAAAGTGTTGTATCACATCTGTTAGCTTAAATAACGTGAACGCTGGCTTAGCTCTAGAGGCCTTGACCCTTCCACAGCGGCATCGGTATGTACAATTTCCGCAGCCTCAGGAGGTGTTTATCTGCAGTCACTGTTCAGAACGTCTTCCAGAACATGGCAGAAGATATTGCATCTTTTCAGCTGCTGTGACCAGTGAAGGACCCATTATCAGTAAAGTATGAGACGCCTAAAGAGACATTGTTAAGAAGCTGTAAGTACTGATGAGCTTGATTTCTCTAATGAGTAAAAAAGAAGTGACTAATGGAACATGACCTTTTGTAGATAATAGATGAAAGATGAAAAATAACGGTTCATATTTGAAGTCCTAATGGAGGACACACACCTACCAGCCTTCTGTACAGATTGGACAAGACTGTTAAATCTCTGCAAATGATACATCGAGTGAATTCTGTTGTGTGTTTAACAGCCCTTGCATGTAGCTTAAGCTTGTGATAAACACAGTCATGATTCATGTCAAAAATAGAATGTACTGTGATAGTGTAATTGTTGTACCTGTGTAAATCTGGGACCTGTATCGCAGTTGTGGTGAGTGGGCACGTGTCGTTCTCCTTTAAGACAATGTGATGGCTTCCCCCTCCCCTGAGGCAATCGCTGCCTGGAAAAGCCCACCGAAGGAGATAAGGAAAGGGAAACCATGCCAGGGAAGGCCCGACAAAGGAGACAAAGTCCTTGAGATCTGAAAAAGCGCGCCAAAGGAGAGCCAGTAGGAAGAGAAGGCGAACCCTAACGGCCCAATGCGGAAAGAGCGGGGCGAACGTCCGGCGAGAAGAGATTGGTCAAGACCCGGGGATAAAAGACACTGCTTTTAGGACTCAGGTGTGCCTGTGGTGGAACTAATTGAGTTCTCCACGCACCCAGGGCTGGTTTTGCTTATTGTTTCTCAACCTAAATTGATTGAACCTAAAATAAAATTGGTTTAATTTTTATCATTTATAACAAGCTGGGAACAGATTATTTAGATCCGGAGGCCATCTACATGTTATTTGTCTAGTCTTATACGCACTTGTGAACAGAATTGCTCTCATTTGTAAAAGAGAAGCATTTAAATACTTACAGAAAAGATAATTAATTGAAGGATGGTTGGTTTATTGCAATGAAATAAGAAAAGAAATCCATGAAGTTTGTTGCCCAAAATAAAAATGGTTTCATGTTTATCTTTGAGCTGAATCAGTTAGCAGGCAGAGTGGAAACACTTTTACTTAACAGCTTGAGTAAGAACAGCAGCAGCACCCACCCTCAGAGCATTTAGTGAAGGAAAAATTCCTAATACAGTCTGCAAAATGATGATGTTAATTATTTCCTGCTTAACAGAATCACAGAATCATTTAGGTTGGAAAAGACCTTTAAGATCATGGAGCCCCACTGTAAATATAGCACTGCCAAATCCACCACTAAACCATGTCCCTACGTGCCACTTTTCCACATCTTTTAAATAGTTCTAGGATGGTGACACAACTACAGCCCTGGGCAGCCTGTTCAAACACAGTAGGCAGACTGACCAAGGTTTTTAGGTAGATAACGCACATCTGTGTCATTTGCAAGTGTTTCGACTCTGGGTGACTCTGGATGATAAAACATATGTGCCATAGAATCCATCTTTATTTTACCAGAAGCAGTCTTGTAGGATAGCATAATGCAGAAAAAAAACCCTCTACACCTGCCAATTCTATCACAGGCTCTAACATTTTGTGTAGATGCTTGGGTCTTATGTGATATCTAAAAGAGAGGTGTAGCCCTCTTTCACCTGAAGACTTGATTTATCAGGCCAGCTTATTTGGGATTTGATTTTAGTGACATGTATGAAAGCTGTATCAGAATTTTTCACCTGCTAGTATTCTCAGCTTGTGTGTCAGGCTAGCTTTTCACTTCCATTGTCATAATCTCTTGGATTTACTCAGTCTTTGTTTTCCCTCATAAATACCTCTGAGATGTACTGTAGCATTATTATCCCCAGGCACAGAAGATGTATCAGCTTGTTTCAGGTCCACGCTGAACTGGGCTCTCAAGCTTTCTGTGGGATCACATCCTTTTTGCTTCTGACAAAGACGTTCATTCATATGCATTTTTTAACACTGCAAAACAAAAGAATCAAAGCTCCCAACAATTTAAAGAGTGAATTCTGCAGTGAATGGGACAAAGAAAAGCCTTGAAAGGTTTTTTTTCTGAAGTCCTCCACAGAGTGGGTAGCAGACCATGACCTGAACTGGAATCCTGCAGAGGCTCAGACAAACTGTGCTAGATAAACTCAGCAGTGGTGCCAAATATTGCAACAAATAATTTTTTAAAAAATAGTGTTTGTGTTTTTAAAAGTTCCTGCAGCTTGTTAATATTCAGATGCCTTCACTTGCATTATCCTTGGAGAAACCACAATGTTTGATCTCAGTTCTGTTACACGCTAAAACGTCCGGGTCGAGGCAGCTCCTACTGCCTAGTGGGTGCTAGAGAATCAAGGACAAGTAACAGTGAGTTTGCTACGTGGATGTGTTTGCAGAGGCACACCAGAGAGGATTTTGCACCTTCTGAGCTCCTTTCCTTGGTACACTCTTCTACTATGTGCAGTTTGGAAGGCTTACTTACGCAGCCCCTATCGTGGTTTGTGTTTTATATAAAGTCTTTAATAAACAATTTGTACAGCTGATATGAGGTGTCCTACAAAAAATAAGTATTGTGTTTATTGGTCATTTACACCGGAAAGGGTATATGTTCAGTTAATCCGTTTTATTAAAAGCTGAAGCTCAAAATCCTGCTATCGTGGGCCAGCTCAGCGTGGGGAAGCGCTTTCCCTCTAGAACACGTCTGCAGCCACGCTGCCCTAGGCAGCTGCAGGCTACATCTTCCCTCATCCAAAGAAAAAGTCCTTTTGAGCTTCCTCTTGTTATGTATGCCAGGTAATCATAACACCCTTACACATGTACTTTAGACACTCAGTGGAGTCTTGAAATGTTGAGGAAAACGCAGGTAGCTCTGCTGCTTTCTCTCTTTCAAACTAATTGTGAAAATACCGTGATTAATTGTTAAGGAGTCAAAATGTTTGTAAAGATGCCCTCCAAGCACCTTCACTGCCAATTTCAACGATGCTGGAATAAAAGATTTAAATAATTAAACCTGGCAAAGTCACAGATGCTAGAGCTGGTTACTATATGATCAGTTGCTCTGCTGTGCATGTATATTAAATTTTGAAATTAGTCACCTGGTAATGTTTAAACAATTGCTATCTAATGCAGAAAAAGCTACTCTCATCCAAGACAGTTTAGAGATTATGTCTTTTAAAACAAGTGTTCAAGAATTCCCTCAGGCTGAAGTTCAAGATGATTGTTTTGAGAAAAATAAACATCAAGGTGATACTATGGATTATACTTAAGCAGCATGTCAGCAGCTAATAAGCCTCTGTGAAAATATGAAAATGTAGATTATCATAAATGAGCCAATCAAGAACAGAAACTAACAAAGAAACAAACAAAACCGAAGCAAACAAGGTGAAGGCACTGCGATACCTACAGCATTTATATATATATATATATATATGAACAGCCCGGATACTTGTGAACTACAGAATTTAACTAAAGTACTGCACAGAATAAGCAAGGAAAAAGCAGTGGATCTTTTAGTCTGACAGGGACAAAATGAGGTCTAGGTTTCTCCTGGGCTAGAAAAGGGAGCCAAACTACCCTGGACTGAACAATTAAAAATATACCACACTTGCTTTTCAGTCTTACTGAAACTGAACAAAGTACTTATCATATTAAGCTGTTTTTTGAATGAGACAAGTCTCAAAACAAAATTTTTGTGTCTTTCCCATTTACATTACCTGCTACAGTAAAGGATAATAGTGTTTAATGTAAAGCCTTTTTCCCCACTGGCTGCCCACAACTGAAAATTTCTAGAAGTAGCAGATTCCTGATTCAGCATTACTTTGGCAGCAGCAGGGAAGGATGAAGCATGTTCAAACAGTGCCCAGAATTAATGAGAAAACATTTTAATGCATGGGATCTTTTTTGTATATGCCCATAATAAAGAAGGAACAAAATGTACAATTTTAGATTTTAAATTAAGACTTGGACAGTATTTCTCAATAATACAGGGGTTAAACTACATGTTTGTGGAAAGATAAAAGAAACTAATATTGGCAAAAATAAAAGGATTAAAATGGAATATAAGATCAGGTTTTGAGACATCTGCAGGTGAGATGACTTTAAGCTATCAAATGAAATAATTGATTTACATTTACAAGCTTTAGTCTTTATGCATGTAAAGCCCCTTAGATCAGCCTGCATTGTGCTGTGTTTATATTTCTGATACAACGATGTTCATGTTTCAGTGACTTTCTTAAATCAGTACTTAATTAACGTAACTAGACTTAGAGGCACTTATAAGAGTCAGGATCCTCTGAATCAGGCACTGGCTTGGAAAACTGCTAAGTACATCCCCAGCTAAATCCTACTTGATACATCTCTACCCCGTCTCTCCTGCCAGGAAGAATGTTTTTCCCTGAGTGACATGTGGGAGAAACTTCTAAAGCTCAGAGAGTAGCACTCTGATATATAACAAAATGAATAACGTGTAGTTCAAGTGCTAAGGGAGGAGGGGAAGCAATAAAAAGCAGACCAATCAGCCTTAACACAATTTGAAATCATTAGCAATGAAATTCAGTGCAGACAATTTTAATCTAGGTGACTGCACAGTCTTTGGTTTTAACCTGCAGAAGTGTTCAGACTTCAAATTAACTGGAGAACAGCTCCTCTGTTGTTGCCCAGCTTCATTAAAATCATATTGCATATGGAGGTGAAAATGAGACTAATATTAAAGCTCGCAAAGTTCAGATGAGATATATTCTTTAGCCCATAAAATCTACCACCATGCCAAATTTAGGAGCAAAATTAGACATAATTTGGTAATTTATTTGGTCTTAAGAGGAAACAGTTACCTGACCCTGTTGAGTGACATTTGTGTCAATGATAATTGTTAACCTGATCTATAATGAATGACCCTGTATTTTGATGGCACGTTATACTCATAGAGGGGTATACATTAGTTCTGTGGACTTCAGTGGGGGTTGTGAGTTCAGAGCAGCAGAGAGCATGAATGCTCTGAACTCACAACCAGGACTCTAAACATGTGCCATGCTGCTCCGCCTCCAATTCTGGAGCCATAATCACGGGTGTACTCTTTCTTCTCCTGTGGACAAGACCCCTGATGCGCTCTATATTTTGCTTTTGCTCTGTCTGTTGAATGTGTGACCACTGTTCCAGGAGGACAGTGTAGAGTACTTCTGAAAATTGTATAAATTATTATTTATTTTTTTTTTTAGAAAGCATAATCAAGTATTTTGAACAACTGAATCAATGGTAACAGGTTCTTAGTTTGTAAAAGCAGTTGGAAAATATGCAGACTATTATTTTGTCTCTAATTAGGGCAAACTTCTAAACAATGCACTACAAGTAACCAGACTGTATTCATAAAACATTTATACACCTTTGCTCCCTCCGTGGGTCTTTTGCATGCCATGACAGCTTAAGCCATAATTAACATAAAAATAAAAGCTAACAGACAAAACTCCAAATAAACCTAAAATATGTACAGTCAAGGAATATTTGCAGTTCAAAGCTAATTATCAGTGGCTCCAATTGGTCTTCTGAGAAATGACACCAATTTAAATCAAGAAGAGATGTAAGTTTGCTGCAGAAAGTAAGCGTTGCCATTTTATGTAGTTTGCTTTTACAACAGCTGCAATCAAAGCAGTTTTCATTAGCTCAAGGTATGCTCCAAAACCTCAGTTGCTCTGAACAGGAAGGCATACCCCCTCACCGAGTTCAGAAATTCAATTGCCGTGCCATTAGCTTGGTTTGAAGTTTTCAAAGGAATGGTCACTCAGGTGTTAATTGCTGGCTGCCATCTCGGCTGCGAGGATTCAGCTCTTCCACAAGATATGGACTTGGTAACTACAGCCAAATCAGTGTCACAAGGCTGAAGTGTACGGATACTGTGGTTGAAGCCCCAGCTACAGAAATTATGCTCTTTTGTACATGGAGACCTGTCAATGAACCAAACTATTTTGGTACCTATAATTATTCTAAAATGTAATAATGGATCAGATGTTATGGTGTGCCTTTCACCAAAATTCAAGAGCTGCACACAGAAGCTACACACTTTGTGAATATTTTGTTAACTGGAAGTGGGCTGCTATCAGGGTTTGGCTGTATTCACAAGCAGAATATAAAATTTCCCCAAACCGGTACTTTAAGTTTGCGTGCCACTTGCTAGACTTCTGTGGTATTCAAAGTTTACTACCTCTGTTTGCAAGAAGAGACAGTTAAAAAAAACATTTTCTACAGTAGTTTTGGCTTTTTTCTGAACATTCCACTCCTGGCAGCCTCACGGTTGAAACATGGACATCCCTGCTTGGTTGGAGCCCTGCTGCAGAAGGCAGTTGGAGGCAAAACGTTCCCCTGGGAGTGCCCATCACCCTGACCTGCAGCACCAGGTTCTCCAGACCACTTGAAGCAGCCCCAACACAAGCCTTCACCAAACATGGACGCAGCAATTCTCAGATTATCCCCAGAGGCAGGTACAAAAATAATCCCACAAGCAAACACTCAGTAAAAACATGGTCAGGTTACAGCAGCGCAGAGTGCACGAGGTTGCAACGGAAGACAGTTCATTGTGTTGTGTTACAAACACTCTAAGTAGGGACCCACATGGGTTAGAAGTCAATTGAAGGAGCAGCTCCGACACACTGATGTGCAGGACTGCGGGGATCAGACTCGGAGAACTGCCCCAGCCCTTTGCTGCGGGGTCTGTGCAAAGAGCCAGCGAGACCATTGGCACCAGCCCCAGCATGCAGCACCCTGGCATCTTTGACTGGCACGAGCCCAGCCGCGAGATCTCAAGAGAGCTGTCGTTTATCCAGCTAAAAGCTATCAGCTGTGTGTGCTAGGGGTTTACATCTGTGGTGGCATCCTCTTGGGCCCCTACTACAGTGCACAGTGTGTGAGTTACACTAACCTGAATGCTGATGGTTCTTACGGGTCGGTGATGCATTGCTGCATTGCACACATTACTGCAATAGGTAATGCCGTATTCTTCTGCTATATTATTGATTTTTGTCATTAAGAATTAATATTTGGGGGGGAAGAAAAAATGCAAAAAATAGTTATTTTTGTGTACAACACACACAAATTCTTGCAGTGACACAAAGAACAGAAGAAATTTCTGGTCTGCTCATGGGTGTTGGCAGGTTTGAGTGTGGTGCGGTTCCACTGTGCTTGTAGCATTTCTATTAAAGTGGTGGTGGGAGAGGAGGAAATGATTTCGAGCTCTCCTATGACAAATTGTTCTGATTACTGAAGATGTCACTGTTATTGAAGGTTTTAAGCAGAACAAGGCCTGTGCAAGCTGAAGCTGAAATAAACCCTTCTTTTTTTTTTTTTTTTCTTTTTTCTTTTTTTTTCCTTCATAGATGGATTTTCCTTCCTAAGATTAACAATCTGGTGGTGTCAAAGGCATTTATCCTAAAGAGATCGATAGTGTGAGGAAGTATGTCCTGTCTCTTTTTTCCTTGAGAAAAGGCTGCAGGTTACACCAGCATTTCAATCAGTCATTTCATTTGAAAGTACCGTTGTGCGGTGACTCTGAAGCTGTACCTTTATTTGCCATACATCTTAAAGCTGGTTTTAGCCTGTATTCAGTAGCACATAAAAAAATCATACCTTAATATGCTGTTTTGCAGAGTTGACTATATTTGCTTTCTTCCCAGAACAAAATCGTGTAATTTATCTTTACATGAAAGGTTTCCATGATGATTCTGTGCTCGCAGAGGTCATTGAGATTTTGAACATGTTTGTTAAAAAGTTAATGCTATACTCAAGTGATAAAGAATCCTGCACCTTAAAGCACATTTTTGAGAATATTATGCTCCATTTTCACAGTCATATCTTGCTCTGGCAGCCCCAGTTTTCCCATCAGTCACAGACAGACAGTGAAGTCGGAATGCAGACTGTGAGCTGAAAGGCTGACATAGGTGCTACATTACGGAGCACAGCAATGCCAGCAGTCCAGGCAGCCAGTGCATGGGTTGAGACTTAAATCTCTAAGCTGGTTAACTCGGTTTTCTCTGTAATGTGGACACTAGGCCAGAAGCCAAAAAGTGATAAGGCATTAAGAAAAAGATGCTGAGGACATCAGCAGGTGAGGTGGCTCGAACGCTTTTGTGCTGGGCACTTTCATGGGTGTTAAAGTCCAAGGGCAGGTTTGAAAGTCAAACCCTGAAGCTGGTCTGGAGCCCGAGGTCTTTCTAAATCAGAGCAGGTTAATTTGCCTCCTCTAATGCAGAGGGGAATGGCTGCGGCAGAACAACCCTGCCTCTTCCTGGCTGATAGCTCAGTGTGATCCACTACACGGTTATTGGAATAGGTCTTGCTCCGTGAGGCTTTCTCTGTTCAACATACTTTAGTGACTGAAAGAGTGCAAAATTTCCACCCCATTCTCTTAGAACCAGCAGTGTGCAAGTGCATAAACCCCCCTCTGTTAAATTAGTTCCTTCTCCTTAGCTGCAATAATTTTTGGATGGAGCTAGCCCCAGGGCTTGGCAACCAAATATGCCTCTGATGCAGCAGTGTGTTTTCTGATAACGACAGAACAAAGGTCTGACACAGTACCTTCAAGTTCCTTTAAATTCCAGTTGGATTCACAGAGGTGGTTTCAGCACAAAAGAATAATGATTCTTTTATTATCTAAGATGAAATCATGCCAAATAAAAGAATTGAAAGAAGAAAAGTCATAAAAATAAAAGCAGTAAGTAAAGTAGATGTGAATAAAATGTACCTTCTCTATTAGGGACCAGTGATGATAACGAGAACCACAAATTTTTAAGGTTACAAAAAATGGGCCTGAAAGGTCCAATGCAAAGTACATCAGCAATGATAAGTGCAATCGGGAATTCTCAGTTCTGGAAACCCAAGGTTGTTAAGTTAAAGCTACAGTCATTTTAAATTATATGTGTGTCCTGTATTTTTTAACCTGTTCTATATTCTAGACTTCAACTTAAGGCTTGCAGTTTTTAGTTCTGAAATGTAATCTAGACATGAGATATTACTAAGGATTTGGGTCAATATTTAATTTGCAGTGAAGGTGCAGATACCACTGTGAAAACCTTAATTGCTTTAGTGAATAGTCCCATGGTTTCACATATAGTCACATGGAGAGTTGTTGCTTAAGCAGGGAAATGAACACACAACACTGAGTTTAATGATTTGTTTTCTTGGTCCCTAAACTTTGCTTGGCCCATAGCAGTGACATTTCCCATCAGCAAGGGATGCTTCCTAAGAGAACTGTTTCTGTGGGAGCTCTAGATCCTAGTTTCAGCTCTAGTGAAAATGGATGAAACATCCTGCATTTGGGCAAAGCTTTCAGCCCCCCTTTACCACTAATTTCTTTGGTAGAGGAGAAGTTTAATTTCCAAATGTCATTGTCTCTCCTTGGAGCTTCTCTCAAACAGATCCTTCATTTCTCTTTGGAAATTTTGGAGCATTAAAGAAACAGTATCAAGAGCAGCATCCTTCCATTGATCGGGTCAATTATCTACAAAATATGACCTGCTGCTCCTGAAACTGTAACAGAATTAGAGGGTCTGGGAGAAAGCTTTGTCAGAAATGGGGCTGCATCACTCTGTTTCCTACATTCCCAGACTGGATCTGTCTCCAAGACAGTGACTACATCCCTTCCTCCTCCCAAACTTTTGTTTTGATGATGGTGTCTCTCACATTTTGCATCCAATGCAAGAAAATATGAGTGCACAGAGCTCTCTTCCAGCTCCTTTGGTTATATCTCTTTATTTTATTACCTTTGGGACTAAATGGAAAACCCATTTCTCTTAGATCTACACAAACTGACTTTTTCACCCTCCATCTTTTGCTCTTTCTGATTTGCATTGTGTTCTCATCAAAGTCAATGTGTTGTTTACAGATGGGAAGTTTCATGGCTGCTGTCTATTGGATAACTGACTTCTGGGGAGAGAAGCCCACTGGCAAGAGCTGAGAGTTGTGCCTTTTGACTTATGTGGATAAATGCATTGACCATCTGGGTTTTAATCTTTCATTCTTATGCAAGGCTTCATTTCAGGTAAACCAAGCAGCGTTCCTCATATCAGTGATTTGTGGTATTTATTGCACGTTTCACTGTCCAGAGTAGCAGAGATGTAAAAAAATTAAGTTACTCTTTTAAAATCTTGCAAGATATCATGAAGCTCCATATTTTTAACTATTACTTTCACTAGAATAGTAAAATGCTAGCTTTGTCCATGACAACATCATAACTTATCAGGGTCATGTATATGACCTGAAATGGAATTAGGGACTCTGTATTCCATCATCAGTGCCACAGGCAATCTTATCCCTTGTGCAGTGCTTTCAGAAGTTTTCCTGACACAAAGTTCAGTTCCTTTTAAACTGAAGAAATATCTGAACTTAAAATTATGGTAAAATTTATGTATGTCACTAGTTTTAATTTGAAGTGTAAATCTTGACAGTGTCTTTTTAGCTGAATTTTGTAAAAATTTAATTTCTTCTGTCATATACTAAAAGCAGTTGCTATAACTCATGTTTTTTGTGACTGTTATGAATGCTAGTAGATGTAATATTTGTTCTTCTGACACAGCACTACTTATCATGTAATACAGCCCCACTAATATCCTGCAGAAAAAAAAAAAAAAAAAAAAGAGAGACACCCCCCCCCCCCAACCATTAAGCTGATTATAAGTATACATCTTTTTCTGCCACTTTTATTTCTGCCTAGGCATGCTGTTTCCCCCCCGCCCCCTCCCCCCAAAAAAATAAAAATTGAGTATAAAAGCTGAAATGAATTAATCCCTGTAAAACATAAACAGACAGCTCTGCTTAACAATGGTGTTTGTGATGTTCAGTCAATTTATCATCTGTAGTGATTTAGGTAGCTGCACAAAACATAGGAAGATTGTGATGACCCTTATGGAAGATGATGCACATTTTATACACCACAATCTGTTCAAAGATATTGGATGAATTAGTCAGGCAAAATGGCACAGAATATTTAACGTTTACAAGCCTTGCTTAAAAAAAAAAATATCTAAAAATCACTATGACGGAAAAAATATTTGCTCTGTTAAATAATTATTTTTGCTCTGTATTAATAACCATTTCAAGAGTCTGTCTCTGTCTAACCAAAATCAAATTGCTGACATCCTCATCCATGTTCCTCACCTATAGAAATACCTTTCTACCTCCCCCTGCTGATGCCCATGGGTTTCTGATGAAACAGAGGAGAGGTATCAGGGTGCAGCAGAGAGAGTGCCAAGCTGGCTGAAAAATTGTCTGTACTGATGGCACCAGAGGAAGTGTTTCCAGGCACAATAGAAATAGAAAATGGTTATGTGTTTCTCCCCCCACCCCCCTTTTGTTTTGTTGTTGCTTTTTTGGTTTTTTGGGTTGGGTTTTTTTGTTTGGCTTTTTTTAAATTGTTGATAAGGATGTAACATGCATAGATTTAAGTGGAGAACACTAGACTTAGGAGTCCTTTTCAGGGCTGAGACTGTGTCAGCCAAAGTGACATCATGAACCCAGAAAAGACCAGACAGAAACTGGTGATAGACTGTTGCAGTAGGAAATAGCAGTTTTGGCCTCCAGTCACTTCTTGTGAGTTTTTACTTATCTCTCTCAGAAGTCTTCTGTTTTGATCACTGTATTTTTAAGTGTCAGCCTGCTTTCTGTTTGCCATCTTCTGGACCCTTATTTCTCCAAATTCTAAGAGTTTGTAAGACAGATTTGACAAAAGGTTTTGCTAAAAATGACTTCGATGTGAAGGCTGCCCACATAGAGAGCACATCATCTTCATTATTTTCCTGATGATTCTCTGGGCTCTTACAACACTGAAAAGTTTTCCCTTCAAGTCAGCTTGAAATTAAGAAGAAATAGAAGTTTAAAAATTCTAGCAAAATGGTTAAATAATAAGTTCTTAACAAATACTGGCAGAAGATAATCTAAGGAGAAAAAGCAAGTCTATGCAAAAGACACAAACTGTGAGTTCATAGGAGTCAAACAAAACATTTTCATAGCATTTAAAGCAGGACATAAACACTGGAAATGGACAGTGAAACTACTGAACTGAGCTGAACTGAACTTCACCATCCTTCATAAACACAGCTGTTTATATGTATATCTACACATAAGTATATTGAAATTAAAGAGGAAAGAAATCCTTGATGAAAACCAAGATCACTTTTTTGATCCCCTGTCATGTTCTACTTGGCTAACATTAACAAATCCTAGATACAATCACGAAGATGCTCTTCATAGTGTATCTAAGACTCTAAGAATATGTGAAGGGTATAGTTTGTCCCCTTAAAGGATGAAATCAGCAAATTGAAAGCTATGGTACTGGAAACATTTCTAACCTGAATTTCTAAACCCCTAGATCTTAAGCAAAGGAGCAGTCTTCCATGAGAGATATTCCCTAGAGGAGGAGTTGCTTCTCTCCTGGGAGACCAATGTTGAGTACAACAGGATTTTAAGTACAGTATGTAGCTGATCGTGCCATATAGATGCTTATGGGGGGATTAGAAAGATGGTTCTATGCTGCCTTTGGAGCTTTGCAGACACATAAGCAAGCTGTAATCCTCCCTAAATCTCTACTATTCCCAGAACTTTGCTTGAGAAGAAATTCAGAACGGTGAAGAATGCCTCCATTCTAAATTAATAACAAAGAATAAATTGTATTTTTCAATAGCAAGTAGCATTATTTCTTTACTTCTTTTTGTTCTTGTGTGAGCTGACAGAGGCAGGACACAGGAACAACTACAAAACCACGGATGAAATACAAAGAGCAAATTTATTTTCATTAACTTGCCAGCCGTGGGATCCCCGAAGCAGCACCCAGGCAAGGCACACAAGTGGGGAGGCAGACACCACAGAGCTCGGTCCGTGCTGGAGGATCACCGCACCTGCTGTTCTCACCGGTGTATCAGGGATTTGCACAGGCAGTTTACCACTGTGCTTTGATCTTTCACATCACAGGGCAAGAATCTCAAGCATGTTTGATAGTGTCTAAGTCTGTCACAGGCCTTTCTTATTTAAACACAGATGTTCTACCTGACAAACACACAAGATTAAACAACAATTGTTATGCTGTATGTGTTTATCTACACCCCAGCTGCAAGCCACTTCAGCGTGTTTGCAACCATCCTCACCCATCTTCCATTATTTTCCCATAGTCCTCCATTGTACAAAATGGACAATTAAAAATCAAGCAAATCCAGTTTGATATTTTGTCTTCAGGTTTCATGGAATGAAAAACCTGAAATTTTTATCTTTTACATAAAGCATACTCAGACATTATTATTTTCTACCATTAAAGTTGGAAGAAGCTTTCATTCCCCGTTTCCTCGTACCATCTATTTTCAAATATGCAACAGAAGATCACTAGAATTCAGGACGCTCTGTTTCTGTGTACCACACTTGAACTTTGAGAAGGACAGAAACACAAACCAGAGCCCTCTCTGGTGCAGCTGCTGAGAACGGGTCCCATTGCATCCGTCCGAAGGAGAGCCCTGTTTCCACGTTGGCAGCTCATGGCAACACAACCCTCACCCAAGGCCAGTGCACATCTATGGCACATCTATGGCACAACTGCACAGACCATGTTCAAACCCCTGGAAAAATAAATCTGCCTTTGAATTCTGCACTCAGACAGGCTCTCTTCTGAAACTCTTGAGCAGCCAAGATAACAGTCATGAGGGCAGTTTTCAGCACGTCTCCTTTCCCACTGTTTTCAAGCCAGATTTAGAAATAACAGCAGAAGAACATATTGTTAAGAACATGTGAAAGCTACACTCCCTTCATGCTAAAAGGTACTGTTTCAAATGAAGAAAATGAGAAAAAGTCCTCTAATGTTACCAACAATCCCATTGAAATACACTCAAAATTGCCAGAACTCAGGAATGTGCACTAAACCCCACAACCTCTTCCAAGGCTCCAGCAGACATGGGAATAAGTCTTCAGGTAAAAAAGCTTAAATCTGAGAAAGCACATAATTCTAAAATTGTCATCTCTGTTTTGGAAGTAATTGAAATGGATTTACATCCAAGTTGTTCCGCCTAGAGCATCCCTTAGATGATTCAGGAAAACCCTCCCAATGTATAAACTCCATACTTGCAGGTTACAACCATCATTTTCTATGGTGTGTGCGGTAAATGCATTTGATGGGAAATAGATACATCAAGTTACAGCAGCTTCATTTCCATCTCACGTCTAATCCAAGAGGTGCTGCAGTTTTGTAGACCTTTCCATTAGGTCCAAGATACTGAGATACTGAGTAACAACTTTATTGCCAATTTTGACCTGCTGCTTTTTCCATTATGAAGTAATAATTATTTCAACTCCTGTTCTTCAGAAATAAAAATGTTACAATACTGGCATTGCAAATTAAAAGTACCATTGCTTGATATTTAGAGGGATTTAGCACCAGTGATATTGCATTATTCTTTCTTTTAGCCTTAAGTGACCTTTTAATACTACCTGAAAATTTGCACATCACCATGTTCTTTTTGTTTCTGTTATTCATATCTGTTGTAAGGTCACACGTTTTGCAAGAGCAGCCTGACTTCTCATGTCAGTGTTATATTTTCATTCTCAACTGCTCTAATTCTACAGCCACAGCTTCAAATGATAAGCGATACTCTTCGCACACAACCCTGCCTGTGATTTAGTCCCTTTTATACTGAAATCCTCAAGAAAGACCAAATCCTGAAGAAAGAAGAGACCGATGTTTGTGGAAGGGATTTGCTTTTATTGCAGCTTGACAAACGGGACAGATTCAATAGGAGTTCAAGCGTCTGGGCAGTCTGGAAAAGGGGGGCTGGGGACTAGTTTAGTTTGAGGTGCACAAATCTGTTCTGCATGGGGCAGCGGGAGGTGCGGAGAGCCAGGGCAGGGCTCACCCTGTGAGAATCACCCTGCAAAGAGCTGTTTAATTTCTGAGAGGGAAGAGGTGATGGAAATGGTTGAGGGAAACTTTATTATCTGAAAAAAACCCAAAAAAACAACAGTGTCAATTCAAGGAAAACTTAAAGTCTTCCACCAGTTTAAATTTGTATAATTTTGACTAAAAATAAAAAAAAAAAAAAGAAAAAAGATGGAAAACCCCATTACTGTTTTTAATTAAAACACAGATACTATATTCACAGTATTATTTTCATTTAAAAACCATTGAATCTTATTTCAAAAAGACTTAAACTAAGCAATAAAACATTGGCTTCTATTTCAGTTTTCTCAGTGCTATTTTGTTTCTTTTTCCTTTCAGATTGTCTAGAGGGAAGGATGGGGAATGCAAAATAATGAATTTGAGAAAACATAGTTTTTTAAGTCCAGTTGTCACTTAAACTAGTAATATTGGTAGTCATATGTCTTGTCTTTTCCCTGTACAACTTACAAAGTAAAAACCAGGGATCTTCCTACATTTTGATAAAAAGCAAATTAATTTGTTAAGTATTTCTTTTTAGAATTATGTCAAATATTTGTTAAGCGTTAATATTTGATTTCTGCTAGTGGATAGGCAGTTTGTAGTAGTGTTCTAAATTGTATGATACTTTGAGCTCTTAAGTATGTTGCTTTCAAGCTCAAACTTCTATATGTCTTTCAATTTTTTGAAAACACACATTTTATACACTAGCATTAAACTATTACAAATAAACCAGAAAATATTCAAAAGCAACTGTAAAAATCAATTAGACCTGGAATGTTTATTTGTTTGTTTTCTCCTAAGATCACAAGCTTTTTATGTGCAAATATGTTTAAAGAAAAATGTTCAAAAAAAACCCCCCAAGAATTTTTTTCAGGGGATTTGGCACCCATGTGGTTCCATAGCAAAGATTTCCAGACAAACACCATTTCTACAATTTAGAAGTCTCATAAATATATTGTTTGGATTATATTTGGAGTTCCACAAACAAGACACAGACTGATAGTGGATGTAATAGGTACCTAGACAAAAAAAAAAAAGATAGGGAGATGTAAGATTTCATCCCATATGTGAGAAATCACTGTTAACCAAGCCCTTCTGAGTTCTCCTGAATTCACTGAATTTCTCACTAAACATAATATATATTAGTTATAAAATGACAGCAAAAGGTCTTTCTTTAGAAGGAAGTGCTAAAACCACTTATACTTCGATACATATTTCAGTCATTCAGTGAAAAAGGAATGTACTCTCAAAAATCCCAAAACAACTAAAAAAACCTTTT
Source organism: Falco naumanni (assembly GCF_017639655.2). Taxonomy (NCBI): domain Eukaryota; kingdom Metazoa; phylum Chordata; class Aves; order Falconiformes; family Falconidae; genus Falco; species Falco naumanni. The sequence continues at coordinate 10,870,750 of NC_054080.1, read as the reverse complement.
ATTTACAATGGCACAAATTGTTACAAATGACAGAGGGTTACAAAAATCCAGGATTTTGCATATGAAAGGAAATGTTAGGTGTGTACTTCCTCTGAAGCTTTCTTTTTTTGTGTGTGGATGCTGTTGATTTTAGCATATAACCCTGTGCTTCAAAATTATGTGATTCATAGATACTTGAAGAGACTTATATCTGACCTCTGTCATGTTGCTAAGTGACCGACTCGATTAGATTTTTCTTATGATGCATTTTCACAGACAGCCATGATTTCCATTTTATTGTGAGTCAGCTTTGCAAGTGATCAGCAGTTTGTATATATAATTCATCTGGAAACTCATGAGAAAGGTATTTCACAGCAATATTAAAAATTTCAGTAGAAATTGGAAGTCTTCATCCCCTCATGTATATATTCAAAATACTCATTATGCTTCATAATGCAAAGCTGTGGCTTTTTGTTTGGTTGGTTTTATTGTGGTGTTGCGGTTGGGTTTTTTTCGTTTTTTTTTTTTTTTTTTTTTTCTCTCTTAATCCGTGCTTATGTGTTGCGGAGGGGAGTATTTTCATATGTCCCATGGTTAAACATGTACCATTGTAGAGATTACATTTTTGGAACACTTGCCACTAATTCCATCAGAATTTTCAAACTTCTTATGGCAATGTACTTGTGACTCATGAACTTTTGTGTGGCATAGCAAAAGCAAACAGTAGAAATTTACAGGGACTTCCATTTGCAGTTCAACCTATCTTGACTCAAACCAAGACAAATCAATTTTAATCTAGACCAGAGAACAGATATCTTCCCAGAATAAAAACCTTCTCCAAAACTGTGTCTTATTGTTAGTAACAATAAATCTTAATTTATTGTTAGCTCAGCCATATGCAACCTCACAAAAAATGCAAAATCAATCTACAGATTTCACTGTTGAGTTCTTACTGGAGGCTCATGGTGAAATAACCCACCAAATCCACAGTAAAATGGTAATCCACTTGCAGAAGGCACTCTGTCCTGGACCTCATGTATCTGGTCACATCCAACTTTGTTATTGTTGTTGTAAATAGCGTTGAGTTAGTTGGATGAACTGTGTTTGAGATTTAAAATTGCAAAGCATATCTGATTCATCTGGTCCATTATTTAACAAAATACTCTTCCAAAATGCCTGAATGTAGCACTAAAAATGGCTGGACAGATAAACTCAATTCTAATTGCAAATATTTAGATCTTTTTACTGCAAATATCTGCACAGTTGAGAAGACATTAAGCAAGAGATGCTATTTCTGAGACCTAAGTGCTCCCAGTTCAATTTCTATAGTTCATGAAAGCAGCTATTGTAATTTTAGATTTCATAACTGTATCAGCTGCTGGGAAGCCCAGAATTTCCTCCAAGTCTGAAGACCACATTTGGAAAGCAAGCCATTCGGCGGGACGATTACAGCTTTATAGGTGTTGGCCTGAGTGTATATATGTAATATTACAAATGTATATTCTGTTCTGCTTGTATTGATTTCCATTTTCAAGTGCAAAGTAATTTTTAAGCTTCATTGAATCCTGTGTTGTCTCAGATTAACAGCTTACAGTTTCCTGGAGAGATCTTAGCCCATATTTCTTCCACGCTCATATTTCCTCTAGAGATATTCAAGTTAAGCAAGTCTTAGAAAAATGTCACATCCCTTTGCCTTTTGTTCCTCTAAGGAATTAAAATATTAAGAAAACACTTTTCAGCTTAACCTGACAATCTGTCTGTTTAAAAGACATACAGGAAAAAAGAAGAGAGACTAAAATTGAATGTACTACATGTCACTGCCCACCATGCTGTGCTTAAAAAAAAAAAAATTTCACCATTTCTGGGACATTTTAGGAAATGCCTGCCTTTACACAGAGTTCAGTCCCATGAATTCATGGGGATTCTGTGTGGCTTCTGCAATTCACCTCGGGTGTCGCACCCCAAGTCATGGTATATGACTATGACAGAACACATGATGTTCCAGCATTTTCAGAATAAGCCCATGCTATTGGACATAAAACTTGACAGTTCAGTCTAATTTCCAGCAGTAACAAGAACGAAGACACTGGAAAAATAAGAATATCAACTAAGATATCTAGAAATTTCCAAAAATAAGTACCTTTTAAGAAAGAGATGCTTCAAAGTTTTGTCAAATTTTGGTCAATAAAATTTGGCATTAAAGACACAAGATACTTCTATTAGCGTTAAGTACTTTCATCCTGATGTTTCCCAGTTTGCAGATAGGTTTTCATTGAAAGGTCAGCAAGTCACCAGCTGCGTGTTTAGCTCTTGAAAATCTGACCCTCAGCCTACCTAGGTTTGTGAGGTCCCTACTTATTTTTTGGAAGTACAGTCCTCATTGAAAAAAGCAAGATATATGTACCTCAGAAGCAACTAATAGAAACCCTTCTATTTTTAATTTTTTCCTCTTAGAACCTTGAAGGTTTTTTTCATTGTAATTTGTAAGTGATTTCTGAACGTTTGGTTTTGCTTATTCAAAGAACTATTAGTTTCAGAAAATCTGCTTTCTGGTGAGAAATGAGTTCCAGTAAAATGTGACTGTGGTAGACTGACATTTCAAATTTTACACTTCATTTAACATGCATACTATTGCTTTTAAACAGAACACTAAAATTAAAATCCTCTTTATCTTTTTTTGTTTGTTTGTTTTTATTGTCATCATTTCACATCTAAAAATGAAACAAAAACTGAAAAATGTCTGGCATTACATATGTGTATGTGAAGAATGAATTTACTAGGCAGTCCAAAGTCTTAGCTTCCTAGAGGGCAGCAGAGTTCTTTGGAAAATGTGACCCCTATCTGCTGTTGAACTGAGGGCTAGAGTAAGTATTTGCATCCATTTGTTTGCACATTAAAAGAATAAAACATACCAAAAAAATCTGTGGTCAGTTTTACACTTGTTTTTAAAATTTGGACAGAAAAATAACTTGAAAGAACAGATACAGGTATGAAAAAACCATTTGTTTTTAAGGTTTTGTTTTTAAGAAAATGCAGAAATAACACATAAGTATAATGTCAGAGATACAAAATGTTGGAGGCTAGGTCTGAAATGGGGAAAAAAGCAAAGCATAACTGTGACAGAGAGACAAAGGAAGAATTATGAACACGGACAGAAGCAATAACAACTGTAGCCTACGCAGGAAGGCTGGGAAAAAAAGACAGATGGTGAGGAGAGAGAGTGGATAGAAATGTGGTGATAGCTTGAGAAGAAAAAATTTATGAGGAGCTGTGGAGGGAATTAGGGTTGTTTAATTTAGAACTGGAGAAAAGGAGACTGAGGAGAGACCGTATCACTCTCTGCAACTACCCTGAAAAAGTGGGTGTCAGTCTCTTCTCCCAAGTGACAAGCAGCAGGACAAGAGGGAATGGTGTCAAGTTATGCCAGGGGAGGTTTAGATTAAATATTATGGAAGATTCCTTCTCTGAATGGAATGTCAAGCATTGGAACAGGCTGCCCAGGAAAGTGTTTGGGTCACCATTCCTGGAGGCATTTGAAGGACCTGAAGATGTGGCACTTAGGGACATAGTTTAGTGGTGGACTTGGCAGTGCTAGATTTATGGCTGGACTCAATGATATTAAGAGTCTTTCCAACCTAAATGATTCTATGAGTATATAAAAAATTCCAGGACTGCTCCAGCCGTGCCAGCACTAGGAACCTGCATGCACAGAACCTAGGAGGCCTGTACATTTTGCTATGAGAGCGACTGACATAAGTGAAAATATGTAGGAGGCTATGAACCACAGCAGCCAACCATGTAGAAGTCTAAAGCCAACTTGTTTTCTTGTAGGTCTTGGTGTGCAACTTATTAATCAGAACAAATGAGATCAAGAAGATACAGAAAGTCAGTTGAAATAACTTACTCTTAATAATATAATGAAAAATTGAAAATAAATTAAATAGATTCTATTAAAAAATAGGAGTGATCTACAATAGTTCACAAATGTAAGAGGTACTTTTTTCTATTTTTTTAAAAAGTCTGAATATGTAGCTCAAAGTTTTGCTGTGAGGGTTTTTTTGTTTGTTTGTTTGTTTAATTGTGTTTTCTTTTTTTTCTTTTTTGAGAACCTTATACTGCCAAGAACTACCTGTCCTGATACTTCTGATCCTTTTTTTTACAAAGTAAAGTAGCTGTTAAATATTAGAGAACAGTCCTACAACATTTAATACATGAAGACAGGGTTTGGAAAACCAGAGCCCAGTTCAACACTCTTCCTTCTGTAATATAGCCTTCCAGAGTTTGTTTGTCCTTCCTGAACCATTACTCTTTAGAACATCAGATAGGTTAAATTATTGCTGCGTCGTTTTGGTGTCACAAGGGTCACCATGAAAAGAAGAGAACTGTGAAGACTAAGCAAAGGATGTAGAAGTGCTCAGATATCATAATAACTGAAACTGGTGTATAATTTAACATAGATAAATCTTAGCAGCAAAAGAGTCTTCAATTGAGTGTAAAAATATAGGATCTCAGTGGTCCTTGGGGAACCTATAGAACAGACACAGTCATGAGTAGTGGAGGGAGGCACCATCAGTGTTGTGTTAAAGGGGATGGAGTAATTTCACAGAAAATACCCCTCATGGCTTCCAACTCTCCTCACCGAGCTGGGAGGTTAGGTGCGGCTAGGTTTAAATTCTAAGTGATGTCCAATTTACCACTATCAGTCCAGTCGTGTTTAATATGTATATTAAATTACCGTGGGTCTGGAAACACTGACAGCAGTCTGCACTGCCAGTCCAGTGGTACTCACGAACCAGCACGGCCACGTTCTAGGGTATGGTCACGTTCAATGAGAAACTGATGACCAGCTACTTATCAGTGCAGTTTTATTAGTGCAACAGGTGTACAGGTTTTTGGATTGCTGGTGACAGTGACTATTTGCAAAAGGCACGTGCAAATAAGATGTTATAAAGTATAAAACATGTGGAAAAGTTACAAACAATACAGCCTGGCTACAAATATTAAAAAGTAACTCTCTAGAGATATTTCTAAGTCTCCCGAAGAAGCACTTGGTTTCAGTCTCACCCGAGGCATCCCAAGGGCGGGAGGAGCAAGGCTCAGCCCATCAGCCTGTCCCAGGAGTCCGTCTTGGTGGTGTCCTCCTTTCACTTGTTCTCCGTGGCATCTTCCCCACTTGTCCCCTCATTCATTCACTTTTTATACTTGTCTTTACTCTCAGGTGGGCTTAAGTGACTTTAGTCATACATTCCTTTATTATGATTAGTGTAAAGTTCTCTCACTTTCATTTAAAGATACAGTTAATTTTAAATTTACTGCACATGCTCCCCGTGCATTTTAAATTTACTGCGATCTCCCACTACCACAATTATTTTACCCTAGCATCCTTGAGTTTTCTCTCTTCAGCAGTTTGTTTTCTTTTATCAGTTAACATATCTTCATCATCAGGCCTAGTTCCCGAACTTCTCTCACAGATAATGAGGTTCTTGCTTGCTTGTTCTTCACAGTCGTTGACCCAGCAACGGACATCTTCTCATATTTTTGACAGCTGCCATGCAGCTTGTTGGCTGTATGGTACCATTGCGTTCCCACCCCTGCAGGGAGCACAGCAGAACCTGTCTCTGGTGTCTCCACTCTGCTCCACCCTCCACTGCTCCTCTAGGATAGCAGGTTGTGTGGCTTAGGGAACTGTGGTGATGCAGATTTCATGCATGCCAACCGTTCGAAAGTGGCAATTGTATTTTTCCCTAAAAAGCTTTCTGTAATACTATGCTTCTATTAGGACCCAATTTTTCTCAAATTCTCCCCCTCAAGGTGATTTTCCCACAGGCAGAAACCAAGAAAAGAGTGTAATCTTTAATCATAAAATAAGTAAAATAAATAAAAGACTAATAAATCAGAGTGATGATAGTGTTGATAGGAAGTTTGAATATGGTGGGAAGATAAAGAATCTAGGGTTTGCAGATTGAAGCAATAATTATACATTTTAAACAATAGAAGAAGCATTGTTTAAGTAGATGCATTTCTCAGGAGGGTTATATGGAAATGTAAGTATTATACAGCACATGGAGAAGAGAGTATAGATTTGAACCTTTGCCTCCTGTATATTTGAAAAAAATACTATAACCACTTACTGGGGTGATAAAACTTGTGTCCTTCTAGGCACAATTCATATTTAGTTGTGTACTCACTGTGGAATAGCTCAAGTCAACGTAGAAAAAATGTTGAAATACATAAAATACTTTATTGTATGAGAAACCAGTTTCTCCTCAATGAATCCACTTTATTACACAGCTAAGTTTTACCAAATTCACCTTTAAAGGGTAAGAATCCTTTAATTATAGAATAAACCCCACCTACCTTTCTTTAGTATTTGTATTTCTTTATACGTAGCATGGGATCATTGAATGCATTTGAAGAAAAAGCAGCATCTGTATCATAGGCGGAGGGAAAGCCAAGAACAACCTATTGTGCTGCTGGTTAGTCTGAAAATAAAGGGCTGCTGAAAGCAGGGGGTTTTTTTTGTTTTGTTTTTTTTTTTTTGTTTTTTTTTGAGAAAACACCACTTTCCTTTGTAAGCTGAATTATAGTCAAGTCAGGACTCAGTAAAACTTTGGTTTTGTAAGTCTATACATTGGCAGATACTGCAGCCCAGACCGGTGGGATGAAGAAACCCAGTGGTTCCTCATGTGTGAAAGAACAGTGGTGCAATAGGTACTTGCAACACCAACGAAAGATCAGCAGCAGCTCAGCTGTGGCCCAGCTGAAGGGATGGCTGATGCACAGTGGATGTTGCTGTGTTCTTGTCCCCTTAGGCAACTGCGTGTCCACATTCTCACTCCTGTTCCAGCTCATGTAATTTTCTTTACTTGCAGGTGCCTCAGACACCAGAAGGGGCTGGGTGGGAGTCTTCCCTTCAAATCAGGAGCATGTGTAAATATGAAAATCAAGAGTGTCAGCCAGGACGTGATACACCAAAGGAAAAGAATCATCCTTGGCAGAGGAAATGTGATGGAATCCTGTGGCATTTCAATATTTGAGCTTTCCCAGGGCAGGAGATGCAATGGCCTGCCTCTTATCTGTCTCTGGCCTTTATGTTCTTCATATTTATGGCAGAGAACACAAATATCTGGTCATTGCTGAGGACAACAACATGAACGAGACAAACTTTGTGAAATGCCTGCATATATTTCAATAACCCTAGTGAAGAGCAATGAGAAAAATCCTCGTAATGAAAGGTGATCTTTTCGATTCTGACCACTCACTGGACTTCGCAGCAACATGTTTGTTTCCCTGAAAGCACATTTTATGTGATTTATGAGATCTACATTAAATGGGGAAGAAAATAATCTACCTTTCATGCTTAAAAAAAATAGGGTGGTGGTGGCAGAAATAATTCAGAAGTATTGTAAAAAGTGCCAGAAATTCACATACTAACCCTTCCTTCACTGACGGTGGGTCTGTGTTTGTATCAACTTGGATTTTTGTTGCCAAGGCCTGAGGCCCAACAGTGCTGGTAAAGACAGAGGTGAAGAAGGTGTGGAGAACCTCTGCCTTTTCACCATTGTTGGTGACTTTATTCACCTCTCCTGTTCAACAGTGTCCCGTGTTGCATGAAGTCCAGTTTCAATGTTGGAGACCATATCATGTATTCCAGTGTCTTACTTACCTCTGAGATCACTGTTACTCTGATGGCTCCTAGTTGTGCTGGTAGGCTGAAAAAGAGTTCATATATTTTTGAGAAATACATACATTGACAAAGGAAAAGGCAAAGGAGGGTAAAAAGTTATGGGGGAACTCAAGGGCTCCTGGTGTGGCACATAGCCCACTGCTGCAGGGACAGCACTGGAGGTGTCTGCAGGAGTGAGGAGCATGAGCTCCCTGAGCAAGGTGCAGAGATGAGCAGGCATCAGAAACACTGTGGCATGTGCTGCTGCCAAGCCACCTGCTCCCCACCGCTGAACCAATTAGCAGTCTGTTAATTAGCAGTGTTGGGAGTGGCCAGCACCAGCAAAATGCACCGAATGGGCCAGTTCCTCCTCTGCCCTCTTTGTCACTTCAGCTCAGGTCTCACATGTCAGCCATGTGTCCCCTTGTGCTGGAGACACATTTGTTGTGTTGGTCAGTGTGGGGTTGCACAGCAGCACGGCCAGAGCTGCACCCCATGATCCCCCTACTGATCCGCACTGCAGCGTGTAAATTGTTTATGAATGATACCCCGGACATAAAATATTCAGCAGAAACGCACCACTTTATCTAGCAACTTTGTTATCTGCTATGTGGCAGCAAACAATTTATCAATGTGACTCTTCTCTAAAAAACAAAAACAAAGCCCAGAAAAACACCCAGCTCCCTGAATTCTCTGACATGTTAAAGCATTTTACACTTGACATTTTTTGTCGTATTTTGATGATATTAGTGTTGGGACCCAAGAGGAGCCATTCAGGATGATCTCTCTCCCCTTGGAACTAACAACCAAGTTCGTGACCCCCTTGGACTGAATTAAGGTGAAACAACACCAGCCAACCAATTTTATGATTTGTTAAAACACACTACAAGGCATGTGGGTAGACACAATAACTCAATGGCAATCACTTAACCAGATAATTTACCTGGATAAGCAAGTCTGGTGCCACACATTTCTAAGAAGAAAGGGGAGGAGAGTGAGACATAAATATATATAGAGAGATAGAGACATAAAGAGGTATTGTCACCTGCAATAATTGGGGTCCAGTGGCTTCCTCTTAGTCCTTTTCACTCTGGGTATCTTGGTGGTGGGGCTCCCACCCGAGCTTTTGCTGGTACCATTTTTACACAGCCCAGGTCCCAAAATCTCTGCCCAGTTCCAAGAAACTTCATGTATATGCGTGGTGCGTATGACACTAGCTGAGGGTACGAGTGGTCTGGTTCTGCACAGGTTCAGTACATGCTGGGTGGTCATAGGAGGACTATTTTGGGGTCGCATCAGACTATTTCAAGGTCACATCAGATGAGACTGTTCCCAGGGTCAATGACCCTGTACCCTTGCACACGTGCAGTTAGCTGTTTACAGGCACCAAAACCACGGGATGTGAGAGTGGAAAAAATACCATCTCAGTCCTGTCTCTGCAGGGTTGCAAACCAGTGTCTCGCTCTTTCTTGTAGTTATAACTCCTGCTATGTGCCTGAGTCAGCAAAGCTTGCATCTTTTTGTACGAAGAATGCTTAAGGCAAATGTGCACTCATCCATCCACCACAGTTAGTCACCAAAAATCTCAGTTTCTGAAACTTTATCATAAACAATTTAATAATGAAGAGCCCTGAAAAGTCATTTTTAACTAGTGAACTAATTGTTGATCCACATTATTCCTCTATTACAGTTTGATCTCTTTAGTAATTCACTTTTTCTTTCATTCTTCTCAGAGACCCAGGGTCCTCTCCTGTTCACATACTCATGTTAAAATAAATGAGCGAATGTCCTCACATTCACAGTTCATTTTCAGGAAAGTTACCTGAAAGCTTTAAGCATGAAATGATTATTTATGTTGATTCTGTTAAGTGTGCTGCAAATGTAACAACTATCATCATAGGTATTTTAAAGACTAAAAATCTATGGCAGATAGTGGGGAGACAAAACCTGAACCTTATTCTAGAGGGGTGTTCTCAAATTCCTAATTAGACTGAAAAAAGGTATCAATATGCTTTCCATTAGAGTTTTGTCAATGGCTGTATTTGTGTATTTATAGGATGATATAAGCCCTAGAAGGGAACTGTCAAGGAATGAATTTAAGTGACATTGTTCAACACTTAATTGGTGAATAACAACATTAAACACCACTAGTCACTGGAGATCACACCGTAGCTCACAAGAGTGTGGTGGAATCATATGCTGCAGAACTAGTAAGATTGTTCCTGTAAGAAAGCACACAGTTCTACAGAAGCTCTTTTTTTTTTTTTTTTTCTTTTTTTTTTTTCCCCCCCCTTCTTTTTTCTGCTGGTCATAAGCTGGAAATCTAAAGGTGGTGTGAAAACAATTTTTTGGAGAGAGGAATTGGTCCTGGTTTTCTCTGTTGACTTTTTTGAGGTTATTAAGACAATCATTCTGCAGAATTTATATGCAGAAGCTAATTGATACCATTTGGAGTGAGTAAAGAAGGATAATTAAAATGCAAATGTTTTGGTCTTTCTATTAAATGTAATGAAAGTTATAAATCACCCATATTGTTCAGACGTGAAGCAGTGATTTTCAGCCTTAGACCCTTCAAGCATTTGCTGTGTAATTACTGCTGAAGAGGAAGGCTGGAGAAAAAGGAACCCTTCTGGGCACTGTCCCCTGTAAGAGAGAGCCCTGATGAGGTGATCCATGACTTGATGGTGACGAGCACTCCCAGTGACCAGAGCAGGAGACATCAAGAGACTCAGGGTAGAGATGGGAAATGAACTGACATGGTGAGTACTGTACTCGCGCCAGAAATCACCTGAGTGTTTGCATTTTCCCAAGCACAGTGGCCCAGTTGCCCTGTGATAATGGCAGAATGAGAAACAGCCTCAGCCTCACGGGGCTGGTGCCACACGACCGTGTCCGGTGACTTACTGAGACGACAAAGAGGTTCCTTCTGCAAACAGCAGCCTGTGCTCGTCTCTCTTGTGTGTTTGTGAACATGGGCAGCCACGATAGAGTTTCTCTTCCTACCGTTTGCTCTGTCAGCATAAAGTTTCTCTCGGAGAAATATGTCCAACTTCAGATCAACAGATAGATGAGAGAGAAAAGTCCTTTCGGTAGGTGAGAGTACATTACAAATTAAAGCCCAAAGAAATCCCTATACAGTTCATGGATTTTATATATTACTAGCACTTTTGTTCCCTCTTTGACATGAAGACTGCATTGTACCGCAAGTAGGCTTAATCTGTACGAATTCTTTTGGCTTGTTTGACAACAGTCCTTACGAATGGTTTTGCCCTTTAACTGCAAGCAGCCAGGTGGATGCTGAAGCAGTCACAGGATGCTGCTGCTGTATCTCAGGCTCTGTCTGCTTTCCCAGTGCACACTTTAGTCTTCCAGGTTATTCGTTGTTGAGAAGGACTTCTGGGCTTCCATGCTTTTCTCTGGTGGCAGCTTAAACAAGGGAAAGAGCATCAAATGACTAACAAAATGTGTTGGGAAAAAAAGAAAAGAAGACTCTCTGTGCTGGACAGATGGCAAGGAATAGTCTCTATTCCATGGGCTGGCAGAATTTACTGCTCCAAAAATGAGGAAGAAGTTCTTCTACTCATCCACCTGTGAAAAGTTAGCTTGGGCCCCAACATAAACAGCTGAATTTTATGGGGAAGTTGCTGGGTGCATTAGACCACTTGTGTTGTCCTTAGGGCAGACAGAAAAGAGAAGCAGATAGAGATCTTGCAGGAAAGTCATTATGAACCTGGCTTATGAAACCCCTTTAGTTTTCCTTCAGGCACTCTCAGTTCTAGATTCCTGTTTAAAGCAAACCAGGGCTGAATCCCAGGATAAATTATTTCAAGATCAATATGAATATAATGTCTTCCCCCTTAGTTAATGCCATCTTTGGGTAACTTCACAGAAACAACAAAACTGGAATTACAATATTATACATGAGATACAAGTGGTAAACTAAATTTTTTTTAGTTTTAAGTAAATTGTAGCTTAAACACTAACTTGTGGTTTAGCATAGTTTCCTTAGCTGTTGGGTCCATGGGCATTCAAGCTGCTGTAAAACGTCATAGCATACATGTACCCTTTGTACATGCTCACAAACCAGATCATCATCAGCACAGTCCATAGGGAAACCAGCTTCTTGGTCCTCCTTTAACTTCATAAAAGGAAGGCTAAGAAAATAGAGTTTGGTCATCGAGGATGTGAGAAACTATGGACTAGGGTATTGTTTATTAAGATTTATGTTAAGCTCAATGTAAAGTTTAGGCAACAAAATATATGAAAACGCTTATGCAAACAGCTACCAGACACCACTTGTGAAAGATAAAATAACCGCCAGATGTCCAGGATGCCTCTTGTGAAAGATAAGATAACCGCCAGATGTCCAGGAACCGACAGAAACAAGACAGACAACCCCACATAAGGATATATGAATGAAGGGTCAATACCTCCACTACTTCATGAACACGGAGATAAAGATGTATAAAAAGGGACTGTTTGAACTGCTCAGCGCGGCAGTTGGCGGAGCGCAGACTCCCCTGCCGTCCAGCGCTGTCTTTGCTCATATTCTACTTGCTATAATTAATAAAATTTTAATTGGATTATGATCAATTGTGGTCTCAATTTATAACAAGGAGAAGAACTTTCCAGCTGTATTGCAATGGCAGTCCAACAAACAGCATCTGCTAATGCCTCGAGAAGCAAGGGTAAGCTGTTCAGTAGTCAAATGAACTAACAAAATAAACAGGCTTATGCCCAGAGGGTCTCCTGTTTGCTCCATAAAATGAAAATGAGAGTTGAACCATTTTGTTAGTATTTTGTTTCTGAATGAAAAAAACCAGTTATGCCTTGAGAGTGTTTCATTTGTTTAGCTAATTCTACTTTCTTAAGCAAGGTGAATGGAAACATTGTCACGGAGTATTTTAAAAAATCTGAATGTTTCTTTTCAAAAATTTTTGTAACAGCTTCAAGATGATTTAATGTACCCTTTTAAGGAATAAAATCTTTTGTCATAGCAAATTTAAAAAATTGTTTCCCATCTTCATTTCCTGATGGACGAATGGAGATGGGAAACCAATTTAGTAAAGATATTATTGGGGGTGGGGGGTGAGGGGAGATGCTTTTGAGTTGTCCAGACACACATGAGACAACCATGTACCTTGAAAGCTGTGTGTATAAGTTTTTCAGCTTTATTTTGCTTTAAAATGCAGCAACTGAGGAGAAATTAGGATGTCTGATTAACCTTTAATCAAACAAAGACAACTAAGAATATTAGAGAAAAGAAAGTGTGAACATTGTTTAAAGGAAAGAAAAAAATTACAGCTGAAAACACAGTTGCATAAGTGGGTTGCCAAAATATAACATGAGATCAGATGGAAAGAGGCCTGTACTAAGGACAACTGTAGCTTCTGGAGCTGGATGAAGCAGGCATGTGGGTTTTTTGGGAGGCTACTTGGCTACTCCTGTACATCATGACTGAGTTATGTACTACTTAAGGCAGAGGTAATGGGACATGCCATAAATTCCTCCAAATATCAGATTCTTTTTCTTCATTCTCAATGTCATTTCAGAGAACACAAAACATTAAGTTATCATGGAACTGGAGGAATGTAATAAAGGCTATGAATGTGTATAGAAAGAACTCTAAACCCCGAAATATTTCACTTCGAACCCTCTACGTTTTGCCTGAAACGTGTTGGACAACAAAAAGAAATGGCAGTAGGAAAAAGCCATGCATGACTATAAACTGCTGGTGGAAATTTTCAAGTCACAATAGTGGAACTAGCAAGACTATATCTTTAAAGATTTCATAAAGTCAAAAGAAATTAAATTTCTGAAGGAGGAAAACAAAACTGACTGTGTATAGTGGAAACTCCATGTCATAATGTTAATGCACCAGGATGACTGCCTTTCTGGTATGGAAAAAGTATACCAAATGCGTATCACAAGAGGAGGCTGAAAAGAGTGTAGCTTGTATACAGCAACAGTGCATAACCCCGTCCTTCCCAAAACATCTTCACAGATTTTGGTAATGTGTCACTCAAGAATAAAGTTAAGGAAGCAAGATTTTAATGTATTGGAATGTCATATTCTTTTATCAAAGGAAAAGAGAAATTTCTCCTTTCATTAAGTTGATTCAGATCAAAATAGTTTACTACAGTCAGGTATATGATCATTATAATCAAAGGTGTAACTAAGGTGATATTTAGCAGATAAATAGTAAAGAGTTCAGACCAACAATATGCCTAGCACTGCAGTTCAGATGCTATGCATTACCCTCTGGAGGAACTTAAATTCATTTGCTGGCTCTAGAGAGCAGCCTTTTTAATTAGACAGGTAAATTAGAAGGTGACTATGGAACTACATTTAAAGCCAAACTATGTATTTCCCAATTGTAATAGTAGAGAATTAATCTGAACCAACAGTGTTTAAGTAAGTCGTTCTTCCTTTTTTTTCGTATTGAAAGCTCTGTATCTGGAAAACCTGATGGAAAGCAAATCTCAGCTGGAGGTTCACTTTTAGTATCCATTCCACAAATGCAAGATGAAGTCATCAATTTTTCAGCATATATTTTTCAGCTCAGAATACCTATGTTTTTATGAACAGATGACACCAACACATGACACAACACTGAGGCATCATCAGGGCTGGTGGCTCACACATTATTCTTACCTGACATATCAGCTTAATTACCCCCTTTGTATCCTAGATGTGTTTTGCTGCTGGTGGCGTCTATCCTCATTTTGGTGACATCAGCACCAGAGTAGGGACTGCCTTCATCTGCATCATACCTGTGATTGTGACAGGTGATGAAAGCAGTGTATAAGGGATGAAAGAGTATTTATGGGGAAGTGAGATGCCATTCCAGCTCAATAAAATGCTGTCTCTCTGTCCACGTGCATGCAGGAAGGGCTTGCCATGGTGGGGGTCTGAACATGTTGGGACTCTTCTGTTGCTCCTGTCATGGGAACATCAAACATTGCCATTCCTGAAAATATCCAGAAAATATCCGCTCTGCCTTGAGAAACATGCTGGCACTGTGACAGGAAAAATGTCCCTCTCCTGTAGTTTCTATGCACAGTTGATACACATATCTCTAATGTTTCAACCTGAAAATTGCTGTTCTGCCTTCTTGACTGAGGCAATTTGGTCAGTTGAAATAGCATATTCTTCTGCCATAGTATATAAATCAAAGTGTTGCCTCTCTTCAAAAGCAGTTACAACATGTTTGAAATATAGGGAACAGCAGTTTTACTTCAGCAGAAATATATGAGCTCAGGTCCATCTGAATTTTACTAATAAGTCTGCCCCATTAACAAATTCACCAGGAACTGGGCTACCAAGTCAAGGAAGATCCTTGTAAAGATTTCTGCATTACAAACTTCTGCATTGCAGGTGTTGAATCACAGGGAAACACCTCTTTATTGCAGGAGAATCAGACTGTTTTCCCTCTCTGGCACAGACGTCTATGCAAAGTAAAGACAGTTTCACAGGCACTAGAAAACAGCCCTGCTCCCAAATAATCTATGTGGCCAGGTGGTGAGACAATATATGACCCAGTACCTGGTACTCTCGAACACTGGGAGATGCTGACCCTTGGTGTCTTACCCACTAACGAGGACTGTAATACCCAGTAAAGGAATATCACTGATGTTTTGAGTATTATTTACCCTGCTATCTCCTTGTTTTGCAAAAGAAAGGTAAAAGCAATATTGTTTTTCTACAGGTCTCTTTAAAAAAAAATAATATATATATATATAGGGAAAAGAAGCAGAATTCAGGTTGGAGTCCAACTTCCTGCTCAAAACAGGGTCAGCTATGAGATCAAAACAGGTTATTCAGGGGTGTGTCCAGTTCCTGAAGGAACTCCAACAGCCATCTCCTACCTCCTGCTCTAATGCTTGACTGTCCTCACAGTGATAAACACTTTTTTTTAATCTCCAGATTAAAAAAATCTGCTGCTTCTTGTCCCAAAAGTAAAACCACTATTTTTTTCTCAGATAGAATGTTTTTATCTTCACTTCTTCTTAGAAATAAATCCCCAAACTCAAAAACTAGCTGAACTGTCCCAGTAGTTTAGATTGGGAAACTGCTCACACTCATGGAGATGAATACAGTTACAGTAGTTACTGCTAGGGCACATTGGTCCAAATTGCCTTTGATTTGCCCCTTCCCAAAACTGAAACTGCAAGATCTTAATCATACATGCCACCATGTTCAAAAGCAGGCAAGCAGAGACAGCATCTTAAGAGCTCCTGGTGAAATAACTGGGAAAAATAGTTCGTAAAACATACACCTTGAAGTATTCAGCTACTGAGCACTTGCCATGAGAAAAATAAATAGGGAGAAAGCAGGATAAATGGGGTTGGTGGTTTTTCTTCTTGAAAATATCTAGCCTTTTGTATGGCACCCTTCCTTCCCCTTTTGTAACAAAGTGCTGAGAAGCAAGCAAGCTGCCTATCAGCTTACCTCCTGGAGTTTCAGTTACCACTGTGCAGTGTAAAGTACAGCCTTTTCAAGGTAATGGTAATGAGCATATCCTCAGTAGATCACAAGGAAACAGAAAGTGTTCTTTTGTTTGTTTGACTGGTATGTTAAAATATTAATAAAGGCTTTATATTGCAAAAAATATAAAGGACAAGGTGAAGTTACACCTGCTGTATCTTCTAATGCAATATTCACTAAAAGGAAATAGTGGGTTATGGTTTTGGTTTTGTTTTTTCTTTTTGGGTGAGCAAGGTCAAGCATACCAGTGTTCTAATATCTGTTGACATTGCATGAGAATCAGGAGAGGCTTTAGGTAGCAGAAGAGGCTGGTGTTCAGCACTGCCTACAGCTAAGACAGAACCTTTAGGGTATTGGCAGGTGACTTTTACACATCATAACAGCAAACAAAACAAATAGACAAGTTGTGGCTTTATATGGACTCAGAGGAATAAGGAAGGTAGGGAGGAACTTTGTTGGGTGTTTGTAGGGAACATGTTTCTGCATTTACTTGGTTTTTCAGGCAGCTTTCTCTTTTCTTTCTGACATTTAGAGATTAGCTGAATATGACGCATCAAAAAGACACCTTAGGGTTACTTTGCTCCAGAACAGTGTTCAAACCTCTTACAATACAGTCGATGTCTTAGGCCACAAATTTGGTGCCTTTTTTCTGTTTTGTTATTGGACTGAATAATGAATGTTACATATCTAGCCAATATCTTTGAATTTGATACAGATTTGCTTTCTTTCAGAAATCTCTCTTTTCTTTTTCCTGTGCCTTATGTTCCATTGCTTCGTGTCGTAACCTATCTTTTGTTCATTCACACAAGAAATTTTAACCATTTTGTCAAAATTATTAAGAAAAAAACCCACCAACTTTTCTTCACTTCTTAAAAATTAGAACAATTTCCCATTACTGACTTTCTGGCTTAAAGCCCATTTTTAAAATTAAGACTCCTGATCCTTTAGCTGTATCTCCATGTTCTGCTGTATCCAAGGCAGATAAAATTTCATACCAGCAGGAACATCTGATCACAAGACTTAGGAACTAAAATATCATCAATCAGCACAGCCAATGTGATCGCCATTCAAAAAGCAGAGTGATGGAGAGCAAGGTGATCTCAGACACACAGGATACTGAAACACTGATCTCCCTGAAAGGTTAACCTCCAACCAGATAAAATGCTAACAAAGAATAACCCGTAATTAGAGATGATCGAAATATTTGGGACAACATGGAGTTTCACTGAAGATTTCTATCACACTGGGAAAAAAAGAAAGAAAACCTGTTCTTAGTGTACAGCCTGTTGGGCAAAGACCTGGCCCCTGGGAGAAGGGACACTGGGTCCTAATTTCAGTTAATCTGTGGTGATCTAATTAGCTCAGACCAGAAAAAAATAAAACCATGAATCTGTAGTTTCTTACCTTGCAAGTAATCAGATTTCACTCAGTTAAAAAATAAAATTTTGTGTATCAAAATTTTGTGCCCCTTTCTGTGTTTCAATTCAATATTTTATTTCATTCCATTTCATTTCACTTCATTTTGTTCCAAATGCATTTATTTTATTTTTTTTTTTTAATTTATTTTATTCTGGAGAGGAAAGGTAAAGGCAAAGGAAAGGTAAAAATAAAGGTAAAGTAAAGGAAAAAGAAGGGGAAAGGAAAGGGGAAGGGGAAGGGGAAGGGGAAGGGGAAGGGGAAGGGAGAGGCGAGGCGAGGTGAGGCGAGGCGAGGCGAGGCGAGGCAAGGCAAGGAAAGGCAAGGAAAGGCAAGGAAAGGCAAGGAAAGGCAAGGAAAATAATTTTCAAACTTTGACATGAAATGGAAAGATCCTGCTGCTTTAGAATGTCATTTGTTCTTCTAGTAAAGCAGTCCCTAAGTTATAAGATGAAGTAACTGTTAACAAGTGTTTAGAACAGGAACATCAAGGTTAAATTCAATTTTGTTTCTGGCTTTGAGAAAGCTAACCTTTGCTGGTCTCTAATAACAACACAATTTATATCTTTGCTTCAGCTGTCAAAAACACTCAAGTGAATTAGGTAACCAACATCCAGGGAAAAGCACTGGAACCTGACTACCTTGGTTAATTTACTGAGAGTCCTGTGAAAATTTAGGCCAGATGCTGACAACCCATGTAACCAGGGCACCAACCTTCTTCTTGAGGGAGCTTCTTTATCCAAATCTTTAAGTCAGTTGGCATCACACCATTTTTGGCACACAGTTTTCTAAACAAATTTGTAAATATCATAACACAAGAACACATTTATGATGGCATAAATATTAACTTAACTATTGCAGTAGCTTTTCACTTGATTGCTACAGGTCAGTATTCACCTTCTTAGCAAAGTTCACGTGCCTTTACAGGTTTCTATGTTTGACCACATCCAGAAGACCCAGTCTGTGCTTTACATACAGGATTTCATGGGTGCAGGAGCGGTCTGCAAACTAGAACCATGCATGGCAATCAGTTAGCTGAGGGGAATTTGCTCGAGCTTGTCTAGACAACAATTAACATGATGAGGCATGTTTGCAGAGCACAGGGGGGTGGGAGACGGATGGCGCCAAGGAAAGATAACACCTTGTTGTTAATTGCTGGTAGTTAACCACCAATCAGGGATTGCCTAGTATGCAAGGCTTAGCTTCAAGAACCAATTAGTTTAAAATGCGCAGCTTCTGAAAGTCTATAAAACCTCGTGCTTCTGTACAATAAATTGACATTTGCTTGCATCAAGCTGCGTCCCGTCTCTTCATTCGCCGCAAATTGGTGACCCCGACGTGATGCGTTTAAGGATCTAACGTGAAGGGCTCTCGAATCGCCTATCATGCAGCGAATCCCACAGAACTTTGAATGATCTGCTGAAAGGAAGCAGGAGCCGGCCAGAAATCCCTCCGGAGTTGAGAGGTGAGCTGTGGGAAATCCGTAATGGGGAATCAGGCTTCGTCCCCAGAAAGAGACGTATATGGACTCATGAAGGGTCTTCTAGTCAGATCAGGGAGTCCGTGCCTCAGTTTCCTCAAATGGTGACCCCTGTGGTGGTGTTCCGAAGCCTTGGAAGAATAGGGACGGAAAAAAGACAGCTCGTGGAAGAGGGCTGCGTTCCGGAGGAGACGGCTTGGCTGAACTTGCTGTCTGGACCAGGCGGACAACCTAAACCCCGAGGATAACACCTGTATTCATCGAGACAGGTGAGCAGCCAAGAAACTTTAGAGACTTTGAAAGAACGAAAGTGTGTACATACAGCAGCCAATTGTATGATGCTGCCGCGGAGGGGAACTCCGTGTCGGGAATGCATTTAGCATCTTGGTGGCAAATTCTGACTACTCTTTGCCAAGTGTGGACTAATTCTACTAACGGTGCTAAACCAGAGGAAGCTGTAAATTCCACCGACAACGCGACTCTTCTCAAGACACCGTCAGTGATGGCGATTCTGTCCGCACCTCCTCTGCCTCCAAAGCTTCTGTCACTGATTGCAGCGACCCTCACAACACAGGAGCAAGCACGGGAACAGGACAACTCGGACAATGATTCCATTGACACCGATAAACCTTTTGATCCAGGTCCTATAGATCTGGAAAAGGAGCTAGACCTTTCCCCCTCCCCCTCGTCTCTCCTGATGCATTGATTGTATTTTTGGGGAGGGTGAAAGGGAGTCTGAGGGACTGGTGGCAGGAATGCAAGTGGGAAACACTTCAGTGATGGGATTTGGGAGTCGCTATGGCATGTTCAGTATTTTATCAGACAGATCAACCTCGAGAGTGGCAGCCTGTGCAATACGAGGCTGTTCAAGAGTTAAGCAAAGCAGTGGGGGAAGGGAGGATTCATAATGAGAGAACAACTAGGTATTGTGAAGGAGAATAGGAAAGATAAACATGGTTATCTAGTGTTTAATAGGTGTCTGCACGCTTGTAGAGATATATAGCTACGTAACTACATGAATGATTTCTGCCCTGAGCCTGGTGGAGCATACAGCTGCGGTTTGTGTCCGGGCTCAGAGATGTAAATAGGGGCTTCTCTGTTATGGTAAAAGTGTTTCTCTTTGCATAAAAAAAGAGAGGGAATGAAGGGAATGACCCCAGAGGTATGTTCAGAGAAGGCATGTGATGTTTTGAACTTTTTGACTGAACCAGTTCTTGTTTGGTGTGCCTTTCCACCTATGTATAATGTTAATCCAAAAGAAGATGATATTGTTTACACTTTGAGTGTCGATAATTGTCTTTCTGTAGATGCTAATGTAGTAGGAGGCTATGATGGGAACGTATTGCAGCGGTTCTTCTCTTATCCAGAGTAACAGCAGGGAAAGCATTAAAGAGTTAAATCACCTTGTTTGGTAGGCAGTTCAGAATGTGAGTCAAAACTGCCACTGCTTTTTGTTGTTGATTCAAGGACATGGCTGTGAGGATTTTGCTGGTATGTGCTGCGTGGATTTTAGGCGCCCCGTTGCAGCAACATGTTATCAAAATCTGAGAAAATGTCAGCCTTTTTGGCATCCATTCACTCAATTGGCAGTATTGTTTGTTTGCTATTACCTTGGTTGCTGTCATGTTTGCAAGGGCCCTGCAGAACATGGCAAACCTGGCACTAGCTGCTCAAAAACAAAAAGGGGAAATTGTAAAATTGCACGGAACAGAGACAGTGGGTTATTTTGACATTGATAATATGTCTTAGTTGCTTTTTTATTTGTTCTATTACTTATACCTTGTTTTTACTCGTTCGGTTTCAAAGGTTCTTTTTGTGCAACAGGAAGGGGGAGATGCAGGAGCGGTCTGCAAACTAGAAACATGCATGGCAATCAGTTAGCTGAGGGGAATTTGCTCGAGCTTGTCTAGACAACAATTAACATGATGAGGCATGTTTGCAGAGCACAGGGGGGTGGGAGACGGATGGCGCCAAGGAAAGATAACACCTTGTTGTTAATTGCTGGTAGTTAACCACCAATCAGAGATTGCCTAGTATGCAAGGCTTAGCTTCAAGAACCAATCTGTTTAAAACGCGCAGCTTCTGAAAGTCTATAAAACCTCGTGCTTCTGTACAATAAATTGACATTTGCTTGCATCAAGCTGCGTCCCGTCTCTTCATTCGCCGCACATGGGAGCTCTGTGTGTTACCCTTTCTGAAAATTTTTAACCAGGCTTTTCTCCACAAATGTCTAAAAATATTCTGCTATAACCTTCCTTTGATATTTTTTTTTAATAGATTATCTATATATTTACATTGAATTTGATTTTATTCAGAGAAGCTCCTGAGCATTTATCAAAGCAACAGAAAAAGTCTTGGGTGTTTTTTTTAATTATTTTTTTATTTTGTTTATGAATAGTGGGAAATAGCAGTGAAGTGACTGCAGTTTCATTCACATAACAAATCTCATGCACTGTATACCCAAGAGGCACTTTTATGGAAGAGGAAGAAAAAGAAAAACACCTGCAAGAGATTAAAATCCAAAGCAATGCTTAGAATGGGGTAATAGGTGAAGCCATTTATTTCAAGAATACCCCAAGCCCGCCAACATTATTAATCTTGGCTGAAATGACAAAAGAATAATGAAGAAAAGTAAGTGGGAATGGGGTAGGGGGTGAATAGGAAAGATAGAGGGAAAACCCATGATTGCTCTGAGGGATTTTGAAAGATTAAGGAAAGAAGTATGTGTGTAACTGTCCAAAAAGGGAGATTTATACAATTAAGAGATCCTTCTGGAAAACCATGTTAGACTGAAAAAAATATACATGAGTATTTGGGTTTCTGGCTAGTATGTTCCGACTGACTGGCTTCAGCCCTTAGTCTGCTGTCACACCAAAGAGACACCAGAGGCACAACAGTCTCTGGACTTGTACCATGGCTGAAAGCACTGCACTGGTATATCTCATAAGCCTGAGGTTAGTTTTGTCCAGAACCAGTACCAGTAGTAGATGCTGGCCTTCCTTTGGGGCACAGAAGAAGACTGGGATATTTGCTGTGGTATGTGTCCACCCTACATGTTTGATCCTTGCACAACCATGATGCAAGAGCTATACTTCGCAGCATGCCCTCTGGGAGCAAATGGAGGTTCATCAGTGCAATGTAGGAACTGCTGAAAGCATCTGAGAGCATGAGCTCTTGAAAGGGTTGGGCCACAGAGGATGGTGCAAGACATCCCTTGGTTGGTGCCAGTCTGAGCTGCTGCAGTATCGTTCCTGGAGAGATTTCAACTTAATCTTCAAAAGATCATGACCATGCTAGGCCAGCACTCTGTGGGAACATTTTCTACTGAGCGGGGATGTTTTGCGCGGATGCCAGCCTGTCGTGCCACAGTGTAGCTGCAGTCTCTGCACTCCAGTAAGTGTTGGGTTGGTTGGGCATGAGACTGACTCACCCATTGTCCAGCATGAACCGATGCTGCCTGCAGTGAGGCTGCCTTGCTCGTGCAGCTGCCGGGCTGCATGGAGAAGATGAAACTGGATGCTTTGGTAACAATGACAATATATGTTCAGCATAATCTGAGAATCAATTTAATCTCAAGGGTAATAAACACTGGATTTCCAAAGATCTTTTTATGTTGGGATTTTTTTGTTGGTTTTGTTGTGTGGTTATTTCTTTTTCTCCCACTTGTAGCTAAAATACCCTCTTCTGTCTATCTGCTAGCTCATTTTGTCTCTATTTGCTGAAAAACCTTGGTGAAGCATTATTCAATCAGTGCAAAGCTTGGATATTGCACTAAGAAAGCTGATAAATTAATTTCATGCAGTTGGAATCTGAATTTCCATTAATAACAGTTTAAAAAGACTGAATCTACTGAGCCAGTTCAAAGTCTTCAATATTTGGACTACCTGCAATCCTCCCCATACTGTGATACAGGTAATAAAATTTTCATTTGCAGTCAGTGCAGCAGACTGTCTCAAAGTGTCCTTTTGAATATATTAACAACCAATAAGCTGTTGTCAATACGTTACAGAAACTGACTCTCTTCATAAAAGATACAAATAAGTCTCAGGATTAGTTTGGTCATTTCTTTGTATATGTTCAATATTCCCATATTTAGCCAAACAGAAAGGATTTTTCACAGAATAGCTAAATGATGGTTTTTTCCCTTTTTTTTTTTTTTTTTTTTTTTTTTTTTTTTTTTTTTTTTTTTAGTTTTCCCACCAACATTAAGAACTGTGGAGCAGGGACAGGAAGATGTATAATATATATTTTCAAAGAGATTGGGAACCATTGTGTTTGGTTTCGTTGAGCCCCCATAGCAGCCCTCATAGTGCTGTGCTTTGTGTTGGTAGCTAGAAATGTATTGATAATACACCAGTGTTTTGGCTACTGCTGAGCAGAGCTTGCACAGCACCAAGGCTGGCTGTCTCTCCAACACCCCTCCAACCACTCCCAGTAGGCTGGAAGTGGGCAAGACCTTGGAAGGGGACATAGCCAGGATAGCTGACCCAAAGTGACCAATGAAATATTTCATACCATATGATGTCTGCTCAGATATAAAAGCTAAAAGAAAGGGGGAGGAAGGTTGGGGACATTCATTATTTATGTTGTTTGTCTTCCAGAGCAACTGCTATGTGTACTGAAGGCCTGCTTCCTGGGAAGTGGTTGAACATTGCCTGCTAATGAGAAGTAGAAAGCAACATCTTCTGTTTTCCTTTGCTTCTGTGTGCATGACTTTTGCTATTGCTTCATTAAACTGTCTTTATCTTGACTCAAAAGGGTTTTTTCCTTCTCACTTTCTGTTCGCCCACACCACGAGTGATAGAGTGGCTTGATGGACACCTGGCATCCAGCTAAGGTCAACCCACCAGAACCATATATTTACTTTCAAGACGATACTTAACAACCCCAAATTGGGTTTTGTCACAATTTGAGAATAAATTGAAGATATAACAGCTTCTTAATATGAAGCAAAATGCTAACACAAAAGTGAGATTCTCAAGTTGTAGCTTTGAAGAAAAATATATTAACTTAATTCTGTATTTGAAAAATTTACTTTAAATCTGTATTTTCCTTAGATAAGTAGGTTTAATACCACCATATTTTTCTATAGGAAACAGTCAGTCCTTTAAAATACTTCTGAGTTTACAGCAAGAATTTGTCAGAAGTCTTTCTGAATTCCTGACCTGTCCTTTTTCTTTTCTTTTGTCAAAAGATACTGACTGATTGAGACAGAGTCCTTGCAGCAACATGCTGGGAGCAGTGAAAACTCTTTCTTGGGATAGTGACACATTCTGGATCTAAGCTCTGTAATAATTGCTGCTAATAAGACAAAGGAAACACTCGTGATAGCAGATCATTACTTGATATGAAATACTGCGCTCGTATTACTCCCTTGCCAGAGCTTAAAAATTAAGTGTATGTGCTTTACGTCATGTCTCATAAAATAATTGCCAAACAAGCAATCATCTCCCTCTCTGTAACAGAGCAAACTCAGAGTTGAATGAGCGATTCCGTGTTGCAAATACTTATCTCTACAGCCCACCAGGCCACTGAAGTCTTTTGCCAGACTGTTTGATAGAACACATCCTGCACTGCTCCCGCTCCAGTGATGGGAAAACCTTAAGACTATTTGCCACCTGTGTTTGTAGAATCTAACCACCTCTGAATTCACCTGCTAACTTTTCATGCAGGACATAAGTTTTTGTGATCAGGACATACACTTATCACTTGCAGGAGTCAGAATCTCCTTCCACACAAAAGGATCTTCCAACATAATCTCTTTACTTCCTTGTTCTGTTTTTCTTTCTCTTGTGAGAATCTTATTGCTGTTCACTGGATTTCAGCTGAATCCCTTAAGAACATTCAATTTGTATTATACTTCAGCTTCTCAGTTTTTCTGGCTTGCTTATTTTCTAGAGAGTCAGTTTTCCAAAATTCTATTAAGGAACATCTGAGGTCCACACTATGGAAGTCTGTTGCAGGAATTGGATCTTTAGAGTGACTATTCACAAGGAGATATTTATTCATGAGTGTTGATGGGAGCTGAGCAGAGGGGCTTTCTCTGATTCCCACTGAACATAATTTCCAGGGCTCTGCCTGCATTGCATGGGGCCCCTGCTGGCCCCTTCCCCCCGCCCCCCATCCATCCCTCTGGATGCCCTCGTGCGCATCGACTGACCATCCTTTACTTAGTGTCATCTGCAATACTGATAGGACTTCACCGCCCTGCTGCATTATCTCATTGTAAAATGTGGTTTACACTGCAAACCATTACTATTAAAATAATAAATAATTTTTAAAACCTGTGAATTAAGGACCTGGAATACACTCTTTCCTACACAAATTCAATGGCTTAACAACAAGAATATGAGGTCACTTATCTATTTCCCTGTCTAAATAAGTGAATAATATTTACACACGGTATTAATTGGAATTAATTTCCCCAACACTTCCACCTTGGAGAACTACTGGCTTAGAAAATTTTCACATTAAGGTTAGTAAAAAGGGGCAGTTATAATCCCATCCATCTCACAGCTTCTGCCTCCCAAAATCCTGCTCCATCTGTTACATTCAATCTGGCAAGCTGTGGTAGTTCCACTGATTACATTCATGAACCAGCAGCTGTACAATAATAATAACAAGGATGCATGAAGGATTGCCTTTTGGTTTTGCTAGCCAGACTTGAACAAACTGAGCAGAAAACCACAGCGAGATTAAATGAAACACAAAGCTAACTTCCATTATTTTCATACAGCTTGCCTGGATTTTAGGCACCTGCAAAATGCTTGAAGGTGGTGTTTATCTGCTTGATACCTGGTAAGTGCCTACACTGTGATGATGCTTCCCCCAGGCTCCCCATCACACTGAGCTGCTCAGGGGCCAGGACAGGAGCATCATCTGCCACAGAGGTGACTTCCCCTCTGTCCTTCTCATTCTCACAAACACGTTGCACAGTGTCTCTAAAAATGTGCTGGTACCAAAAAGGAAGACCTTTTTTCAGTGTGTGGCTGTGTTCCCTGTCGTATCTAGGGGTAGTGAGAGTAATAGATTCCTCTAAAATGATGGCATGTTTGCTTTCAAGTGTTTCCCTCAGCCTGATCTGAGGGAAGAAGCTTGCCCCAACTCTGTCATATTGGAAAAATGCCTACACCCGTAAAACACCTTTGTTGGTGGTGAGGCTGCCTGAGTCTTTTGTTTTCCTTTCTAGACATAATCAAAACCGATACTCTAAACTGGCTCAGGATTTAACACTTACTATTTCCTCCTAACAGATGCTTCAAGCACTTGGCAGCTAAACCAACTGGCCCTTTGAAAATAAGGCTGAACGTAAACCAGAAGGGTTTGAAACTTCTTGCTTTCATTGAGCCTTTCTCTGAAAGAATTGATGTTCTGCAGCTGAACTCATCCATCATGGAAGTCAATGTGTTGTGGGACTCTGGGAAGGTGGCAGGGAAGAGAGCTGGGTAGGAGACCAGGGATTTATCAGCTGATAGCACTTCAAGCAAGGGAAGTACCATGAATTCAGAGATACCTTGACAGAATGAAAACATACTTGAATATCCCTTTGAAACAAGTGCTGTTAACCTTGCAAGCATCCACAGTGCACCAGCTCCACACAGAAGCTGTCCCTTCTGTTAGACAATGAAGCTCAAAATGTATTTCCAGCAGTATGAGCCAGCAAAGAGCTGGAAGCAAGAGTGAGCCAGAAAAGATTGCTATTAAAAGGCTGAAACTGCACTCAGAATTTTCTCCAAATTTCCTCTTTTTCTGTTCTCACAAAGTCTGGGTGCTGCCCTGCAGCAAATGGCTGAATGGGAAAAAAGTTTGTCATGAAGGCTGTTTAAAACAGCCATGCCTGATCAGCAAAAAATCCACCAGCCTTTGTATCAAAGAAAGGACAGCTAATCCAACAAGTTTTGTAAGATTAACTTTTCAAAAGCCAGGACAGAAGTCTGTGACTGTTCACTCATCTCCTGTTTAGAGTTTGGCTAGCCCAGCTCATGCTAAGGCCTGATGATGCTGAGAGCAGCACTGTTATGTCAAAGCAAACACACCAGAAAGGCAGGACAGATGGCCAGGAAGAACTAAAGGGCCATGGTGCAGCCATACTCACCCATAAATTGCTGTCTCCAGTAGCCATTGTCTTTTGTCTGGCAGCTTTGTCACAATCCACTAAGGTATGGAAATGGTATAGACTAAATCTCCAAGCTAGAGGGTATAAAACACCACCTTACCCAAAAAACTTTTGAAGTAGCTCCAACAGCAGCTGGATTTGTTGAGGCTTTCCTGCTTCCCAGTGTGATACTGGGGACAGGAGGAAGGATGAGCTCTCTCACCAGGCAAACAATTCTTTTCTTTTGCTCATAGGTGCATGATATGGGTTATAAGTTACAAAATTTTATTACTTGAATGCTGAATAATTAAGTTAACATGATAGACTATTCTGGGCAAACGGGTAGTGAGACCATTTGCCATGTTTGTTTATTATATTTTGTAATAAGTTCACAAAAAAGTTTAAATTACAGAATATATTGTCCTGTAAATCCTAGAGATCCAAATGGGCCTTGACGGTTTTATCCCTAACCCCCCCCCCCCCCCCCCCCTTTTCTTTTGTTGTTAATGCAGCTGTCATGAATCTCATTATTTAGAGAAGGGGGGGAGAGGGGCGGGCATCAAGTACTGACATGGTTTTCTTTCTGTCATATTGACTGAGCAGTTCTCCTACATTTCCTCTTGACTGTTTTCCCTGACTTTCTATTTCCTGCTGGTGTAGGCTGTTAAGTCCTGGACACTGACTTGCATGACATATCTCCTTTTTTTTTTTTTTTTTTTTTTTTTTTTTTCTTTTTTTTTTTTTTCAGTTTTCGCACCAACATTAAGCTGCCCAGGTCCCTCTGTGAAGCCTCCCAGCCTTCAGGCAGGTTAACACTGCCCCCCAGCTTGGTGTCATCTGCAAACTTACTGAGGGTGCACTCAATTCTCTCATCCAGGTGGTCGATTAAGATGTTGAACAGGACTGGCCCGGATACTGAGCCCTGGGGAACACCACTTGTGACCAGTCACCAGCTGGATGTAACTTCATTTACTCCACCTATTGGGCTCAGCCATCCAGCCAGCTTTTAACCCAGGTTGGAGTACACCCATCCAAGCCCTGAACAACCAGTTTCTCCAGGAGAATGATGTGGGAGATGGTGTCAAAGGCTTTACTAAGGTCCAGATAGACAACATGCACAGCCTTCCCTCATCCATTAGCAGGGTCATCTTGCCATAGAAGATCAGGTTTGTCAAGCAGGACATGCCTTTCAGAAACCTATGTTGTCTGGGCCTGATCCCCTTGTTGTCCTGCACATGCTGCATGATGGTTTTCAGGATGACCTGCTCCATAACTTTCCCTGGAACTGAGGTAAGGCTGACAGGTGTGTAGTATCCTGGATCCTTCTTCCTGCCCTTCTTGTAGATGGCTGTCACATTGGCTATTCTCCAGTCTTCTGGGACCTCTCTGGTTTGCCAAAACTGCTGATAAATGATGGAGAGTGGCTTGGTGAGCTCCTAGGCCAGCTCCCCCTGTACACTTGGGTAGATGCCACCCAGCCCCGCAGACTTGTGTGTCTAAGTGGAGCAGCAGGTCACTAGCCATTTCCTCCTGGACTGCAGAGACTTCATTCTGCTTCTCCCCATCTCTGCCTTCCAGTTCAGGGGGTTGAGTACCATGAGAGAAGTTGGTCGTGCTATTAAAGACTGAGGCAAAGAAAGCATTACGTATCTCAGCTTTTTTCTTATTCTTTGTGGCAATGCTCCCCACTGCATCCAATAAAGGATGAAGAATATCCTTGGCCCTCCTTTTGTTTCTAATGTATTCGCAAAAACTTTTTTTTTTTAATCTTTTCTGGCAGTGGCCAGCCTGAACTCTAGCTAAGCTTTTGCATTTCTAATCTCTGCCCTGCATAACCTTGTGACATCCTTGTAGTTGTCCAGAGTTGCCTGTCCCTTCCTCCAAAGGCAGTAAACTCTCCTTTTTTCCCCTGAATTCTAGCCAAAGCTCCCTGTTCAGCCAAGCCAGTCTTATCCTTTGCTGGCTTGTCTTTTGGCATGTGGGGACAACCCGCTCCTGCACCTTTAATACTTCCTTCTTGAAGAATGTCCGACCTTCCTGGACCCCTGGGCCCTTCAGAACTATGTCCCAAGGGACTCTGTCAACCAGGCTCTTGAACAGTTCAAAGTCAGCCCTCTGGAAATCCAAGGTAGTGGTTTTGCTGACCGTCCTCCTTACTTCTCTGAGAACTGAAAACTCTATCATCTCATGATTTCTATGCCCAAGACATTCTCCAGCCACTACATCACCCACAAGTCCTTCACTGTTTTTAAACAGCAGATCCAGTGTGGCATCTCCCCTGGCTGGCTCAGGGACAAGCTATGTCAGGAAGTTGTCTTTCACACACTCCAGGAACCTCACAGACTGTTTCCTCTCCACTGTGTTATATTTCCAGCAGATATCTTGTAGGTTGAAGACCCAATGAGAACCAGGGCTAGCAATCATGAGATTTCTCCCAGCTGCTTGTAGAATGTTTTCTCTGTCTTTTCATCCTGGTTGGGTGGTCTATAACAGACCCCCACCAGGATATCTGCCTTGTTGGTCCTCCCCCTTATTCTAACCCATATACACTCAACCCTACTGTCACCATTATTCAACTCCGGCTAATCGGAACACTCCCTGACATACAGAGCTACCCCACCATCTCTTCTTCTTTGCCTATCCCTTCTGAAGAGTTTATAGCCATCCATTGCAGCACTCCAGTCATGCAATTACCCTGTCATGTTTCCATGATGGCGATTATGACATAGTCTTCCTGCTACACAACAGCTTCCAGCTCCTCCTGTTTGTTGCCCATGCTTTGGTATTGGCATAGATTCACTTCAGCTGTGCTATTGATCTCACCTCCATCCCTGGCATGTGGCTCCCAAGTTCATCTCTAATGAGCTTGGTTTTGTTCCCTTTCCCCTTCAAATGTAGTTTAAAGCTCTCCTGATGAGTTCTGTTAACTCCTGATCTTTCCCCCCCTTTAAGACAGCTGAATCTCATTGTTTTGCAGCAGGCATGGTGCTGTGTTAACTGACCCACAATCAAAAAAATCGAAATTTAGCTGTTGACACCAGGCCAGGAGTCAAGTATTCATTTGTGTGACCTTCTGATTAAACTCTCCATCATTCCCTGCAACTGACAAGACAGAAGAAAACATTACTTGTGCTCCTTATCCCTCAGCCAATCACCCCAAGCTCTGAGTTCTCTCTTCATTGCCCTCAGACTTCTTGTCATTTGGACTTCATAATTGCCCACCTGGAAGATCAGTAATAGGTAATAATCAGAGGGCTGTACCAGACAAAGGAGTTTTCTACTGACATCTCTGACCAGGGCTCCAGGGCTGCAGCAGACTTCCCTATGGGTTGGGTCTAGTCAGCATTCCTCTAGGAGTGGAGTCACCCATGACAATCACCTTTCTTTTCTTCCTAGCAGAGTTTATTGTGATGCATGGGATTGACCGACTCTCCTTATATGTAAATACACCTCTTAGAGGTCTTCTAATTATCTTCTTTTTAGAATTTCCTTTAGCAGAAGCTTCTTTATTGTTACCAAACTTAAGTGAAGCTTAAGGAGACAAGGTTTAGGTACCTGAAGCTGGGTTACATGGTTGCCTAATAGAAAGCAAAAATAGCTTTTTCTGAACTAAAGATGACAGAAGTGGGTGACATGGATTCTCTTTTATATTGGGTGATATAGCTACAATAATGAATATGGAATAATACATACCTTTAAAAGTTTTTTCTAATTAAGCAAGGACATCTAACAAGTTTTAGAAAATATGCCACAATGACTGTGAATAATAAAGTGAAAGTAACTAATGTATGGAATACAAGTTGCCTGTTACCAAACCTTTGCAATTAGCATTTTACGAGCAGACTCCAGAGACAGCTATACACCAAGAAAAAATAAGTTGAAAATATCATTGTAAGCTCAAAGATTTTTCAGAAGGATAAAATGAAAGTTATCATGTCCCTCAAAAAGAGTGCTAACTGCAAATGGCATATTGATTTCCTCAAATAGCAGAAATCCTTGGAATTTCACAGTGGCCTAAGAGAAGAATCTGAGAAAAGCAGCAGATTTTTCTCTAATGAGTCTAAAGCACTCAGTTATTAATAAAAAGCAGAGTTGTCAGAAATTTCAGCAATTTCTTCCCTCATTCAAAATGCAGGTTGCTCATAGTTCTGAAAGAAATAAGAAATCTTGGAGAAGAAATACCACTCTAATATTTCTGTAACAGCTTAATTTGTTTACTTTCTAATTTAGCTATAACATAGTTCCAGGCATGCTAGTGAATCAGCTAGATTACCCTTCTTGAAAATACTTAAAAAGCCTGAGGAGTCCTTTACTATTTGGAAAAACATATTCTGTTTTTTGCATTATAAACCTGAATCAGCACTATGCTTATAAAAGCAGAAGGGGAAGAGGAGATAAATAGAGAAAATAATGTCAGAGGACTAAGCTGAAATATTGAAGCTGAGGAAGGAAAGGAAAATAGAAGTTGGTTATGTTAGGCAGAATGTTTTCTTAGACGTAGAGGAAATATGGCACCAGAAACAGAGAATTACAGGGACTAAACCACTCTGCTACCATACCATGCAAAGGTATACCCTTTATTATTCAGCAGTGATGAGCTTGTAATGATATATTGAATTTTGTGTGCAATATGGCACACAGAAAGCAAGAGAAATATTACATTTCCATGCATTTTAAATGTCTATTATGACAAGTTCTTCCAATCTGAAACCTTAAAATCATCATGAATATTTTGAAAAAATGTGGGTGAGGAGTTCTGCAATAAAGCTACTGCAGAAGTAGCTGTTCAGTGGAAAACTATAATCTTAAATGGGAGACACAGAGAGGTCTTTGAAAAAGAAGAGAGAGATCAAGATTTTAACCACAAAGAGTGAGGGAGGGTGTGAAGAAGAATATAATCAAATTGAATACTGAAGTTGGACAGAGATCTTCCTGACATGGTACTCACTGAAATCAGTGAAATACTACAGGGTAAACTTTAAAGCTTGCAAAAGAAAATACTGGTTTTGTGTCATGGGCAATTAGACTGCAGAGCTCACTGCCAGAAGAAACCGTTGCAGCCAACAGTCCAGCAACTGTTGTTGCCATGTTGTTAACACATGACTGTAAGGAAGAGACACAAACATTGGAATCTATACCATCCCTGTTAAATGGGAAGAAGTGAGGGAGCGTGCAAAGCCTGAATAAAGACATCAGGTGAGCAGGCTGCTTACCTCTTCTCCTGAAGCAACGAGCACTGGCCACGTTGTTGAGGCAACAGGCATGCGGCTTGGCACCAGTGCTGATCCATCCCCAGCTATCCTCCACAGAAATCCCCCTCTTTGGCATTTGGTTATCCGGGAGAGGTGACGCAACGATGGAGCACTCAGCAGTTTCTGGGCAATCGCAGTCTATTGTAGAACCAAGATATTTCAGTGAGAAAACTGACATTTCCCTCCAGCATTTCTTGCTTGCTCCACTCCAAAATATGTCATGTGTTTATACCAAAGCCAGGGACACAAACTTAGAAAAGTGCATATTTGCAACATCAGTAATAAGCAAGCTGAAAAACGTACTAATACAAATATAAAAAATATAAAAGTGAGGAAGAAGAATAGCAACACAGTACTCATTCTTGCAGTATCATGTTTGGTTAGCTGTTTGTAAGCTACAATTTCACAAGCACAGAGCATATTCCATTCATGGAGTTGACAGTTCTTTATGTACTGAAAGGTGCAGACTATTGATCATATAGATTAACAAATTACTTTACAAAAGGTCCCACTTTTGTTGATTACAATATGCAAGAAGCAACTCAAGGTAAAGCTGTTTCAGTCCAGCAAAATTCAAGTAGCAAAATTCCATTACTGCTATCTGGATACAGAAGATGTGATTTACCATTGTATTTTTGCAGATTTATATGTGACAAAAATACCAATGCAAATTCGGTGGCACATGCTGAGAATAATTGATTAATTGATAAAAAAAAAGGAAAAGAATCTTTCGCAGTTTTACAGAAAACCTAAGATATGTAAAACCAGAGCTGAGACTAAATCTATGACCTCCGAGATTGGCTTATCACCAAACAAATAGATGTTTGTCATTTCAAAGCAAAACATTTCACTTTCATTCTCATTAAAATGCATTTCCTAAATTGTTTATATTAAAAAAAAACCCAAAAACAAAAACCCATAAAATTTGTCAGAGAGTTATTCTGTTCAGCTATTAGTCAGTGTATGTATCTGGTCTCACTATGCCATCTTTATGCTCCTGCAATATGACTACCAGATTAAAATAGTTAAAATAAATACTAATACCTGACAACAAACACCAAAATTTACAGTACTCCAGTTTTTCTGTTTATACCAGCAGTCAGCAAGTGAGTGTTTGTTACCTAAATGGTTGGGTCACAGAAATCAAGTCATGCAACTCTTTGTAAAAACTAATGAGTAAAGCTGGATAAAGGTTGTTACACTAACTTTCTTTAAGTTTTGTGGCTTTTTCCCATTTCAAACCAACATAAAACCACAGAGTGTGTAATTGTTCACAAATGGAATCACAAGGGAAAAGTAGATAAATTACAAAGTTTTACTAATACACTAAATTCAGAGCTTTTGTCTTTAAAATTTTGTTTTCCTGAGAAAAAGACCAGCAGCAAGTTTGTGATAAAAATTGCTCAAGGTATTAAGTTAAAATGTTTAAATGAGAACAAAAATTAGTAGCATTTGTCAAATATATTTTTTCTCTTCAAAATAGATTTATTTATTTTTGGCCTTTTTCTTAATCATATTAAAATAAATGGGAACACTGAGAAGCCATTTAAAACTCTTGTATACTGGGATTACTCTTGTTAGCAAGAGTAGTATTTAAATCACTTAGTAGTCTCATTTTAAGTGTCTCATTCCTGTTGCGTATGAATGTGTACTTCAGCTTTTACTTCATAACTGTTGTCTACTTTTGAAGCTTGTCAGATGTCAAAGTGAGTTGTGATATAAATTTGAATAGAATAACCTGTTCACTTGAGCTTACTAATGATGTAGAAAAAGTAACTCTTATGCCACAAAACTGCCAGCTCACTAACCTACACCTCCATACAGTACTGTCCTTTGAAATGGTGACCTAAACCTTCTGCTAATAAATGAGTTGAAAAACAAGAGATACCAGAAAAGTTAACACATGATATTTTATAAATAAGAACACTACCATATTTTAGGGGGATTCATTATTGCTTAGAAAATGAAACAAAAAAACCCAGAACAAAACAAAACAAAATAAAAACCGTTTTCCCTTAAAAATCTTTTTCCCCCTTCCTTCTTATAAGTGAACCTTGAAGTTTTATCCCAGCCATTTTCAGGATTTTTTATTACTTTAAACTTATCAGTAACAACTAATAATAAAGTTAGCCCAGACAAAAAATATGGTTTGTAGTTGCAATAATATTTTTGAACTATTTTCATCAGAATATCAAGCCAGCACACTGATAAAAAATAACTTGTGCTTAGAATTCAAATCCTTTTTTATATATTCTCTTCATTTAGAAAAGCAGATTTCATCAGTACTGTTATAAAAAAAATAATTGGATACTTCTTCCAGAAAACATGGTTTTCACAAAAGAGATTTTAATGTCTCTCACTTCTCTCAGTGTTTTAACTACATTTGATTCTGCATTATAGGAATTTGTTTTTTCTATGACCAACACTTCCCAAAAAGGTAGAGGTGATTTTTTTACCATGAAAAAGAAATTATTAAAACAATGTCACCTTGCAATATAGTTTTCCGCACTGTATTTTGTAAAGATATCTCCCAAATTCCTCGAAAGAGAGAGAGAGAGGTGCTTGTTCTGCATCCTGATCCCAGCAGCACCTGAACCCATGGCACCCCCTTCAGCAGAACCGTGACTTGTGGTCTGCTTGGGACCCACAGAGCTCATGGAGAGCACCTGGGCTTCATGGCCATGAGTGCCCTTCGACAGGGCACCAGGTAAGAGCTTCCTCGGGGAGAAGAACAGAGTCGGGAGACAACCTAAAATCTAAATGCTATGATCTTTCACCCGTTGAGAGTTTATGCTTTTCTCACAACGATTGCTTTGGGTTTTCTTCAGTCTTAGGGACTGTGTTTCAACAAACTCAGCAGCACCGGTTACAGTGGCACACCTTACCCATTTTTAAAAGTTTTTAAGAGGTATCCTGTGTCTGTGTTGCTGCAGCCAAAATACAAGCCCTGTTACAGAAATAACTGCTGCTCCATTTCTATGCCAGCTCGTTTATGAGCAAAGCCTTTAACACAGAGCAAACCTGTTACAGCTGCGGATCATCAAATACTTCAATTCTTGTATCAATCATCTCCCCAGTGCCAACACTGATGTATTTCAGTCTCCAACATTTATTTTCAGTGGTCCCAAGAGGCTACATGAGGTAAGGCACCAGACCCAAACTGCTTTCATGCAGTTTTTCCAGGTCAGTAACAGACACCAAGCCAGCGAAACAAATACTGGTTGAATTGTGCCCATTAGAAAAGATGGGTGACCTCAAAAAGGTGAACACTCGATGAGAAGCTAAGGGGCAAGTATAGAAATGGAAATAAAATAAGTTTTCTCTCAGGAAATCTGGGCCAAGAAGGAAGGGGGAAGGGTTCTTATTTAAAAAAAAAAAAAAAAAAAACAAACAACAAAACAGTACAAACTTAATTATAAAATAAATAATCAGAGAATGTTAAAAATAAATGTGTAAGGTTGTTTTCTTTAAATACCAGATTATAATTCTTTTTCAGCTAAGCATCTTCCCATATGTTGGCAAATTATACATATTTTCAAGACTATTCTGTTTATATTACTGAAGTTTAAAACGGAAAAAAAATATTTTAATGAACCCACATATGATTTGAGTTTTGGTTTCTTTAAATTACGTTTCAAAACTAGAATGTATGATGAGACCAAAACTATTAGTTGACTGACAAAATTGCCAAAAAAATCACTGTTTTCTTAGTAACTTTCCATGTCTGAAGTTGAAAAAGTTTTTTGATCTGCCACTGGACATAAAAATCAGACAAAACTTATGCACGTCTTCAACAGTCTTATGATGATCATAAAATGAAAAATATATCCAGATACCACAGTTTTGTACCACCAGAAACATTCCAAGCAGTCATTGAACGGTGGCCTCTGTAGCTTTGCAGGGCTTTTTGTATAACAGCTGCAAGCCTAGGGCCCATTGTCCTAAACTTATAAGCCTTGTGCTGAAATTCATTCATCTGCAGTAATTAAGGAAACTAAATTGCAGAAGAAATGAAGATACAAAATCCAGGAATCATAGATTGGGTTGGGTTGGAAGGGACCTTACATATTATCTAGTTCCACCACCCCCCTTCTGTGGACAGGAACATCTTCCACTAGACCAGGTTTCTCAAAGCCCCATCCAGTCCAGCCTTGAACGCTTCCAAGGGATGGTGTTTCGACAGCTTCTCTGGACAACATGTTCCAGTGCCTCACCACCTTCATTGTAAAGCATTTCTTCCTAATATATAATCTAAATCTACCATCCTTTAATTTAAAGCCATTACCCCTTGTCCTATCACTATAGCCCATAGTGAAAAGTTGTACTCCGGCTTTCTTCTGAACTCCTTTTAGGTACTGGAATGCTGCCGTAAGGTCTTCCCAGAGCCTTCCTTTCTCCAGGCTGAACAACCCCAACTGTCTCAGCCTGTCTTCTTCATAGGAGAGGTGCTCTATCCCTCTGATCATTTTTGTGGCAGTCTCTGTACTCACTTCAACAGGTTCGTGTCTTTCCT
Organism: Falco naumanni; assembly: GCF_017639655.2. Classification (NCBI taxonomy): domain Eukaryota; kingdom Metazoa; phylum Chordata; class Aves; order Falconiformes; family Falconidae; genus Falco; species Falco naumanni. Next base: position 10,833,862 of record NC_054080.1, on the reverse strand, counting down.
GTACTGAGGACTCTGGAGCAGTCTCACAACAGTGGAGCAGAAGGGGAGAATCATCTTCAACCTGCTGGTGACACTTCTTTGATGCAGCCCAGGATTTGGTTGGCTTTCTGGGCTGCAAATGCATGTTGTTGGGCCACACTGAGCTTTTCATCCACCAGCACCCCCAAGTCATTCTCCTCAGAGCTGCTTTCAATCCCTTCATCACCCAGCCTGTATTGATACTGGGGGTTTCCCTGATCCATGTGCAGGATCTTGCACTTGGTCTTGTTGAACTTCATGAGGTTTGCATGGGTCCACCTCTCAAGCCTGTCAAGCTCCCTTTAGGACCATCCCTTCCCTCCAATGTGTCAACAACACCACTCAGTTTGGTGTTATTGGTCACCTTGTTGAGGGTGCACTTGATCACGCTGTCTGTGTCAGCGACAAAGATGTTGAACAGCACCAGTCCCGGTACAGGCCTCTGAGGGATGCCACTCATCACTAATCTCCACTTGGATATCAAGCCGCTGAACACAACTCTTTGAGTGTGACCATGTCCTGGTCTCAGCTGGGATAGAGTTGATTTTACTTTTAGTAGCTGGTGCAGTGCTGTGTTTTGGATTTGTTATAAGGCCAATGCTGACAGGACACTGACATTTTTAGTTGTTGCTGGGTGATGTTTATACTAAGCCAAGGACTTTTCAGTTTCTCAGGCCCTGCCAGTGAGAGGGCTGGAGGGGCACGGGAAACTGGGAGTGGACACAGCCAGGGCAGCTCACCCAAATGAGCCAAAGAGGTATTCCATAATGTGTGACATCATGCTGAGTATATAAGCTGGGGGGGAAAGGAGGAAGGGGTGGGTGTTTGGCTTTATGGCATTTGTCTTCCCAAATCACTGTTACACGTGATGCAGCCCTGCTTCCCTGGGGATGGCCAAACACCTGCCTGCCCATGAGAAGTGGTGAATTACTTAGTTTGCTTTGCTTGTGTGCGTGGCTTTTGCTTGACCGTTTAAACTGTTCTTATCTCAACCCTCGAGTTTTACATTCCTTTCCGATTCTCCTCCCCATCCCTCTGGGTGAGGGGCTAGTGAGCGAGTGGCTGCGTGGTGCTTGATTGTCAGCTGGGGTTAAACCACGACAGACCATCCCACCAATTCCTTATCCACTGAGTGGTTCATCTGTCAAATCCATGTCTCTCCAGGTTACAGACAAGAATGTTGTGCAAGACAGTGTCAAAAGCTTTGCACAAGTCCAGGTAGAAACATAAGTTTCTCTTCCCTTTTCCACTGATGCTGTAAGACCACTGTAGAAAATCATAGGCATGATTTTCCCTCAGTGAAGCCATGTTGGCTGCCACCAATCACCTCCCTATTTTCCATGTGCCTTAGTATAGTTTCCAGAAGGATATCCATGATCTTGCTGGGCACAGGGGTGGGACTGACTGGCCTATAGTTCCCAGGTCTTCTGCTTTTTTTCCCTGAAACTCGAAGTGTCTACAAGCATCCCTACTATTTACCAAGAAGAATTGTGCCCAACATGTCCTCACCCACCAGCCAAGACATTCTTTAGACATCACCCTAATTCTCCCTATGAATGTAGTTAATTTCAGAGGCAGGATATTAGATGAAACACATCACTGACCTGCCAACCTCATTTCTACATAAAGTTTACCATCCCTAGCTTCTACTGAGTTCAGCAAATATGAAAAGGTACAGAGCAGCTCAGAGCATGAGAGAACAGTGAGACAAGCATTTTTCTCTTCCATTCTCTAAAAATTCCATTAGAGATTTAATGACTGATATAATAATTATGACTCAGTGCTTGTGAGATTCTAGATCATTAACCTCCTCTGCCATGTGTAAAATGGAAAAACTCCATCATTACCATTAAATGAACAATATACAGAAATAATTAATACTTATTAGTCACACTGAAAATACATGAACAGGCGCTGAGGCTGGAGTGCACTGTCTCTGAGTCTGTAAAGGGAGTACAACAAACTTGTGTAAAACCATTTTGCAATCTCAGGAGAGTAGGATATTCCACCCAGTTTGCAGTAGGAGAACACGAGTCTTCTGTAGGTCCTCTGTTTTATCTGCCAGTCCTACAAGGATGTTCACACTTACAAAGCCTCATGACACTGTGAGAGACTCCAAAATTTCCTCTAAGTTGCCCTGTTACATTGCAGACACAGGGCTGAAATATGCCTGTTCCTGCATAGACATGAAGAAACCCTTTCTCTCCTTTAACACCTATAAAGAATGCTATTTCACTGAACTGTTGCTGTCATTGTGTTGGTGCTATCACAAGGGACTTTGGTGACTGAATTTGTTTATACCTGAGTTTGACATCTTACTTGGGATTTAGAGAGCTCTGGGACAGTGCTATGTACTCCAGCATTACTTCTCATCCACTGATAAGTAGAAACACAAAGATTTGTTGGAGAAAAAGCCAACAAAGTATCAGCATAAATTCTTTATTCACACTATTTCACAGAGATCCTACACAAGAGGGAAAAAAAAAAAAAAGGAAAACAAAAATTTTTGTGAACTTTCTGGTTTTTAGAGATATTAACTTCAGGTGTTTTCTTCCAGCTAAATTCACAGCTAAGTCTCCCAGTGACCACAGCTGCTTCACCTAAATAAAGTAAAACTTAGTGGGTTAAAGACAGACATGTCCAGATGATTCCTATTGTTTGCTTAGAAGAAGAGGGCCCAATTGGATCATCTAGCAGTCATTTCTGGTTTTGGATGTTTTTTACTCCAAATTGTATAATTGGTCAAATCATCCAATTAATGCAGTGAAGAATCTTTAGGAGAGCAGAGCAAGTAGTCAGATTGTATCAGTCCTGTTTTAGGAGTCGAAGGCAAGGACTAATAATGCCTGTTGACTGCATAGCTCAATGCTGAGATTAAAGGAATCTGCCACAGCATGGGAACTCACTGAACGGGCCAAATATTCTGACCAGATCCAAGCCAGCTTGGCTCCCTCAGGTACCTTGGGACATCAGTTATAACAGCTGTGTTCTGGTCTGCTTCCTGCAGCACCTTCACCTAGATGAAAGGTTTGTTCATTGATTTCCAGCACCCCTTTCCTCAACAGGGGACACACCAAAAATGCAACAAGAGATAATTAAATGAAAATTACTTTGGTAAACTTGGCCAGACTTTTTAGTCTTCTTGAAAGTAGTATCTCCTGTACGTCAGATGGCAGAAAGCCAGGTTCTTTGTAATAACAAAGTAAAAAGGCAGATCCTGCCCCACACAAAAAAAGCTACTTACTTGGTACCATAGGTCTTCAAAAATTCTCAAAATTAATTGGAATACATTATGCCTTATGTTTTGTAAGCCTTAATTCAAATTTTAATGAAAGGAGTCAGTATTAGTTGTGACTTCATGAAAGACCAACATAATTTCTGGAAACTGCCGGTCTACACATTAACAGTATAGGTGTCTTGTAACTTCATCTGGGACCAAGTGTATGCTTGTAGAGTGAATTTCACAGTCATATCTCTGTACAACACACTCATGCATTTCATGGAGTGGTTCCAGAGCACGACCATGAGCTTTCTTTTGGAAAAGACTTAACCAAAACCTACTGTCTTGAGGCACTCCTAATACGCCTCACCTGCTACACCCTTCCAGTCCACAGGAACAGTCCAGGGTTAATCCAAAGTTAAACACCCTAAATTTGTGTAATGTGAATGTCAGCTCTAAATGGTTTGCTGTGCAGGTCTAGTAATTTTTCTCTAAAATATGTGCTAATGTAGAAATACCCTTGTTTTATTTCTGGTCAGCATAATCTTGGCTTGACTTGAGCCACATGCATAGTTTCCTAAAACATAGATAGTAGGAAAATGCTATGTATGTCACCTATAGACAGTAAATAATTATAAAACCCTGCCTCATTATATTGCTTGTCAAGATTACCATCAGATCAAAATGCTGTTGTCCAATACTACAGAAGGCAGATTGCAACAGTTTTTGACAAGACCACCAACATCAAGAACAGATGAGAAATGTTTCTGTACTCACTCCAGTGTTCCTCTGTTGGCCTTTTCCCCGGCTTCTTCAATGAAGCAGATTCTTTGTGTTTGTTTCATAAAAAGCTTTTGGATAAGTCTCTCATAGTCTAAATAACCTTTTTGGGACTGTGTTGGGTTGACCTCAGCCAGAAACTAAGCCCTCACCTAGTTGCTTGCTCAGTCCCTGTGAGAGGGATGGGGAAGAACATAAGAACGGCAAAAGCAAGAAAAACTCATGGAACGAGATAAAGACCATATAATAAATGAAGGGGAAATAAAAGAAAACAAAAAGTGATGGAAAAGCAGTCACCAACCACCTCCCACCAGCAGATTGATGCCTAGGCAGTCTCCAAGCAACAGCACTTTGGAAAAAAACTCTCTCCGCCTAGACAGTCTCCAAGCAACAGCGCTTTGGAAAAAAACTCTCCACCTCCTGCAGTTTCATTGCTCAGCATGATGTCATATGGTACAGAGTATCTCTGGTCACTTTGAGTCAGTTGTCCCAGCTGTGTCAAATCCCAACACCTTGCCCACTTCTACCTACTCACTGAGAGAGCAGAAACAAAGAAGATGTTGAAGCTGTGCAAGCACTGTCCATTAATAGTAAAACACTGGTGTGTGATCAATGCTGTTTTGGTCACAGATCTGAAACAAAGCCCCACGTGGGCTGTTAGAAAGAAAACTCCATCCAAGCCTAATGCAACACAGGAACATTAATTTTTAGCTTGTTTTAACACCTTTTAATGGCACGAAGGTTTTAACCAGGTGCTTTAAAAATTTCCTCAGAATTCTAATGCCTCAGTGAGATTGTCATTTGCATCTTTGACTCATCTTTGCTGCTTTTAACTTAGTCATGCACAGACAGACCACTTCTTCTGTCAATACGTATAGTCACTTTATTAGTTTACTGACCTCAGGAGTCCTTGGGCATCTGAACTTTCAAAGCATTTAAAAAGAAGATGACAGGAATCATCTGGAAAAAGTAGACATTGAGTAAAGAAAACAGCAGCACCCTTGAAGTATTTTACTGTGGTCATAGTAAGTCAAAGCCCAACACTATGTTGAACATGGAAATCTGTCAGTAAGAGTAAATGAAGACACCAGATGTAAAAGGACATACTATAAATGATACATGAGATATCAATCATGTTGATGATGTAAAATTAGAGCTGCTCTTTAACATTTCATAGAGGACAAAGACATGTATGCTTCTGCAGCTGAATTCCTGCCACGACAGGACGGGCAGCGACTGCTTCTGACAGGCGTACTACCTGTAAGGAAACATAAGGAGGCACTTAAACATTTTCAAAAGGTTTGAAAAGGATTTCAAAAAATCATTTTAATTTTGAAACAGCAGAAATTATTCAGTCTTTTTGCCCTCTTCTTTCCACATTTTCATAAGCTGCATACAGAGGACTAACAACTCTCTCCAGTCCAGAGTTATTGAATGGCAATAAAGCATTTACATTAGTGCTAGACAATTAGTCAGAAAACAGTTCAAAGCCAAAACCATAAACTCCACAAAATCTACTAATTACTAAAATTTGAGTAATTGAACAATAGTCTTGATATAATTATACATCTTAATGGATAGATACCGTGGCCACTGTGTAGAGTCCCAACCTCATAAAAAAGATGAACCTGGTTGTCCTATTGATTGTACAGTTAACAGGCACAGTTAAATCTCAAGCCTGTTTTTTAAAAAAATGTTTAAAATTCAAAGTGCCTGCAGTCTAAGTGTGAGAAATGAACAGCTAGAACAAGTAACGTATAAAGCAGCTATTAGAAGGCTGCACGAGTCACAGCAAAGCAAAAGATCTGAATGTCTACTAACAAGAAATAAAGCAGAGGTGGGGTGGAAGGAAGAAAGATATATAATATCCACTACCTTTCCTCTCATGGAGAACATTACAGTTCTGTTCAATAAGAATTTTCCAATAGCAAGATTTTTTCATTTGGTTCTCACTGCTACTTAACAATGAAAAAAAAGCTAGTGCTTTTGAAAGAAATGTTTTTAATCCACTGTAAATATTAAATTGACAATGTGATTACTTTAATAAAGAGAAATGTGAAAGGTAGAGGAAGGTGATTCTTCCATTCTACTGTTTTTGTGAGACCTCACCTGGAGTATTACATCCAACTGTGGGGTCCACAGCAGAATAATAAGATGAACCTGCCAAAGCAACTCCAGAGGGCTGATATATCATGATCTGCAGAAAACTTTAAGTCCTCAAAATATGAAGCCTATATGTTCTAGATAACGTAAACCTGATTTGTGACGAAAATGTTTTTTGCACCCTTAAAATCACTTGGCCAAATCAGAATTATTATTTTTGAAGGGATTTCTTTTGCCTAGAAAGTTGTTAAAAAAACTGAGTAGTATTTGAAAATCTTAAAATTCTTAAATCCTATATACATAAAAGTAAACTAAAAGTTATTCTAAATAATTTTGTTTTCAGTTAAAAAAATGAAATTATTTGACTCTTAAAGATTTTTTGAAAATAATTTTAGGCACAGAATTTTTTCTTCCTTGAAATTAATAAGGAAATTAAAGTGGAAATTATGAAATCTTATGGGTCTGTTAAAATCTGAGCTTTTAGCTCCAGAAAAGTTTTAGTAATAAAGATGCACTTTGACTCATTTTACAGGTAGATTTTTTTGAAATGAGACTTTGCCAAAAAGAATGCTCCTTTTGATGGGGCAGAGTCACAGTCATAAATAAAATATTATTGCTTGTTTTTCTTTTCTGTCTTCTAAGGAGTTATGACAAGGCAGCTGAATCACAAATTTAATAATGTGTGCTAAGATTTTTATTACGAAGTGTATCTCATTGCATTTCCTTCAATTTTCAAAGGCTCATTACAGACTGATTTAAAGCAACTAATAACAAACACAGATGAAGCCCAAATGTCAACCAGTGTCCCCAATGTCTCTTTCTCTCTCTCCTAATTAGTTGGCATAAGAAATTTAATGCACAGAGATTTAAAAGCAAACAGAAAAGCCACTGAAGCGTAGAGTGCAGTTATGGGCACTTTTACTACAAACCTACACTCCATAAATATTCATGCAATAAACTTTGTGTAATACTAATCCATTACTGACCTCCTTGCAGAGCAGCAAGTGGGAGGAGGTATGCTGCATCACTACATCTGGTGTTGATGTAACAGAGTCTAATTAGAAAACCTGCTAGTTTCCCCGGGAGGTTTTCTGAAGAAGTCAAAAAGAGGTAAGCATCATTCAGTGATCAGCCAGACACTGCATGACAAAATCATCCAAAACAGGCAGGAGTGACTGGTGATGGTGTTTTGGTGCATTTTGAGGACAGCATGTCAACTGTAATTGGGTCAGACTGTCCTCGCTACAGTCTAAGGTCCCTGATTAAAAAATGCAACGCTTGCTTTCTTCGTCTGGTTAAGGCTGACCTTGGACACTACAGATGACAGTTCAAACAATGCTTTTGCTGTATGATAGAGATCATTAGCAAGGCAGAAAACAGAATACAGCAACTGCCACATCCAATCAGACCCACATTTTTTCAAGTCCAATATCATGACCCTGTCAGTAGCCCGTTCCTGACGCTTCAGAGGAAGGTGAGAGAAACCACGCTGCTGGATAACTGTGGAGTCAGTCTTCCATGAGGAAAATGTGGCTGGTCTTTCAACGCTCTCTCTCAATTAGAAAAATAAGGAATGCAGTCCCAACATTCAGGGTTGCAGTTACTGAAGCAGAAGAGAGAGGGACTTAATCCCCCATGAACATCAGTGTTACGTGATTGTTACGAGAGGGAAGAGGCAGGGAAGGGAGAAGCTTTCACACTGCCTTACCTCCCTAGCACAGGTGCTTAAATGTAGGCAATGTAAATGTCTTTCCTTGATCTCAGGAGCTTTTTTTCTCTGCTGGTTGCATGCAATTCATCATCTTTTTTTTCTGCCTTGGAAGAGTGAAGTAAGACTGAAATTCTTAAAGGTGTTAAAGTTTTCAAACATTTTTGCCATTAGGAAAAATAAAGAAAATAAATACCAGCAACAGGGAGGTAGTGCCTGACTTGTGCATCAGTAGATCTCACAGCACTTTATGTAAGATGCTAGAGGGCAGTTTCTCCATTTAGTAGAGGAAGTCAGCTGTTCTTACTGGATGTCTGGTAAAATTTTAATAACACTTCATGTATGATACTAGCAAGTACTTTTGCCACTTTTTAGTGGAAGTCAACTTTTCTTTCTGGATGTATGGTAAAATTCTTGTGACTGTCACTGTCCCCCCTTCCCCATAAATGTACAATTCATTTTGAAATTGCAGCTCCTATTTAGTCTAAAAAATACATGGAATCCAAGTGATTGGCTTAGACATCCATTATGTAGTACTGTGTTTTGTGTTTCTGAGCTTTACGGCTCTTGCTGGTTTTAGTTTTATGCACAACGATCTTTGCACAAGACCAAAAAGTAAAAAATATTCACAGCACTATGTCCTAAGGCCAAGATCTTAAAATGAATAACAATACAGATGCTTGATTTCAGGTGTTTAAAAAGCCAGTTTTCTAGGAAGATAGACTTTGTGCTATTTGATTGAGCCTCCTTCAGGGGATGCAAGTTGGATACCCAACAAGGGATCCATCTGGAATTATGAGTGGCCCTGGAAGACTTTACTTTCCAGATCACATCTTTCCCCCGCACCCTCAGAGCAGGCTAGCAAAGTTGTTTCCCATAGTGGATAGAAAGAACCAACTGAATTTCAAAAGGAAACTATTTTAAATTAAACCACATACTACACAGAAATCTCCTACCTGAGCTGAAAGAAAGGTTCAGTCTAGAGAAAAAGCAAGTTTCTGATAGACTGTTTGGAATTAGTATGATCTTTTCAGTATTCTTCTACCCAGAGAGGTAGATTCTAGTGAAAACAAGCTTTAAATACAACATTTAGCATGATTTCTAGCAATTCTGCAGTCAGGTGCCTAGTTCTTGGTCATAAAATTAGTTCTACTCATCCCAGTATTAGCAGTGCAAACAAAAGCTGCATATTACACTAACGTCTTAAACAGGGAGGAGAAACACCCCAAACCAGCTCCAAACAATAATCCCGATGAACCTCTCCAGAATACACTAAGCTTTTACTATGAAGAAATGTCAAACAATCTGTTTTCCATCACCCTTGTTGGCAGTCATTTAAAGCAGTGAAACAAGGTCACTCTCAGCACTAATCTTGACTTGAGGTTCTGCTGCTTCTCCCTGCAAGACATCTGCAAAGTCATTATTGACAATCAAACTTTAACTCATTTCAATAAAATCATATAGCAACGTATTGTTTTTATTCAAAGAAAACTCTACACCACGCTGACCATTGCAGCAGCAGGCAGCTATTTCTAGTTACATTTTTTCTGGTGGGAAAATCTATAATGCTGTGTAATGGATCCTTTATAACCTGTCCTGGACAGAGAGGTACAGTGTGCTTTGACAGCCCTTGCAGCTGTGTTTAGCTGCGTACCCAAGCTGAGGCAGCCTGTCTGCTGCCAGCTGTCCTTATGCCAGGGCACAGGACCTAGACTTCTGTGTGCTATCGTAATTCCTTCTGGAATAAACAGCTTCATCTTGTGGTCCTTCTGCACCTTCCTGCTTATTTCAAGTACTCAGACAACAAAAATATCTGGACTTTGCTGCTGTGCAATTAATAACCGGCCAGTGGCAGTGAGTTCAGAAGCAGCGAAACCTGCTCTCTTCCACCGTGCCAGTTCCCTGTGGGTCTGCCATGGGCTGAAGTCTCTAAGAGCATCTCCAGCTCCCAAGAAGCTATGAGCATCAAGAGTAGGTGTCTCCAACAGGTTTGATGTTCCTTCATTCATTCTTCCTGTTTTAATCAGAGCTCCCCGAGCATGAGTGGGAAACTCAGTCTCTGGGGAAAAACATGCAAGCAAGAAGGGAGGACACAGATGATGGTCAACATCTCCATCAGCCAGAATACAGCAATAATGAAGAATTCTTTGTGTGACTGAGTTTGTGAAGCACAAAGTACGGATCCTGAACTGTGATACCGTCTTCCTTTTATGGACAGAATAAATACAAGATAATTCATTCACAGTATTGCTCTGTGAAACGTCAGTTCCCCCTGCCCCCCAGACAAAATCAGCCATAAGCAATATAAACAACAATACCTTTTTAGGGGAAATGCCACTTACTACTCTTAATAAGCAAGGCCTTAATAGAAATAATTCCAGGAATCTCACAGGCTCAATTCAGAACAACCCCATTATGATCAGCCTTGTTTGAGCTATCACTTGTAAAACCAGAAAAAACCCCACCACCCTACCCCACTAAAACGAGCATTTTGCTAGCTGAGAGTTCAGATAAATGTAATTACATAAAAACATTCAAAGCCAGACTGCAGAAAGTTCATCCAAGGACAGGCAGAGTTACACAAATTATCACTTGCAAACCAGAAAAGTGGCAACCCACCACCTGAGGACCTTCCCCCATCCCGAGACCTGACACCCACCAGAACTGTGTGTGTCAAACTGTCCCGCAGCACAGACACAGGCTTCACACACGCTCCCTACACACATGAATTTCCTCCAGCTTTACACGGGATATGCCTAAGCAAGGGCCTAACCAACTTCGATCAAAATAGCTGATCTTAAAATGTCACACACGATAGCCAGTGAGGTTAACTCACAATTTTAACTGAAAATACCCTTTGCATGGCTGGAAATGAAAGTGGAACTGCTCCAGAAAACATGTAATTGTCTGAGTAAACATTTATGTGTACAAGATGGCAAATATTAATACGAGCAACGAAACTTCACAGCCATCTCTCCAACACATAATGCAACATAACCGTCACTCCCTAGTTACCAGACAGCCTGACCCAACCATATCCATATTTGCCACTCCGCCCAGGCAAAAAGAAGTTGAATGGCAATTTCAGGGTTGAACTGATGTCCACGGTCTGTGCTAATGGTTCCTGGCACAAAGGGAAAGGAAGAAGGAGGGAACACATCCCCTGACCTGCTGCAATGGCCTCCTCTGCCAGGCTGCTGAGAAGGCAGGTTAGCAAGGGCTGTCTGCAGCCACGGCACTAGCTGGAGCAAAGGGGCAGTAGCTCACACAACGGCCACCTCCACAGAGAACCTGCACCTCCCTTTTGGATCTTCCTTCTCCTTCCCCAGTGGCTTCTCTTTGTCTAAGCAGAGAGTTCGCAGAGCAAACCAAACCCTACAGAATATGCTCACACAGTCAATGTTTTCCCAGAAACAAATTGCTCTGATAATCTCAGATGACAGACAGTTCAATATTTAAAAATATATACAAGCATCAAGGAGTACCAGACATCTGGCACTCCTTTCACTTAGCACATGGTCAAGGTTTCAGCATGCACAGCAGAGTTTGTGATTTCTTTATTTGCTGTAACGTATCACTTGACAAATGTTCAGATACTTTATTTCCAGGCCTTTTATTCCTCCATCTGAATCGGTACTGGGATTTTGTTAACATTTGCAAACCACTGCTATAGCCATGAGACCAAAACCAAACATCAAGAAGACATCTAATCCTTTCAGGAAAAGCAGCCATGGTGTAGGCTTGTGGCATTTTTGTATCATTATTCACTATGTCTTAGCTCCAGAGCTGCAGACTACGGTGTCATCTAGGGACAAAAATTCCCTTGACTGCACCTGAAATTCCTAGAAACACTTTTATTGTTCTGTTGCTCAGTGCTACTCCAAATACATCTAGAGAGAAATGTTCTGTTCTCAATACTTTTTTGTTTGAGTTCCTGGAAAATATATCATATACTTTCTTTTACAAAGCTACACTTGTAGTAACAACTTTTAAAGCAAGTTATGGGTGCAAGGTGAGGTAATGTGATATATGTTGGCACTGAGAACTATTGCTTCTTGCACACTGCAATAGCATAACAAATCCTCAGCTAATTAAAATGGCTGAGCCCTGGGCCATTGGGTGTCACTCACTTGCTCTGCAGTCCAGGTATCTTCCATAAATATTTTATTAAATCAAAGATATTGGACAGGCTGTGACATTCACGCCATGCAGTGGGAACAACAAGGAGGGCATCTACACTTTACAACAGAAAAATATCCTAATTTATCAAAAGGATCAAGTTACTGCCCACCACAGATAGGCTATTAACTTAGAAACTAAAACCTCCTTGCGGTCCACTGAAGATCAGAAAGATGTTTTCAGATGTGTAGGCAGTGTTATAAAACACTTGATGCTTTAGAAAGGACATTAAGCACCTAGATACATGAACCTCGCCCAATGAATATGCTGTCTCCTCAAGAGAAGAGAAAAAGCAACAGTGGGAAATGTAGCACGTAAGAACAAGGAAAAAGGCAGGTGTACAAACGTAGCAGCTGCTATTGCCAAAATGGATACTGTAGAGCATGAATTTCTTCCAAATCCAAAAGAAAAACATGCTCTGGGGAAAGACCCCAAAGGGAAAGGACATTATAACAGGGACATTTACTAAGGATCAATTTTCAACATGCAGCTTAGGGAGGCTGTTGTTGTGCCGTATCAGCCCAGAGAGATGACTGGCAACACAGCCTGGGCAGGCTTGCTTTGCAACCCCACTCTCTAATGTGGAGTCGGAGTGATCTTTTCACCTAAAAAAAACTCCTAGAGGATACTCTTCCTTTACATAACAGGGCAGAGGTGACTCACAGGCATGTTCACACTTTCCCAAGCAACAGTGGGACTCACATCTCATCACTGAGTGCTGTTTGGGGCTCTGACAGCTTCAGACCTGCTCTGATCAGCGGATGTGTGGTGCAATAGCACTGCAGTTACACCACCATGTTTTTTTCAGGACAGGAAGGTTACGAGCTGAGCATTCATAGTGCCTTACTTCAGTCGGGTGAGGCTGTGCCCTCTGGGCTCCATCTATGGTCTGTACAAAGAGACAAGCTTCTCCAAAGCATGATGAAGAACAAATAAATTAGATCTCTCCTCTCAACTGCCTGGCACGTGAATCCAGCTCTCACTGATGACTGTAGAGAGTCTTTGTCAACGAACGCAGAAGAGTCTGATTTTGGGGTCTTCTGTTGTTTAGGCCGTCCACAAGAGGAAGCACGCGTACTTGTGTCTCAGTACAAGGCGGTCGATCCAGGTGACTTACTAGGACCAAACTATATCCCAGGTGAAAGGTCATACAAGTAACAGAAATCTAAACTTTGCGGTGGGATACAATACTGGAAGGAAAAGAACTAAACAAGTAAAAGCTAGCAGGCTCCAGGATCATACTTCTCTGTCATCTGTGGATGTTTGGCTTTAACTGCTTTCATGTAAATATTACACATATGTCCATCTTCAGACTTCCACAGACATCTTTGAAAACAGCAATGCATCAAGGTGCCACTGCATTTTACTTCTTCCCATCTCCCTGAATAAGTATGTGCATCTTCAATTTGAATGACGATCATGAACATTAGATCTGTAGCCAGTGTAGTGCTTTTAGGACTGGCTGTCAACGATACACATGTATGTTAGATGTCATATCCTCCAACATTTCTGTCAGTTCCCCTTCTTCCCACCGGTTTGCATAAACCCTCAAAAACTGTTGATTTTTGCAAGCTAAACAGGCTGGCAATGCAGCACAGACTATAATCATCAGGTATGGAAGATTAAATCTCTGCAGTAAAATGGACTGATTGGAAACCATGCTTAAGCAGTCATCGATATAATTCACTGAGCAACCATTCAACAACACAAAATCTTGGCACATGTGCCCAAATTCTTACCAGAGTTTGAAAATAATTACAGACAAAACACATTGTGTTATGCTGTAAAAATTAAATCCTTTTAATAAAAAACACTCTACAAATGCTACATAATCGTAGTAGCATTTCCCAATTTGTCCTATTGTCAATGACTACAGAGTAAAGCAGAGAACAAAGGATCATCTATTGTATTATAAGTTTCCATAGCAGATGAACTTACTTTCCTATATGCCACATTCATGGGGATTTAAAATTTTATTTTACTTGTTCTTGTTGATGTTTTCTAGCTGAAACCTAAAAGTTTGCAAGAAATACCATGAAAGAAAGGTTTTTGAAAGCAAAACTTCAACAGTAACATTGTAGTTGATACAGATATTAACAAAATTCTCTTTTTTTTTGGAAGAAAGAGCTCAGCTTGCATATTTCAAATAAAATTTTTGTCAGATCTTTTGATCATGAAAAACACTAAGCCCAATGACATTAAGCAGATTTGCTTCCGGTGTCTTTTTTTCTCTTTGTTTGAAGGTTTATGATTAATGCACTATTTTTTAACAAGACAATTGGAGGCCAAAGGTTATGATGTTCTTGTACAGTTGGAGTTGATACTAACACTCACCCTGAATTCCAGCCATGAAATTATAATTCTATCAAGTTAATTCAAATAAACAAGAAATCAAGCAGAAGTTCAGGACAGAAGGAAAGGTGGAGGTGAGAAATTGACTGGAGAACATTATTTTTTTGCAAGGCTGATGGTGCATTATATTTGACCTGAAATGTAAGGTATTTTATTTTGAGTCAAGAATGAACATAATTACATTTTGCAATGAAAGTTTTGGTCATCCACATCATGATCTACAAGGTAAAGAACTGTAAAAGTGGGTTTTATTCTGAAAACACATTACTGCCCTGATCTTTGTTTTGGTTTGGGTTTGTTTTGTTGGGTTTTTTTTTTTTTTTTTTTGTCTTAACTTTTTCAAATAATAAAAGTTTTACATAAAGCTAATTAACATGCTTTCTGAGTCTTGGAAAATCTTGAGTGCAGAGGATGTATTGGAAGCCTTTTTAGGTTGTTGTGTTGTAAAAGATCAATTACAATAAATAAAATGTAGATAAATATTTAATGTTTTACTTTGAGACAAATGTGTTTAACTTTTCTTTCTGTTTTAATGCAGAAAAGCTCTACCAAAACACAGAGTCAGTCTAGCTAATGATACCATTTGGTATCAGCCCCCCTTGTTTTTACTGTGTTTTGAACACATTAAGAAGCTTGAAAGTGATACAGTGCTAGTATCATATCAGATATCATTACATTGATCAGATCCTTAAAACTCACAGCAGAGCATAAAGTGCAAGAAGTGCACATGAGAGCAAATGAGTAAAACAAACAGAACACTATGTAATGAGACTGACTCAGTGAATACAATTAAAGAAAAAATAACTCCAGCTCCAAGAGAAATGTGAAAATGAAACTTAAAAAAACTTGTTAATTTGTCCTTTCGATAACATTGAAAAAAAAAAAAAAAAGTAGGAATCAGAAAATTTATCAGTACCTATGAGAAAGGTAAGAGGGAAAACTCAAATCAACTTTTAATCCATTTATGATAGAGAAGGATAAGTCTTGCAGATAAGAAGCAAAGATATTAACAAAAGAAAAGAAGACTGAAATCACAGAAGTAAACTTAGAGGCTAGGAATCTCCTGCTGGGCATTGTAAATCCAAAAATACTAGAATTCATGAAGAAGGGGAAGGAGGCTTTGCCATCTTATGATCTCCCCCAGCTGCCATATATACAGCAGGAAACACCCACCGGGATAAATATTGTTTCTCTTGCCAGTATTGATCTTATGTATAAAACCACCTCAGGAGCTGGCAGGGACTCAGAAAACAGCCTAGGTTTCTCCAAGGAGGTAGAAACAGGTTGTGTTATGGTTCAGTACAAGTCGCTTTAGGTTTTTTGAGCTTGACTCTCAGATCCTTTGTACTGATTTCACACCATAGATTTTATCTGTTCACTTATACTGATGTGTATGAAAGGGGCCTCAAAATACAACAGATTTAAGAGATTTCAGCAGCTGGCATAACATATTACTTTCTCACAAGAAACAAGCCAAATGAAAAAAGTAGCAAAACAGAACAAAGCATTTGCAGCCAGGCAGAAGAAAACTGAGAATTCTGATTTCAATTTATATTCTGGGAAAGGAACTGCATGGCAGAGTCGGAGGGGCCATAAATCAGTTAAATTGCCTGCTTTCCAGACTTTACGGCTTCATCGCTGAGAAAAACAAGGCAGGTTCTATGTCCCAAATACCAACACCTAGCCCCATAATCTCCAGGTGATGACCTTGACACGCAATTCTTGCTGCAAATCCAGCGCTGCTGAGAAGTGTCACAGGAGTCCCTTTTGCTTGTGTCCATCAGGAGACATTGGTTCAGCTCCTGACCAGCCCACAATGTTTCTATTTGACAGTCCTTGGGACTTAGGTCCAGATTAACCCTCCATACCTTCACGCATCTCACTGCTGCACTTGAACTGAGGCTCTTCCCACCGGCTACCGGCTCCTCCAGCGGAGAAGGGGCAGAGGCACATCCCAGAGATGATGCCAGCGCACGGAGGGCTCAGCCGTCCTGCAGGAACACCCCCGGTACTTCCACAGTGAGGGTGAAACGCTGCTGTGGCTTTCCAGCTGCTAATTTTAGCAACTCACAGTCCACTGAAGTTTGATGGCTCAGCTAAGCAAGTACAATTAGGCACCGCGAATGGAGGTCTTGTTCCCCCCAAAAGCTTAAAATTTATTCTCTTAAAAGCTTTAAGAGAATAAAATAAAATGGTTATTAAAAAAAAAAAAATGCCTTAAAATAAAATCAGGCTGTACATGCAAAGTTCATGTAGCATTTTGCAGTCTGTCCAAGCCAAATATTAGGCAGTCATTTTCCAGGTGTGCAGCTATTTTTTAACTAAAAAATACAACCAGTTATTTTTACATCAAAGATGAAATGCAGTTTCTGCCTTGTAATCAGCAGTTTGAGGAAATGTATTCGATTAAAAGAAAAAAGAAAAAAAAAACAAAACCAGAAGAAAAGCCTTGTGTATTTTTTTCCTTTGGCTTCAGCTATCAACATTTTAATTCTTTTTTCAAGACTGTGTACTAGATTTGGCTGCCAGACCACAATTTAATTTACTCCTTGGATGCAGCCCAATCATTCAAACTTTCAGTAAAACATTTAAAAATGCCATGTTAAGGTTCCACTTAAAACCCCAAGGGAGAGTATGAAGTGCAACTTTGTTAATAAAATGCAGAAATATAAAGCAAGGAGTGTGAATCTAATTTTTTATAGAATATCCCTAAGATAATAAATCTTTTTTGTCTGTCTACTTGTAAGGTAAGATTACCTGGAAGAAGAAGGAATTTTACATTAGATTGTATCAAATGAACAACTCTTCCCCCCTCCCCCCTGCCCTGTATGTAACCATATATAAACATATATTGGACTGGAGGGGGGTCATGATGGGAGTGTTTAAAAGGTGACACATCAGGCCACATTTCAAGCTCTACAGCAAGACTGCAAGCATTCATTAACAACACACTTTCTGCTGGTGGTCTGTGCCCACAACTTCTCAACATTTTGCACTACACAAACCCAACTGCTAGTCTTCCAGCTGGTATCCTCAGCTGGCTGTGGGGCCACAAACCTGCAAGCGCTGCTGGACATGGTCCTTGGTGGCCTTGGCCACTGCAGTTGAGATGTTGAGGGTTGAGAACTCCTTGGTGAGAGAAGGGACAACTTCTTTCTGCCCCATTCTGCCTTGTTTTTGCTTGCTGTCTTTTACTCCTGGGTCCTTTCACTCCCCAAAGGGGTCTCATCTACTTCCAATTACATTTATCTTGTTTTGCTTTTGTCAACCTCCTTTTGTATTTTGCAGGGTGTCCTGACTATTTGTGGTCCCTTACATTGCTCTTTATCATGAAACTTCTGTCACTTGGGAGCCTCCCGAAATGTGCCATATACGTGCTCACTAATTAATTTAAAATGCTTATACATTTTGCTGGCTGTGTTATGACAGTGTTGCAAAGTACTTACACGTTGCTGCTGGTTACACAATTTTAGTATGCTCATATTTGGGTTCAAAGGCACATGACCAATGTTTTTATGGGGTTCCATCTTGATTAATGGACTTCTACTGTGTCACAGGCCTGTGTTTTGCTACAGGATCCAGTCTTTCCTGGCTAGGGACTCAGTTTTTCAATGACTTTGTGTCTTATTCTACCTGAAAGAGACTGTAGTGAAGCCACTGATGGCTTCACACAGACTTCTTTTGCAGGAGGAGAAGAGAGGCCAAACACGAGCATGGTACCTCCAGCTTGTAAACCCTGTGCCATGGCACAAGGCAAGGCAAGTGTTCTTCTTTCAGAATATTTCTATAAGCAAAACCAGTGAAGACTGAAGCACAGGGAAATTCCACA